>NC_143069.1:28320000-28642500 GCF_052426305.1 Pelodiscus sinensis | reverse complement strand
AGTCTCTACAACAAAGGATTAATGGACACAAATCAGATATTTAAAATGGTAACACAGAGAAATCTGCTGGAGAACATTTTAACTTGCCTGGGTACTCACTAATGGATTTAAAAGTGGCTATTCACTTACAAAAGATGTCAATTAACTAAAGAGAGAATCTGTGGAATGGGCCTTCAAATGCAAATATGATACTATCTCGTAGGGCCTGAACAAAGACATGAACTGCATGGGCTGTTATATTCAACACTCAAATTACGTCAAAAGCTGAGTTTCAGGCACTTACAGCTTACTCTATTCGCTTCATTTAGCATGGACACTTTCATTGAGAATTTTTTCCCCTTTCTTTCTCCTCCTCCTCTCCCCTCTTTTTCTGCTTTAGAATTCAACCTCTGTGCCTCTTGCTCCATATTTGTCATGTGAAGATGTGGGTTGTGTCCACAAAAGCTCATGATATCATCTCTATATTTTTATTAGTCTCTAAGATGCTATGGGACCATTGCTATTTTTAATTTTTTTAATTACACACTAACACAGCTACCCCTCTGAGACTTAACAATACAAGTATATGTTGGGAAGTGAGTCTGAAAGGGACAGTGTGTGTTGCAACCCAGAAAGAGAGAGACTGTGAGCTGACTGCTGGGGAAATCTCAGAAAAGTGCACTCTCTCTTTAAGAAAACACTTATGGTTCAGAGTAGACTACAGTAGCTCCTAATCCTCCTGTCCTGACCCAGGATGTGTCTCCTCTGCTCTGTGGAGATTGTATATGAGGGTAGGGGACACTATGACATCAGTGTCCCTTTGCCCCCTGCTCTGCACATCCTGAAGTCTAAGCTGGGCAACATCTTTGCAGGGCAGGAAAGTGGCTCTTTCAAAGGGGGAATCCCAAACCCTTCTGCTGGGCAAGTTTCCTCTGGAGTTCATTGATTTTTCTCCTTCTCTGTGTGTTGTTCTTCTGGCAGGAGACACCAGACACATCATCACACCTGGGCTCACAGGTTGTGTCTCTGTGTGCGACAGGGTGCGCTCACAGACAACCTCTTAGGGGGATTCCCTGGGTGCTGACAAGGCCACTTCCATCTTGCACTTTGCTCTCTGGGGCTTCTTGCCACTTTGTCCTGCTAGGCCAGCTCCCTGGTCTTCCCCAGCTAAGGCACAGAGTTGAAAATCACGCCCCCGCCCCTCCGAGAAGCAGGACAGGCAGAGCAAAGTAGATTACAAACTCAAAATAACAGAAAATTCTTGGCTCCTTCTACACTAAAACTTCAGTACAAACGTATTACAAACTTTCACCCTAAAACAGTCTCTTTCCTGACCAAGCCTTCTAAACCAGGGTGGTCTCCTTTTCCCTGGGGTCTCTGGTTCCCTCCCTTGGGTGTGCCGCAGCAGCCAGCCAGAAGACCCCCCCCTCCATTTTCCTATTTTTTAAAAACTTCCCTTATTGCATGGGGAATCACCTGACCAATCCTACCAACCACTGTTCAGACTTAAGGACAAAAGGCTATTTGCATCTGATTGCCCAGAAACCCAGGCCTCGCAGCAGTGGAACCACTCTTGATCACATATTTAAATCCTTGGACTATGTCTATACTGCACTCATTTTGTGTAAACAATATGCAAATGAGGTAAAGCGTGGACTATCGCTGTGTCTCATTTGCATATTGAATGAGGCTCCATTTTTACACAAGAGGCTTTTGCACAAGAGCTGTTCTGCATTTTTTTCAGGAAGAACAGCTCTTGTGCAAGAGGGGACTTTTGTGCAAAAAGGAACAGTGTAGATGGTTCCTTTTTGCGCAAAAGCCTTTTGCACAAAACCGGAGCCTCATTAATTATGCAAATGAGGTGCAGCAATATTCCACGGTTTGCTGCATTTGTATATTTTTTGCGCAAAACATGGGCAGTGTAGACATCGCCATAAAGTATTCCCTACTCCATGTGTCTAATTTTACACACAAGAATGATACATACTCCAGTTGCCTGGTTTCCCAAAGGTGTCCTCTTCAGCAAACAACCCCCTACACAGTATGTCAGCAAAGGCTGTGAGCACCAGCGCCACCTAGGGGCTACACATCTACGCAGCTTCCTTCATCCACAAAAGCCTATGCAAATAACGTGTGGTGTTGCTGTGCTTCATTTGCATAATTAATTAGGAGCCATTTTGTGCAAGAGGGTTTTGTACAAAAGCCTCATTTTTTCAGGAAGAATGGCTCTTGCACAAGAGGAGGGTTTTGTGCAAAAACGGCTTTTGTGTAGAAATAGCCAGTGATTCCTGCCCAAGCAATACTAATAAGATCTGTGCTATCCAGCCAGAAATTCTGACCTTTTGAATTCTGTTTTCATTTCTAATCATGGGCTAGGTCTACACTATGAGTTTTCTCAGCAAAAAATATGCTAAGGAGGGACTCATTTGCATGAGTCACTATTTTATTTGCATATTTTCTACAGATCCATTTTTTCGCTAGGGTTTTTGCGCAGAAATAAGCAGTGTGGACGCTTTATTTTTGCACGAACACACCTTTTCCTGCAAGATCCTTATGCCCCCAAAAAGGAGGTTTACCGGTCTTGTGGAAAAAAGGGTTTTTGCACAAAAAGAAAACATCCACACTGCTTGTTTTTGCACAAAATCCCTAGTGAAAAAATACGGACCGGCAGAAAATATGCAAATGAGATCATGGCTCATGCAAATGAGTCCTTCGTTAGCATATTTTTTGCTGAGAATACTCATAGTATAGACATAGCCATGATGAAAGTCAAAATTTCCAATTTTGTGTGGAACAGAAATCCACCACATTTCAATTCCAAAGCACCAAGGAGCCCTGTGAAAAGAATTTGATTTTTGAAGAAACAACATTTTCTGATGGAAAACATTTCTCCTGCGTATGGACAGAGTAGCTCTGCACTCATCTCTACACGCCACACAGGTCTTGGGCCCTTATTGGGAAACTCTCTCAAGCATGGGCTCAAAATCAACTGTTTGCAGCACAGCACCAATGTACGTGCTTAAGTTGCCACACCTGCTGCAGTCCCATTGCTGGGACTTGCATGGCTGTTTGAAGTTAAGTTTCAGACCTGGGCACAGTCCCTAATCATAATGCTGCTCAGAGGTAGGGCAGTTCCTATAGGATGTTATTTGCCTTGAGGCGCTCACACTTAGAGCTGGCGGAACATCTAGGTTTCTTGACACAAAATTTGTGAATATAACTATTTCAATTAAAACTTGTGAAGGGAAATGACCATGTTTTCATGAAAAAAAATATTTAGGAAATGGTACAAAAAAACCCATTTGGGTTTCATTTCAACTAGACCTTTCCCCCTTGCTTTGGATTTCCAGAACCAAAATGAGACAAAAACGTATCAATTAGAATCATGTGTAGCTTTAGCCATTCACAGCGAGGTTCTTTCCTAGGTGTGAATCCAAACCTCGTGGTGGGAATTATGATCCCTGTCTTCCTGGTGCTGGCTGTGGTGCTTTATCTGCTGGTGAATAAAGGTGGGTATGAGAACGAGACTGAGCTGTGTTAGCAAATGTACAGACAGACGTGGAAGGACACACCATAGATCCCCTGTCCCCAGTGTGTCTGAGATGGGGGGAGAGAGGTGATCAAAGATTCCGTGTTTTGGGGCAGCTGGCTGAGAAGTAAAATCAAAGAGACGATGAAAGGAATTTTCATTCTGATTATTTGTGTTGCAATAGCATTTTGGAGCCCCAGGCAGGGATCAGAGCCCTGCTGTGCTAGGTGCTGTACATTATGTATTACTGGGGTATGTTATTGTAGTGCCCATTAACCCCAATTAGTAATCAGTCCTCCTTTGTGTCAGGTGCTGCACAAGTCAATATGCAGGGGACAGTGCCTGCCCCACAGATGGTCACAGTCTAGGGCTCAGCCAGGGGCATGTACCTGGAAGCACTATCCACAGGCAGGTCCCTAAGGCTGAAGTTACGGAGGGCATTCCTTATCAGGAAGGACCCTTGTGCCTGTGTACTGGGTATGTCCTTTCCCGAATTAGGCTCTAACAACTCTGAGCCTAGTGCTGCCCTGAAGCCTTTCCTCACAGTGCTCCCACAGCCTCCAGCCACCCCGACCAGCTCGAGACTGGCTCAGGACTCATGGGATTGCCAACAAGTCACCCGTGTGGGGGCTTTGTGTTTGCCCAGGGGATTTTATTCTTTGCGTGGTGTCTTGGGGTCACATTGTCAAGTTTTTCTCTCCTAAAATTTTACACTTTTTTAATGACAGTTGAAATTCTCACTGAACCCCCTGCCTCTCAGCCCTGGGGCTTTTCACAGAACATTAAAGGCCACGAGACTGGCACCAGCATTGTTAGACATGGCCTCACTGGTTGCAGGGGCAGTCGGGGGGGCTGGTGGAGGAGAGAGCTAGGGTTCAACATCAACGGGATGATGAATTTGGACCATGTTGCTCATTTGCCATCTCTCTCTCCCTCTCCTCACAAGGATATGTGTCCATTTCTCCAACCACATTGTCCCACTGCCTGCCAGTGGCATTTCTATGGAGGAATCAGAGGTAGGAGATTATTCCCTCTCCCATCTCCTTTTCTTTCTGTGTGGGTTCCTCATGGAAAGGCCAACAGCTGTGTAGCTCAGCTCAAATTCTGTGGGGAGTTTCAGTCTGAGCAGTGGGAATTTTTGAAAATGGGGCAGGATGTTCTCTTCTTGGGTTGAGATGGGATCTATGGGTTACAAGGAGACACTTTAAGGAAGGGGCTTGCCAAAATGGTGTGTTCTCATCAAATTCACCAACAGCAGAGTGAGCGTGTTTGCCCTGAAAAGTCTGAAAGAGGGAAAGTGACCCTGTTTAGCACTCAGGAGGTGTTGGGGCTGGTTGTCCACAAAGGAACAACAATCAACCCTGGAACCGGGTCTGTTCTTCTCTGGCAGGGCTGGGAACCAAGGGTCTCCAGCCCGTCTAGCTGCAGTGAGAAACACCCAACGTTAGCTCCCTCGGCCACAGCTGGTTTAGTGCCAGGCGTAACAAGTCCACACATGGACTTGTCCTGAAACAACCCACAGGATTCCCCCACAGGGTCCTAGTGCAGCTCTGAGCATGGAGTGGCCATAGCACTCCCTGGCCTGCTAATTTGGGCTGGAAAGCAGGGACACCTGTGGGGGTTCAGGGTGCACTGTCCATGTGAACAACACACCGTACAGAGGGGCTCTGAGCCAGTTGCCTCTGCAGCATGGCCCAGAGGGACCAGCTCATTGGGGTCTCACGCTGCCCCTAGTGCCAGGGAAGCTGCTAAGTGCTGCTGATTCACTGTCTGACCCCTCCCCCCCCCGTGAGGTGGCTCTGAGGGACCCCTCCACCATCTTCCTCACACTGATACCCTGCAGGGGCCCCAGGGAGAGTGTCTAAGAGTGGCTCCCCATTGCTCTGCCACCTACTCCTGCCACTCAGAGCTCCACTGGACTCCTCCCTTCCTAGTCACCTTCTGAAGGTCCCTGGTTCTGCTGCAGCCCTTATGAGGGCACTGGAGCCCGTATGTTTGTTCCATGCTGGTCTCACCACTCTGGAGCTCAGGGAATATTCATCAGCTGCACATTGCTCAAGAGGGACTCCAGAAAATCTGCATAGACCCAGCCTAGACTGATGTGCTAGGGGGTGGTATAGAAAATGCCAGGGGAGGACCAGTGGAAGCACAGAGGAGAAAGTGCATGGGGAGTCTAGAAGCACTTTCCAGGCTCTGCCAGTATTCGACGCAGTCTGGGTTCCCAGTGCAGTGATTCTGAGAATAAAACTGGTGGGAGCCAGGGGAACGACAAACAGACCCTTGGTACTCAGAGCCCCCACCCCAGCTTCCAGCAGTGATCCCCACCAGCCTTCTACATCCACACCGATGGGTCTCCTTAGTTTCTGCTCCCCTGATATTCCCTCCCTCCCTCCTCCTGACTAGCCTCTCCTCCCAAATACCCCCACCCTGCCCTGTTAGGACATGAGACCCAGATTGCAGACTAGGCCAGAAGTGGGCTCTGAAGCTTCATTTCCACCCTGTGCAAAGACTTGATGAACTAGGGATGTAAGTGACTAGTCAACTAGTCCCTCAGCTAGTTGTTGTCCCCTCCCCCCCCCTGCTGCCTCTATGTGAGGCAGAAAGGTGGAGGGGAGCAGGAGCTGGTGCTGGGGGGAGCCAGATTAAAAGCCAGTTCCCTCAGCACTGTCTCCGTGGGAGCAGGGGAGGCAGGGGGTAGTGGGGACGGGGTGCAAGACAGGAACCAGCTGATTCCCAGCTCCTGCCATCTCAGATGCTGAGCTTCTGCTTTTTAAATGTATTAAGAGCTTGCCGGCTCTTAATACATTTAAAAAGCAGAACCACAGCGGGGGGAACCTGGCGCAAGCCAGGATAGCTGATTCCCACCTCTCACCCAGTCCCTAGGCTTTTAAATGTATTAAGTGACCGCTGGCTCATAATACATTTAAAAGGCAGAGCTGCAGCGGGGTGAGCTTCCAGGGCCAGGAGCTAACCCAGCTGCTGCTCTCCTGCTTATCTACTAATTGACTAGTCTGCAGAAATTCCATTCACTAGGACTAACATCCCTGTGATGAACCATCAGCCGTCTTCCCTCATGAGCAGACCTCGGCCCAAAATCCAGTTTAAGAGACAAAAATTGAAATAAACAATGTTGTTCAACGTTTTTCACAAAAATGTTTTATTCTGACAAAAAAATTCAAAATGAAACAAAACAAAAAGTCCATTAAAAACAAAGCAAACATTTTCTTTACAATTTTTTTTCTTTGAAAATTTCATGAAGGAATATAGTTCTGGCCAAACATTTAATTTTGGTTAAACTATTGTTCATGGGGGTGAAAAAATGCCACTCTGTTCTGACTTTGTGAAAACAGTGGTGTTCTCTTCAACGTCTGTCCTGAAATAAAAGATGTTTTCTGTTCCCCCCAATCTTAACTCCCTGCTGACTTAGTGGGATGTTGGTTAGTTGGTTTCTTGGCCATTTAGCTGAAGTGGAGCAGCATGTTCAAATCTTGCCTTTATTAGACTTTCCCTCCATAAATAGTGAAGCCTCCACATTCCCTGATTATCCAGAAATGATAAACTTAAAAAACAACAAATGGTTTTGTTAGTCTTTAAAGTGCTACCAGACCATTTGTTGTTTTTTAAGTTTATCCTGCACAGACTAACTCGGCTACCCCTGGAAGCTTCTACCCAGAAGTGGGTCTTGCCACCTTTCCACTGAGTATGAGCTGAATGGAGATGGAAGGTCCTAGCAGGAGAATCAGCCATGGGCAGAAACCTACTCACAGCTGGGTCTCTGCAAACAGACTCAGTGTCACCAAAGTGACACCCAGACAGCATGTGATATCACTGATATGCCCTGTCCTTACCACTCCCCACAGGGAAGAAGTCCAGCGTGATACCAGCTATGCTTCTGAAGATCATATTGAATGTGAGAGCTTTTGTAGAGCATTGGGGATACCGGGGTCACCAGACAAGAGGGAGAAATGTGGGGGCTGAGGGTAAATGTGGTACTTGGTGGGGGATGGGCAGATCCCAGATCAGACTGTCTGGCCAAGAGTTACAACAACAAACTACCTGTGACTAAAGTGAATGAGGAGACAGAGTCCTCAGGGTCTTGTGCATGTGAACCTTGCGGTTCCTTTGTCCCATCCTTTGCCTGTGATCCCCAGCCCTGCACTGCCAGGGCTTAGGGGACTGAGGTGAAATGTTACCCATTCCCTTCCTTCATGGAAAGGCACATCCCAGAGAAAACTCCCACTGGAAAGTGTCCAACCCCGTCACTGGGAGCTGGGAGCAAGAGTGCCTTATGGGAGCTGTAGTTCTGGTGCCTCATGCTCCTAGTCTCCTCTTTGAGCTGGGCTCTCTGGCTCTCCCATGATGCATCACTGTCTCCCCTCTTGGTGATGGAAAGTCGCACATCATGGGTGCCCCGGGTTGCAGTGCATCGTGGGAGATGAAGTCCAGCCTGTAGAGAATGTCAGCAAATCTTGAAAATTTCTGCCAAAAGCTGACTCTGTTTGTGACAAAACAGCTCTGTCAGAAACCCAGACAGGCAGTTTCCACTGAACTTCTCCAGCCGTACGAAATCCTCCTGTTCCAGTATCACCTAGTGACCCTGATCAGCATCAGGTTCCACTGTGCTCAGTGCTGCCCAGGGGAAGGGCCCAGGCTGGGAGAGATGCAGCAGTCGTGTGGTTGTAATTCGTGTCAGGGGAGGAGCCTTAAAGGGATACGCACCCACGTGACAATTTGTCACTGTTGTTCTCTCTCCAGATGCCTCCGTGAATTTGCAGAGAAGTGCAAACGTGAGTCAAATATTTTATTAGTGACAAAGTGAGGTGAGAGCAGAGAGCGATTGGTTTGCCTGTTCCCACTCGGAAGGGACCAGCGGGCTTGGAACGTGGATTCACTCAGGGTACCCACCCTCAGGGCTCCCTGCTGCTGCCCTAGTTCCAGATCTCCACCCAAGAGCAGGTAGCTGTCTCCCTCACCTGCTGCTAGCCTGCCAGTCAGGCTGTGCCCACACAGAAACACACACATCCAGGCGGGAGGAAAACATCCTTCCCAAACACCACACAAGACTGATAGAAGAGAATCCCCCATAACTTGAAAAACCATATGGCTACAGAGGGGTTTTCCCCACCAGCCTCTGCAGCCACACACATAGCCAAGGGAAAGACGTTCATCATTTCAAACTTCCCATTGAAACTCCTGGGAACTGGACAATCCAAGCTCCCAGGCGGGTTTGCAAATGTGGGAATTGTGGGAATCTCTGAAATGTGGGAATTGGCTCTTGTGAAATGGATCCTACTCATGAAGTTCCAGCACCACTTACTGGTCACCCTCCCCACCACAGGCCTCCCAAAGAGGGGAAAAAGACAGACAAGGGGTGAAATCCCATTGACTTCAATGGGGCAGGATTTCCCTCAATGGGTCTCCATGGGATGTAAGTGTCAATGGGGCATGCACAGGCTCTCACTGCTAGCAGTGGCTGTGCGGTGGTGCACACACCCCGGGTATCCTGTTAGCAGCAGGGACTAACACAGGAATTCCTTCCCCCAATTGCTTCCTTTATGATAATGATTTGGCCACACTTCAGCTGCTGTTGGCCATGAACCAAACCCTGGATTTTTATTTCTTCTCCTGTAAGGATCCATGTGAGCAGTTTGGGGCACTGGAGTTCTGCCCTAATATTATTATTATTTCTATTATGTACCATTTGACTGAGCATTTCAAGTAGTGTCCCAAAGAGAGGGGCTATGTGCAGCTGTCATACAGGGATAGCTGGGCTCTTCAGAAGTAAGGTTGCAGTTAGCATCCCTATCATCACTCTTATTTTTACATACCACAAAGTCATTCTAGCAGATATGAAACTTGCTGACCATGTCACCTCACTGTGTACATCTTGTCCTGAGTGCTTGAGGGCAAAGAACTGCGGTGATCTCAAAGAGAAGAGGGTTCATTCTTTTCCAGAGATGTTCCTAGTATTGCTTTGGCTGTGTTTATGCCAACAAATATCGATTCATCCTGTAGAAATCTAGTAAATGACAGCAGGACAGGGTATTACTTAGGGTATATCTACACTAGCCCTCTAGATTGATCTAGGGAGGCTACTGAGGGTGACCGGAATTGCAAATCAAACCCAGGATTTAAATATCCTGCATTTGATTTGCATGTTCCCAGCTGGTTGCCGTTTTAGAAATTGACTAGCCCGAAGTAACTGCCCACATCTACATGCGGCAGGGAAACGGGAGTCCAATTTAAAGCCCTAACTCGAATTAGCTGGTATTCCTCCTGCAATGAGGTTTACCAGCTAATTTGAATTAGGGCCTTTAAATCGGACTCCCGTTTCACTGCCGTGTGTAGACGTGGGCAGTTACTTCGGGCTAGTCAATTTCTAAAAATGGCAACCAGCTGGGAACATGCAAATCAAGTGCAGGATATTTAAATCCCAGGCTTGATTTGCAATTCCGGTTACCCTAATTAGACTCCCTAGATCGATCTAGTGGACTAGTGTAGACATACCCTTAGGCTACATCTACACTGGCATGATTTTCCAGAAATGTTTTTAACAGAAAAGTTTTCTGTTAAAAGCATTTTCGGAAAAGCGTGTCTAGATTGGCAGGACGCTTTTCCGGAAAAGCACTTTTTGCGGAAAAGCGTCCATGGTCAATCTAGACGCGCTTTTCCGCAAAAAAGCCCTGATCGTCATTTTCGCGATCTGGGCTTTTTTGCGGAAAACAGTACTGTTCTGTCTACACTGGCCCTTTTCCGGAACAGTTTTCCGGAAAAAGACTTTTGCCCAAATGGGAGCAGCATAGTTTTTCCGGAAAAGCACTGATGATTTTACATTAGATCGTCAGTGGTTTTCCGGAAATTCAAGCGGCCAGTGTAGACAGCTGGCAAGTTTTTCCGGAAAAGCGGCTGATTTTCCGGAATAACTTGCCAGTGTAGACACAGCCTTAGAGATTTATTCGACATGTGAATTCAGAAGCTGGATTAACTCTCAAGATTATGCACATTGGTTCCCTTTTGACCCAAGCAGTTAGTTAATAATCTAGATCTTGTGAATAGTAAGATTGAGAGGTAAAAGTGATGAGAGACAGTTGCATTCATAGATGCAACCCTGTTTATTTATAAAAGATCTACAAAGTCCTGTTTCCCAGAACACAACAGGAGCCAAACAACAAGAGACACTTTCTTTAATCCCAGCTCCAAGTCTATTTCCAGCCAGCACTCTGCCCAAAAGCTCTCTCTCTCTCTCTAACTGGGGGGAATGTGAAAAAAAAGCCAGACCAAGGGTGGGGAGGAGAAAATTTGAACTGGCTGCCTCAGAGGGGTTGATGTAAGAAGATCATTTTCCCCCGCCTAGATGCCCAATAGAACTGCTCCTGATGCACACACAGCGGTGCTGTCAGAGGGGCATTTTTGGGCTTTAGTCTGGCTGAGCAGAAAACTAACATTGCTGTGATTATCTTAAAGCATCCACGGCCCCAGACAGAAGAGACGACATACGCAGCCATCACTGCGAAGCAGAAGAGACGTCATTAATGGTCCACGAGCTGAAACGCAGGGCTCGTGTGTGCAGCCACATCACAGAACCTCCCCAGATGAGAAGCAACTACAGAAGTTGAGCAGCTAGGAAGTGGAAGACCTTCTTTGGAGCCACAGCTAGGCAATGCTCAGTGACCCGAAGAGCTGACACTGGAGTATTCTCAGGGCGGATGTGACTTGTTTTCCTTGTGGGAGAAAAAGAATTTTTACTTAATAAAATTAGGAAAAATACTCAGACTCTGTATTCCTGCCCTCTGACTCCTCTTACCAACAACTCAGCTCCCAAGTCCTCTCAGCTCTGTCTAGTAATTCCATTGCTAACCCAAAATATCCAAAAATCATGAGGCAGCCCCCCTACCCAAAAAATTCCAATTTACCTCAAGAACGAATGAGATTTTTTTTTTAAGTATGCATTTTGTTTGCTTTTATTTGATGTGCAGTGTCTGAGGTCAGGTCTTTTAGAGGTCAGGTTTTTCAGCTGTTCTTCACAACCAGAAGAGGTAAAAATTTACTCATTTTTAAAATAGTCCAAGATTCTCACATAATCCCGGCACCACGGCCATTGGGCTTTAAGAAAAGCAGGACGTATTATGAGATGCGCTGTGCAATCATGAGACTTGACAACAGTGGCAGGGGCACCTTTGAATTGCCAGGTCTGTTTAATGTCATGTGGGTTTGGAGGGATGTGATGAAACATAAATGTCAGGCAAGAAGTATTGGTGCGCTGGGAAATCCAGCTCCTGCATTTAGGTGTCTCACTAAGAGCCGAATGCCTAGAAAATCTGACTTTGCTCTGAGTTTTCAGATGTGAGGTGCAGGCCCTTCTGCAGATGCAGTCAGCAACTGAGTGAGGGCGCTGGACTGCCCTGCAGACACTGGTGGATTTGAAATCATTCCCTCTTCTACTTTGCTCTGTGTGGCTGAGGAAGGGGCGGGGCGGGGCGGGGGAGGGTTAACTTCCCAGGCCAGCTGTTAACCCACTGCCCGTGACATGCCTGCTCCATTCGTCCCCCCACTCTCCAGCCAGGGACCGCCACACGCTCTCCACTCCACTAGTTACCTGCTCTCTCCATAAGCCACTCAAGTCACACAACAAATCTGTAGAGAAGCTGAGCCCAGGAGTCCTGGCCTCCCCCCACCCCAATCTAACCCATTAGCTCCTTGATAGAACCCATAAGTCTTGTCTCCCAGCCTCCCCCTCCCCACGCTCACATAGACACGGCTCTAGCCACTGTCCCCTACAACTCTCCTAGAGAAATCACTGGAGGAAACCCCCCTAGATTTTCAGCCTGGCCCTGGCTGCTGCCGAAGGGTTAAACTTACAACAGCCAGTCTCCAGCTGTGCTCCTCTGACTCTTGCCTGAACTCCCCAAGCACCCCCTGTCCAGCTGCTGTGTGGTGCTAACTCCAGCCCAGGCGTGAAATGTGCCCAGCCCCCATCCCAGGACAATCTGCTTCTGCCTCAGTTACTCAGCAAAACTTCTGGGCCTTGTGCTCCTGACACATTTCCCTGGGGGCCTTCCGCTGTTTGGCTTCCCCCAGAGGTGCTAACATCTATTCAGGAGATTTTCTCTCTTTCTCACGTCTTTGGACTTTTGCCCTTGATTCCCTAGTCCCACTGATTGCAGCTCCCACCTGCTCAGATGTCACTTCTGGATGATCATTGTCAACTCACTTGTGTTCCTCCCCATCCAGCAGGGCCCTGGTGCCCATTGCTCAGCAGGGAATGCAGAGTCCTTGGAAGCCTGGAGTGGGGAGCGGGAGCAGTCAGGGCAGGAGAGGCAGAAATGGCTGGAGCTGACTGTGGAGGACAGGGTGGGTGGAGACTAACCAGGTGAGGACCAAGGCAGTCCTGTGGTAGGTGTAGATGTTCTTTGGGGTGGAAATTCACCCTTGTGCACCAGTATAAGTCCCCGACCCCATGTATGTTCATCTTGAGCCCTGAAGAATTTTCCCCCAAGGAAGCTGGGTCCTTCTCACCAGGGACTGAAGACCCAAGTGGGGGCAAAAGTTTCAGGCTCCTCCAACATCCCAGGCCACACAGTCACCCGGTGACCTTTCAGCTGTGCGGTTAGCCAGGGTCTGTCTCAGTTCCCAGACAGTGAGATTGGACAGGGGTGATCTATTTAGACTCAAAGCAAACCAGGCCCCTTCCGTTCTCAGTCTCACGTCTCTAAATAGAGACGCTGTGGCCGGAGCACTGAACAGAGATGCTGTGGCGCAGGGCAGGAAACAGGGATGATGATTATCAGGCCCAAGGAGGAGACAGAGCAGGTCAGAGAGAGGCTGCAGTGTCTGTGCTACATCAGCCCTGCGGACCCCAGAGGGCCTGGGAGCAGGGAGAGGGGCTGGCTGGAGCATCCAGACGGGGGCAGATCCGAGCAGAGAGAGACGGGAGCTTCCCTTCGCTGAAGGGCCATAGGGGGAAGTCAGAGCAGGAAGCGACAGCTGAAGCTGCTGGGCTGTTTCCATCCCACCACTGCCCCAATGTTCCTGTCTCTGTGCCTCTTGCTGCCCGGTGAGTATCCAGGAATATCTGGGCTAATTCGTAGCAAGTTGGCAGGCAACAGAACCGAGAGCAGCCCCTGGGCCAGACTCCCAGCATCCTCTGCAGTGGGAGAGAAATGGGAACTAGCGGAAACACCGAGCATGAGAGTTCCTGGATAATGCCCCCAACTGGTGTAAATCAGTGTCATTCCACTGGAGTCAATCCGGGTTTACACCAGCTGAAGATCTGGCCCTCTAGAGAGCTGAAGGGAAAGGCAGCCCCAGCTTAGTCGAGGTCTGTGCGTGCGAGGGATCTGCCCTGCCCCAGATCTACTGTCCTGATGGTTTACGTCTTCCACAAGCAACAGATCAGGGATTTATTTCCCTGACTATTACAGGCAACTTTTGGCCCTGAAGTGGGTCTTCAGAAAAGGGGGGTTTTGTCTCCAGCACTAACCACGCGGCACCTTTCTGTTCCCAGCGCTGAGTCTCAGCAGCCAGGAGATCTGCTCAGCGCCCGGTGAGTCCGTCTGTCTGTCTGTCTCTCCCCAACCTGCCCATGGCATTTGCCCCAGTTGTCCATCCACCTCAGTGCAGTGCCAGCACCAATGACATGCGAAGGCAAACGGGCTGTGTGGGATCTGAGTAGGGATCCAGCCAGGCCTTCCCTGTCCTGCTGGTTCTCAGCTCTGCCCTGACCCCTGGCCAGTGTGCCAGCTGGGTCAGAGAGTCACACCCACTCCTGTCCCACCCCCAGGGCACTGGGGAGGAGCTAATGTCCTGGCTCTGATTGCAAAGGATTTACCTTCCCACCCGCTAGCTCCCAGTTCCTCATGGCTGAAGGTCTCTGCCCTGGAGCTCACCCCCCACATGGACTCAGCCTGCACCTCATCCTAAAGCATCAGCAGCACCATTCTTAGCCTGGGTTAGATAATAGGGTCTGGCCATACCCTCTCAAATGCCACCTGCCTGCCTAGAGCTGAGATGGCATATGGCCCAGGCCAGGGAACTACACCCAGCGACCCTGTGTCCAGCCCCGCACAAGCTGGCTGAGCTGTTTCTTTGCTGCCTAGGCACCAGCAGGGGGCACTGCAGGGGCATGGGAGATATTGATCTGCCCAGCGGCAGCAGCAATTGCCCAGTGAGTTCACAGATGGTCCATCGCTCTGGTTGTTGTCCCTGGAAAAGGGGGATCTGCTCCCTGCTGCTGCAGGACGTTCCCTTAGCCTGGACCTGGAACTGTCCCTGGTGGCTCCTGTGCCAGGGGACAGGGTGGGTGTAACACTGAATCAAACCTGGGATCTCTGGCGCTGAGTGCATGAGCCACTAGTGCTGGAGCTAAAAGCCAGCTGGGTCTCCGCTATGACTGTCATTCTTCTCTCTGAAACTGGTCTAGGGGCCACCAGGTGGGCAGTGAACCACACCCAGCAGGTGTGTGGGCTGCACAGGCACAAGGGCAGGGAGGATGTGAGAGCAGGCGCTGGAGGGGTGAGGGACGGGCACAGCTCCTTGGCTGTTAGCTTCATGTCCATCACCGTACGGGCTGCTCAGGGAGGCTGAAGTGCTGGCCAGTCCTAGACAGCCCCAAATGCCCAAAGGCCAGACTCACTGAGGGGTCGTCTCTCACTTGGCCGTACAGCCCCACCTGGGTCCATGGGTGCCTGCACCAGGGCCCCTTATTCTAGGACACTGCCCAGTGCCAGGCAATGGGAGCCCAGCCTGCCCTGCCCTGAGGCTCTTCTGCTGCCCCAGTGATCCCAGGAAATGAAGCTCCTAGCTCCTGGAGAGAGCTCATCCCTCCATCTGCCTCCATTCTCCTTCCCAGGTGAGCTCCCGGCCCCCACCCTCTACCTGAACCAGATGTCGGCCCAGCCAGGGGACTCCGTGCAGCTTAGGTGCTCTGTGCTCTCCCAATTCCCGGCCACCAGTGTCGTGTTCTGCAAGGATCAGGTGACAGTTTTTTCCCAGAGAGTCTCAGTGGCGAAGGCCACCTACGACTTTGACCACGTGGTGACCAGGGGCAGCTCTGGGAATTATGTCTGTGTCTATGAGACCAAGGACAGCGACAACCGGGTGACCAGATCCCAGCTCAGCCCAGCCCAGCGCCTCAGTGTCACTGGTAAGGAGGTGGGGGGTGCACGCATGTGTATGAGCTCTCTGCTCAGTGTATCCCCCTCTCTGGGGTACAGGAGGGAGAATGGGGTGCTGGTTCTTGGAGGGGGCTGCGGGTTGGGGTGCAACCTTCTTCTGGGTGAAAGTTACCAAAGGTGGCTCCCAGCTGGAAGTTCAGGGGGGCTAAGTCAGGCTTCCTGCGTCCCCTGACTCCACGCCACTTCCAGAAGGGGCCAATGTTCCCTTGGGTGTATTAGGTGGGAGGCATGTGACCCTATACACTGCCCCCTCTCTGCTGGCACCACCCCTCAGCTCTCACTGGCCACAGCTCCCTGTTCCTGGCCAACAAGCACCACCAGTAGACACAAAAAGCCTAGCTATATGACAGAGCTATTGTTACAAGTTATCACAGGGACAATATCTCCGCCAGGACAGGTGCAGTATTTGAGAACTCACTGCTCAAAAGATTAAATTTGAGTGTGAGAGAAATAAAAATGAGGTGCACAGAGCAGTCAAAAGACTACAGTAGCGCACTGGGAAAGAATAACACCACACAGACTGTACGTGCAATGCAGGAAGTGCCAAATAGTGACAACAACAATACAAGTCTGTGTTGAGAAGGGAGTGTAAAAGGGATAGAGTGTGTAATCCAGAAACAGAGGGGGTGCGAGAGAAAGAAAAAGAGAGAGCTGGTTGCTGGGGAAATAGTGCACTGTCTCTTTAAGCAAGGCCCTCACAGGCTATGTTTAGACTGCGGAGGTGGGGGTTGGAAAAAGATACGCAAATTATGTATCCTTTTCGGCTTTTTTTTCGGAAGAGGCTTTTCCGAAATTTGGCCCATCTATGTGGGGCCAAATTTCAGAAAACCCTTCTCTTTTGGAACATCCCTTATTCCTCTCACCAAGAGTAATACAGGGATGCCGAAACAACACATCCACTTTTTTGGAAACTGTTCCAAAAAAGCGGGTGCATTCCCTGGACACAGCAGAGTTTTTCCAGGATACCTCACATAATCCCAGTAGACATAGACACAGTTCAGAGCAGACCTCAGCCCACAGCAGCTCCTAGTCCTCCTGTCCTGTCCCAGGCTGTGGATTTTGGTAGTGCGGTGATGTGCAGATTTGCACCACCAGTAGAAACCAACCCCTAGAGATAACGTACATTTGTAAAAACTTTCCATGGGGGTAGCGACTCCAGCCAGGGCAGGTTGGGCATTTGAGGACTCACCGCTCATATTTACATTTAGGCATAAGAGAGAAAGAACAAGGAGGAAATGCACAGACCAGTCACAAACCTAAACTCACACACTTTGGAAGAAGCAAAAGTAACAACAACCACGAGTGTGTGTTGGGTCGGGAGGTGAGTGTGTGTGCGAGTGAGAGCCAAGGACATACAATGTGTGTGGGTGACAGACATACACAGTGTGTGACAGTGACAGGGATGCGCGTTAGAATCATAGAATACTAGGACTGGAAGGGACCTCGAGAGGCATCGAATCCAGTCCCCTGCCCTCATGGCAGGACCAAATACCATCTAGACCAGCCCTGATAGACATTTATCTAACCTACTCTTAACTATCTCCAGAGATGGGGATTCCACAACCTCCCTTTTTAATCTGTGTTGCCCCTTTAAAATCTGCTGGGTAAGTTTCCTCTGGAGTTCCCTGCCCCCTCAGCTAACCCTTCAGCCAGTGAGTTGTTGCCTCCTCCTTCACTCACTGAGGGTATGTCTACACTACCCCGCTAGTTCGAACTAGTGGGGTAATGTATGCATACCGCACTTGCTAATGAAGCCCGGGATTTGAATTTCCCGGGCTTCATTAGCATAAAGCCGGCTCCGCCATTTTTAAAAGCTGGCTAGTGTGAACCCCGTGCCACGCGGCTACACGCGGCACGGGCTAAATAGTTCGAACTACATAGTTATTCCGAACTATCTGTCCGCCTCGTGGAACGAGGTGTACAGATAGATCGGAATGGCTACGTAGTTCGAACTATCTAGCCCGTGCCGCGTGCCGCCGCGCGGCACGGGGTTCGCACTAGCTGGCTTTTAAAAATGGCGGAGCCAGCTTTATGCTAATGAAGCCCGGGAAATTCAAATCCCGGGCTTCATTAGCAAGTGCGGTATGCCTACATTACCCCGCTAGTTCGAACTAGCGGGGTAGTGTAGACATACCCTGGGTGGGGGGTTGCTCTGGCAGGAGGCACCAGACGCATCATCCCACCTGGGCTCCCAGGTTCTGTCTCCGTGTCGTTAGCTAGTTACGCTTTGTGCTCCAGTCCCTTCCAGCAGCCCTGCCCCCAGCCAGTGGCTGCCAGTGGCTAGTTGTGCAAGGGCAGGGTAGGAGCCTGGACTGGGCCACGGCCTGCTCTCATCTCTTGTGTGTTTGTTGCCTAGGTAATGACTCCAGCAGTGATGCTGTCAAGGGTTCCTCCCCACCAGGTAAATGCTTGTGAAGTGTTTCTGTGTTCTGGGGGCTCTGGGTAGGGAAAGGAGAGTCCTGAGCGGGGCTGCCCCAGTCTGAGTGTGATCGCTGTGATGATGGATGTAAAGAGAACACACCAAACTGGCAACTGGATGGGCTCGTCCAACACAGAACATCCTCCCTCCACAGCATCCCCCCTCCCAGGCTTTGCCCAGCATTGCTGAGCTGGGCAGCATCTCTTCAGGGCAGGAAAGTGGCTCTGTCCGAGGGGGAATCCCAAACCCTTCTGCTGGACAAGTTTCCTCTGGAGTTCCCTGCCCCTCTGCTAACCCGGCAGCCAGTGAGTTATTGCCTCCCCCTGCACTCACTGGGTGGGGGGTTGCTCTGGCAGGAGGCACCAGATGCATCATCCCACCTGGGCTCCCAGGTTCTGTCTCCGTGTCACTAGCTAGTTACGCTCTGTGCTGGCACTGAGTGCCACACACGGCATGTGGGCCAACTTCCAGCAGTCCCTTCCACCATCCCTGCCCCCAGCTAGTGGCTGCCCATGGTTATCTGTGCTAGGGCAGTGTTGGTGCCAGGAGAGGGCCATGGTCTGCTCTGATCTCTTGTGTGTTTGCTGCCTAGGTGTTGATTCCAGCAGCAGCGGTGCTGTGCCGGGTGCATCCCCACCAGGTAAATGTTTCTGAGCATTTCTGTGTTCTGGAGTCTCTGGTTAGGGAAAGGTGAGTCTTGGAATGGGCAAACCTTGGTCTGTGTGATCACCATGGTGATAGATGTAAAGGGAACACACCAGGAAGTAACAAGGTGAAAAAATAGCACATTCTTCCTGCCCCTCTCCCAGACTTTGCCCAGCATGGCTGAGCCGGGTTGTATCTCTGCAGGGCAGGCAAGTGGCTCTTTCCGAGGGGGAATCCCAAACCCTACTGCTGGGCAAGTTTCCTCTGGAGTTCCCTGCCCCTCTGCTAACCCAGCAGCCAGTGAGTTATTGCCTCCTCTGCACTCACTGGTTGGGGGGTTGCTCAGGCAGGAGGCACCAAAGATATTATCTCAGCTGGGCTCCCAGGTTCTGTCTCTATAATTAACTATTTATGCTCTGTACTCCAGTCCCTTTCAGCAGCAGTGACCCCGGCCAGTTATTGCCCATGGTCGGTTGTGCTAGTGTAACCCACATATCTAGTGTGGCTACTGAGCAATGCAAGTGGCACTTAGACAACAGCAACAGTTAAGATCAAGAGACCTCTACAGCATGGGCTGGGAGGCAGCTGGCTTTTAGCTCAGCGGGTAGAGGCTCCTATACTCAGCTCCCAACATCCCAGGTTCAAATCCATCTGGTGGCAGTTACACTAGGGCAGGGTAGGGTCCTGCACTGGGCCACGGCCTGCTTTGATCTCATGTGTGCTTGTTGCCTAGGTGATGACTCCAGGATCAGTGTGTGGTGTTCCTCCTCCCCAGGTAAATACCTATGAAGTTTCTGTGTTGTGGGGGTCTCTAGTTAGGAAGAAGTAGGTCCTGGGCTGGGCAGCCCCAGTCTGAGTGTAATCACCATCCCAATGGATGTAAAGGGAACACATCATGAAGTAACAAGGTGAGGGGTTTGTTAGTCCGAGTTCCCTGGAGCTCTCCCAGGCTTTGCCCAGCATGGCTGAGCTGGGTTGAATTTTTGCAGGTCAGGAAAGTGGCTCTTTCAAACCTGCCATCACCGTAGCCCCTTTAAAAACCACACAATGAGGCTTTTTGGCCCTAAGAGGCTGCCGGCAGTTGCCTGATCTTGCCTCCCTATGCTGGGCCGGAGAGCTCCCCTGCAGAACTCAGTAAGTACTAGGATTTTCACCTTCTGCCCGGGAAAAAATCAAAAAGTACCAAACATTTTAGGTATCTGGTATTTTCTGATTTTTTTTACTGGAAAGGAGGTGAAAATACTGGACTGTCTGGTTCAATACCAGACACCTGGCAACCCTATTCCTCTGGAGTTCCCTGCCCCTCTGCTAACCCGGCAGCCCGTGAGTTGTTGCCTCCTCTTCACTCACTGGGTGGGGGGTTGCTCTGGCAGGAGGCACCAGACGCATCATCCCACCTGGGCTCCCAGGTTCTGTCTCCGTGTCGTTACGCTCTGTGCTCCAGGCCTGGCCCAGAGTGTCACACCCAGCGTGTGGGCAAACCCCTCTGCCAGGAACCTCAGCCCAGCATCAGTGTCCGGTTCCCAGGCAGCAACGGAACCCCAGGGGCTGACCTTAGCAGATCCCAAACCTGGCTATTTACCTCAGGCTCTCCCCACAAAAAGACTTTGCATCAGCAGCAAACCAGCCCACCCTCTCCTCAGGACATAACTGGAGCAAAGGCCTCATGCTGCCTTCTGCCTAGAGGCAGGGGGGGCAGGGGAGGGGAGAGGAGTGGGGAGCTGCCATCCACACTGGGGAGGGGCAACAGGATCTGGGCTGCCTCTGTCACTGGCTCCTGTGAGGCCTTTGCATGGAATCCTGGTGGAGTCTGAGCAAACAGGTGTGAGTGACTCTGTGCTGGGCAAAGGCAGGAGCCTCCCCAACGGCCTCCATCACTTAGGCGTCACTTTGGGGGAACGTGCCCCCTGCAGCATGGTCCCCCCTGAGAGCGAAGCCTCCAGGAGCTCACATGGGGTCCCCATTTTACAGCAGCTGCTCTGTGCCTAGTGCAGGGCCACATGCTGCTTTGCATACAGCCATCACATCTCTTCCCATATTGCAGGGCCGGCCATGTCCCCCATCATCTGTGCAGCCTGCTGCAGCCTGGTCCTGCTGCTCCTGGTGTCTGCGCCCGTCATCACCTTCGTGCTGGAGGAACAGGGGCTACCTGAGCCTGTGGGGCTAAAAGGGGCTCCTGGGGAGAGCACCAGCATTTTGGAGGGGGAAGACAATGGGGGATCCCCATTGAGCAGCTGTGAGCAAGAGGGAAGGCAGGAAAAGAGGGGGCAGGGGAGGTACCAGAGCCCAGCTCTGAGCTGGGTGTTGGGGAGACACCATTGGTAAGTGAAGCACAATAGGCCCCTGCAGTGACATTCTTTGCCCAGGTAACTCCACCGGCCTCCTTCCCCGTCCTTTCCCCACCAAAGACTTTGTCAGTCACGGACCAGGGTTGCCAAATTTCTACTGGACAAAAACCAGACACCCAAGACCTCGCCTTGTCTCACCTTGCCCCCAAGGCCCAAGGGTGGGCAATAAGCAGACAGCCGTCAGGACATGGTTTGCCAGCGCTAGCCCACAGTGAGTCACTGGTGCTTTATCTGTCTCGGCAGCCACAGATACAGCCTCTTGCTGCTCCCTTTGGCAACCCCCTGCCCTGCAGCCCTCTGCTCATTGCCAGCCAGGCCAGGGCCACGCTGAGCTCTGTCAGAGCTGAGATCTGCCATGATCTGTGCCAGCCAGACAGTCCAGCCCAGAGCCTTCCTTCTGCACTAACCAAACAATCCCTCCTGCCGAGGAGCCGCCTGGCTAGAAGATAAGGCCGGGCTCCTGCTTAAGGCACCAGGGTGGATCTTCTGGGAGACTGAGATTCTAGTCCCAGCTCCACTTCAGAGTCCTTGGGCCTGTCACCTCCTCTCCCTGAGCCTCAGCTCCCATCTGTGAAATGGGGCCAATCGTTCTGCCTCATGTCAGGGGAGAAGTTCCAAAGCTCCTAAGGGATTTAGGAGCCCAGGAGTGTGACTGGGCTGTGCGCCTACTGCCTGGTGCTTTTGAAAATCCCCTCCTCCCATAGACAACTCCTCTGAGCAGGGGCTGCCTCTCTCTAAGGGCTTGTCTGCTCAGGGAAATTAACCAGCAGAACGGCACTGTAAATAATCCCTGCAGCTCTCTCGGGATAACTCCTCCAGGGGACACCTCTGTTCCGGAATTAGAGAGCCTGGGTCAGGATTAATTCTCACCATTTTCACCATGAGGTAAACTAGAGAAAGTCCGTCATGCACTGGAGTGAGAGAATCCCCAAGGGAGAGCTGCAGGGATTATTTACATTATAGACCAGAGGAGTTCTGTTCAAGGGCAGCAGTTATCACTGGCATGGGAAAATGTTGCCTTCCCAAAATGCGGCCCTCCTGGTGTTCTTGGGGCTGCACCACCCACCCAACTCACCAGCACTTTGGGGCATCTGGGGCTACGCCACCCGCTTGGCTCTCTGACACTCTGGGGATGGCTGGGCCTGTGCCACCCACCAACCCATCTGGGGGCAGGAGTCTGGAGTCACACGGCCCAGCAACCCTGCTGGGGTTGGGAAGCAAGGACCAGCATCCACAATGTAGAAAGGGTGTAGAAAGGGTGGGGCTCCAGGTGGAAGGGGTGGGGCTGGGGTTCTGCCTCCCTAACCCAGGGGTTCACCTATTGCCCATGGTTTCCCAGGCAGATAAACCGTTAGTGTCTGTGCAGCACCCAGTGCAGAAGGGCCTGACGTTGGCTGCTGCCCAGGGGCTGCTGTGACGTATAATCCCAGTGAACTGCAGAGGGGGCTGGGTGGACAGGAGCTAAGGACCAGGGTACAGGGGAGGTCTCTGTTTCTGATTTGTTATTCTGTGCTGAATAAACTGTAAAGTCAGTGGCTTGGCCACACCCTGGTTCATTCTGAATTTATTCCAGAGCCTAAATAGCCAATATCAGATGATTTATCACTCTAAGCCAACAATAACACAGCACGGGGGGAATGTTACACACGACACCTGTCTCTGGGAAGCCCCTCATGCAGCCTTGTTACATTCCCCTGACACAAAAGGAAGCTCCACAAGTTAAACCCCTAACGTCATCTTTTATAACTTACCAATTAGTAGGTACAAGGTGCTGTGTGTGTTGTCTGAAATGTGCTTTAATTTATCAGTTTTCTACTTTGTTTCTCTAGTACCCTGGTGTACCCCTTACCTCTCTGTTCTGACACATGTACCAAAAGGCCTAATGACACCTCCTAGGTCTGTACTAGGCTGGAACAATCAGATGTCCTGCCCTCTTCCTTTGTCATTCCCGTACCTGACCTCTCAGAGTAATCCCATAGCTGTTGTTGTGATAAAACACTCACATGTCCTGGTCCTGACCGTTTTCCTATGTATAAGCCAGAGCTTGCTTCAACAAACACAAGAGATGTGCTTAGATACTTAGCACAAGGGAACAGGACTAGAAGAAAAGGTTTAGGCCAGCATAGGCTACATAATTGCTCTAATATTTGTGCTTAATATCATTTATGCTTAAACATATAATGTGTGTCTAGACTACACTTCTCTGTTGACAGAGAGATGTAGATTAGGCATGTCAAAATTGCTAATGAAGCCGGGATTTAAATATCCTGCGCTTCATTAGCATAAACACGGCCACTGCTTTTTTTTGAAACTGAGCTTTTTTGAAAAAAAAGGCAGTCTAGACATGGATCTGTCAAAAATAAAGCCTTTTTCGACAGATCCTGTAAACCACATTTTTTGCACACGTGTTCTTGCGCAAGTAAATTTACAGTAAAGCGTCGGAAAACAGGGCTTCTTGCGCAAGAGTTATTCTTCTCCCCACGAGGAATAAGCCCTCTTGTGCAAGAGCTCTTCCACAAGAAGGCTATGTAGACAGGCAACAGGGGTTTCTTGTGTAAGAAAGCCCTATGGCTAAAATGACTATCAGATCTTTCTTGCAGAAGAGAGCATCCACACTGACATGGACGCTCTTGTACAAAAGCACGTGGCAGTGTGGACGCTCTCTTGTGGAAGACCTTTTGCACAAGAACTCTTAAGCAAAACAGTTCTTGCACAAGAAACCTGCAGTGTAGATGTAGTGTTTTTGCAGCAGAAAATATGCTAATGAGGGATTCATTAGCATAAGTTGTGCTCTCATTTGCATAAATTCTGCTGATCCGTTGTTGTGCTAGGGGTTTTTGCACAAATACAAGCAGTGTGGATGTTTCCATTTTGTGCAAAAACCTCTTTTTGCACAAGATAGGTATACCTCCTTTTTTGAGGCATAAGGATCTTGTGCAAAAAGGGGGTTTTGCGCAAAAAGAAAAAATCCACATTGCTTGTTTTTGCGCAAAAATCCCTAGCGCAAAAATGGATCTGCAGACAATATGCAAATGAGATCACAACTTATGCTAATGAATCCCTCATTAGCATATATTCTGCTGCAAAAGCTTGTAGTGTAGACATAGCCAAAGTGGGGATAATACATATAGCCAGCATGTATTTGTCAACTACTGGGGTATTCTTCTGTCTCCATTAGATGCTTGAGATTCATACATTAAACTGTGAGCTCTTTGGGGCATGAGTTGCCATTTGCTCTGGGTTTGTCTAAACCAACATTTCTTAGGGGCTGTGTCTAGACTGGCAAGTTTTTCCACGAAATCATCTGTCTACACTGGCCGCTTGAATTTCCTCAAAAGCACTGATGATCTCATGTAAGATTGTCAGTGCTTTTGCAGAAATACTATGCTGCTCCCGTTTGGGCAAAAGTATTTTTCCGAAAAACTTTTGCGCAAAAGAGCCAATGTAGACAGCAGAGATATGTTTTCTGCAAAAAAGCCCCGATCGCAAAAGCGCGTCTAGATTGGCCACAGACGCTTTTCCACAAACAGTGCTTTCGCGGAAAAGCATCCGTGCCAATCTAGACGTGCTTTTCTGAAAATGCTTTTAACGGAAAATTTTCCGTTAAAAGCATTTCCAGAAAATCATGCCAGTGTAGATGTAGCCAAAGTGTGTTTGCACAGCACACAGGTGTGTGGAGGAGAACAGAGTTCAAAATGGCTGCCCTTAAAAGGGCAATGCCTGAACAGAGTTCAAAATGGCCGCCCTTAAAAGGGCAATGCTTGCTCTACTGATAAAAGGGCAAACTGTTTGGGGTTTTTTGCTTAACTTTTTTCCCCCGTTCTTTTTTGTTTGTTTGTTTTGCTCAACAACTTTTCCCTGGGGGATAGGGGGTTTGGTCAACAACTTTTCCTTTGGGAATGGCCATCCTTAAAGAGGCAAGCCTCCTTTTCTATTCTCAACAGAAAAATCCTTGGAGTTCCCCATTAAAAAAAATATTGTTTGGTATTCCTCGGGCTTAAAAAGTTTAAGAAACACTGGTCTACACTATGGGGGTTTTCCGGGATATCAGATACCCCAGAAGTATCCCAGAAAAACCCCGCCGCATCCAGAGAACACATCTGCTCTTCCGCTTTTTTTTGCAGAAGAGCACACATGCCCTTTCAGGGAACCCTGTATTCCTCATTTCATGAGGAATAATGGCTCCTCCAAAAGAGGAGGCTTTTCTCTCATTTGGCCCCATCTACATGGGGCCAAATATCAGAAAAGCCTCTTCCAAAAAAAAATCAGAAAAAGTTACATAGCTTCTTCCTATAAAAGAGTGTTGTTTAGACATAGCCTCTGTTTGTACAGAGCCCAGCACAGTGGGGTTTTGACCCAGCCTAGCATAATAGAAAGGTTCCATCTCCTGCTAATTATTTGGGTTTCTCTCTGTTTACTTTAATTAGTGTTTATTTCCTTCTTGCTGTAAAGTTCCCGTCAGAAGACTCACAGGATGACTGGCCAGAGCGCAGGGACTAGTACTGATCTGTGAGTGGGGGGAGGGGGTGGGAGGCATTTCCCACCACTGATGCTACTTCTACACTGCAGAGTGGGAATGTGGCTGCTCGTCCGAAATTTTTTTTTGGAAGAGCAGACACACTTTTTTGGCATCCCCATAAACCTCGTTTTACGAGGAAGAAGGGATGTCCTGAAAAAGGGTTTTTTTCTGACATTTGGCCCAGTGTAGATGGTCCAAATGTCGGAAAAGCCTCTTCCAAAAAACTAAGAGGAAAAAGCTTCGCAAATTGTGGTTCGCAATTTGCGTAGCTTTTTCTGGAAGAACAGTGTAGTGTAGACAAAGCCTGAAAGAGTACATGCCCCCTTGGATATCTCATGTACGCAGAAGGCCTTCAGCAATATGCACTTAGCTACATTTCACACTTGGGAACGTCCGTGGTGACCAAGCCCCTGAGTAGAAGTAAGAATATTGAAAAAAATACATAAATCAGTGCTGACATTGCATGTGGGATAAAAACCCACAGGAAAATGATTTTAAAATCCAGTGTGTTCACCCTGCTGGCTCTGCTCTTACTCTCTGCATCCTAGGTGGGCTGGGCCTCCGCTCCCTGACATTTCCTGACATTTCAAGTCCAAGGCCCCAGGTTTCTGCTCAAGGCACAGGCACTGGGATGGGCCGCCTTCCCTCCAGAAGCACATTCGAGGTGTGTTCACTGCTGTGACTGACTCTGCTCCCTCTCGTCCTGCTCTGGCCAGGAGGCTGTGAGCCCCTATGACACCTGAGAGGAGCCTGAAATTGCTTTTCTGGAGTCAGATATGGATGGGGTCAGGTTTACATGGGCCCGGAGGGACACTTGCTCTCCAGGCTGTGTGCTGGGCAGACCCCATGGCTACGTCTAGACTGGCATGATTTTCCGCAAATGCTTTTAACAGAAAAGTTTTCCGTTAAAAGCATTTGCAGAAAAGAGCATCTAGATTGGCACGGACGCTTTTCCACAAAAGTACTCTAGACGCGCTTTTGCGCAAAAAAGCCCCGATCGCCATTTACGCGATCGGGGCTTTTTTGCACAAAACAAGGCTGAGCTGTCAACACTGGCCCTTTTGTGCAAAAACGTTTTGCCCGAATGGGAGCAGCATAGTATTTCCGCAAGAAGCACTGATTTCTTACATGAGATTGTCAGTGTTCTTGTGGAAATTCAAGCGGCCAGTGTAGACAGCTGTCAAGTTTTTCCGCAAAAGCAGATGATTTTGCGGAAAAACTTGCCAGTCTAGACACAGCCCAGGTGATAGAAATCCCAGGGCTCCTGCTGGCTGAGTCTCAGAGGCAGACAAGATCCTGCAGGAGCCTCACTTATGTAATCCTGCCAGCCCGGCTGGCTTCCTGCCCTCTGCAGCGACGGGAACAGGAATTAGGTTTCTGTGGGGTTGACAGGCCAGAAACTAGCAGCCTTCTCCCTCTAGCCGGATGTAACTCCACAGTGCCTAGTTCAGTAGCTGCATCCTGCCCAACCAGGCTGCCCAAATGGGAAGCAGATAAAAAGTGTTCGCAGAGCGTACTCCTTAGTTTATGAAGAAACCAGTGCTGTGGCCTGGCAGATCCTGCCTACAAACTCTCCCACTGACCCCTAGTACAAGCCCTTGTACACATGATCACAATGATTCCTCCTTAGAAGTCGCTGGTGCTGTCCTGCCCTGCGCCTCCTGTCCCACATTCATGTCACTTGGCACTGAACCTTAGACCCTGGGGATGCTGTTTTCAATGCGTGGCACAGCCTGCTAATGCCCGACAGGCGGGGACAGGAAGGGCAGCTTGGTGGTGGGGAAAGAGGATGGGGTGGGAGTGGGGAGCAACTCTCAGGGCTGCACTGCAGAGGGTCTCCTGGGTGAAGGGAGGATGAACAGAACCCGCTGGTGACATGTAAATCCCTCCCTGAGTCTCTGCAGGTAACTAACACCTGCGCGGATTATACCTCTGCTGTCACACCCAGGTTAATGTGTGACAGGTGCCCAGGCGCTTTCACTTCCCCCGGTCGGAGTTCACACACAGTGCTGGGACTCATTTCCCCACCTGCCCCAGCACGTCCATTCAATGCCTTGGGTGCTCAACGTCTTGCAGGACCCTAGACTCACTTCATGGAATCTCCTGGGACATGCTGAATCCTTCAGGTAGGTTCCTCTGCATTATTAATCCCTTTTCATCACTCTCAGGGGCTGCTCCTGCCCTCTGGGAGCTCGTCCTCCTGTTCCCACCTCCCATCAGCGCTGGGCAACAGCTTCCCATCGGCGTTCACAAAGCCACCAGTTTGTCCTCCTCAAACTCCCTCCTCAGAGCCCCCCTCTGCCATGGGGCCTGTGGACCACTTGTTGCTAGGAGACCCTTCTGGGATGGGAAAGGCCTGAAATTAAATCCCTGTCCCCAAATCAGACACAGGGAATCAGACCTGGTGAGTGCTTCAGCCAAGCACTTCTGGAATCACAGGCCACACGCCCACACCCTCTGTCTCTGTCACCGGCTCCTGGCTGTCTTTAGTTCAGCATTTGGACTGATAGGCATGGTCAGAGCAGTTAGCCCTTCATGTTTCTCTGTCCTGTTGTGGATCTGACCCATAATGCCTATGGAAAGCCAATGGGACTTAGGTGCTTTTTCAGTGTTTTACTTTGTGTTTTTAGACTGAACACAAGCCCTGTAAAGACGCTGGGGATCAAGGCTGGTCAAGAATATTCAACTGATAATGTTTGTCATGAAAAATGGTTTTGAAAAGGTATAGGGACACTTTCCCCAAAATCTTCATTTCCATTCAAACTTGTCAGTAAAACGATTCACGGCCAAAAAGTGCTCATTTTGATTCTAGCCTGAGGGAATCAAAATGAGAAATGTTTGGAACATATGGCGAAAAAGACCAAGAACTGAACTTAAAATGATTAATCAACAATTATTATGGTCGCATTAAATGGAGTTTCCCTCCTTTTTAAAATCCTTGCATTATTCACAATAAACACGCGTTAGATCCCATATTAGAAGTTTTCAGAAATGAAAGAAAAGAATTTTTTTTGTAAGAAAAAAGATCCCCACTGTCGCCAGGCTCCCAGAATGCCCAGCTCCTGCTGTGCTCCAGCCCTATGGCTCTCAGAGCCCTGCCTTACACAAGGGCGCACCGGTAATAGCAGGGCCCACACACCCAGGCTCAGCTTTTGCTCTGAGGCTGGGCTGGAGACACACTGATATCAGAGGGTATGTCTACACTACAAAGTTAATTCGAACGAACGTCCGTTCGTTCGAATTAACTTTGATAGGCGCTACACTAGCGCTCCGCTAGTTCGAACTTAATTCGAACTAGCGGAGCGCTTAGTTTGAACTAGGTAAACCTCATTGTACGAGGACTAAGCCTAGTTCGAACTTACTAGTTTGAATTAAGGGGAGTGTAGCCCCTTAATTCGAATTAGTGGGAGGCTAGCCCTCCCCAGGTTTCCCTGGTGGCCACTCTGGCCAACACCAGGGAAACTCTATTGCCCCCCTCCCGGCCCCAGACCCCTTAAAGGGGCACGGGCTGGCTACGATGCCCGTGCCAGGTGCAAGCCTGCCAGAACCTAGCCAGCAGACCCTGCACCTGGCACAGCACAGAGCCACCCCCCCGATGTCCCCCAGCCCACCCCCTCTTCCTGGGACCAGGCTGGCGGCTCCCAGGAGCTTGCCCGGGACCGCAAGAGGCGGGCACCCGCCTGGGCTAGTGCGGACATCGGGACCTCGTCCACGACCTCCGCACTAGGCACAGGAAAGGTGCCGTTTAGGGCAGGAGAGCTGCCAGCCTGGCCACCCAGGAGCAGGTGTGCATGAAAATCAAGGTGGTCCACTGAGACCCCTGACCCTGAGCCCTGAGCTTACAATGGCCGTACTGGGTCAGACCAAAGGTCCATCTAGCCTAGTAGCCTGTCTGTCAACAGTGGCCAACCCTAGGCACCCTGGAGGGGATGGACCGAAGACAGTGACCAAGCCATTTGTCTCGTGCCATCCCTCTCCAGCCTTCCACAAACATTGGGCAGGGACACCATTCCTACCCCCTGGCTAATACCACTCCATGGACCCAACCTCCATCACTTGATCTCACTTCTCTTTAAACTCTGTTCTAGTTGTAGCCTTCACAGCCTCCTGCAGCAAGGATATCCACAGGCTGACTCTTTGCTTTGTGAAGAACAACTTTCTGTTACTAGTTTGAAGCCTGCTACCCATTCCTTTCCTTTGGTGTCCTCTAGTCCTTCTATTATGGGAACTAATGAAGAACTTTTCTTGATGCACCCTCTCCATCCCACTCATGCTTTTATAGACCTCTATCCTATTCCCCCTCAGTCTCCTCTTTTCTAAACTGAAAAGTCCCAGTCTCTTGAGCCTCTCTTCATATGGGACCTCTTCCAAACCTCTGATCATTTTAGTTGCCCTCCCCTCTCCCACCCTCTCTCTTCCCCTCTCCCACCTCCTTTTCCCAGTCTCCCCGAGTTTTGTTCAATAAAGAGAGATTCTATTTTTGACCACACGTTTTCTTTATTTTGTACATCAGGAAGGGGGGCTAGGGAAGGGTAAGTGGAAGGAGGTGAGGGAGGAATGGGGTACGAGCCCCCGATGGGGAGAACTGGGCTGGCTCTGCGGGCTTCTGGGGGTGGAAGCTCTCCTGCAGCCCCCCAATTGCGCCCTCTCCCCAGATGGCAGCCTGCAGCAAGTGCAGCCGGTCTGATGGCCGAGTGCTGTGATTTGCCCAGTGTGGGCACTCAGGGCACTCCAAGCCAGGACTGCTTTGCAAGCAGGGCACCCCTGAGAACTGTCTGTCCGGGGTGGGGGTCGGGTCCCTTTAAGCACAGCCCTCGGCTAGCCTGAGACAGCAGCTCCACGCTCTGAGTCCTCATTTGATGCCCTGCCGGCACTACTTCCGGCCATCCTTAACCCCAGTTCAGGGTCCACTTAATGTGGACCTGCTATTTTGAATTAGCAAAATGCTAATTCGAGCTAGTTTTTAGGTCTAGATGCACGAGTTCGAATTAGCTTAGTTCGAATTACTTAATTAGAACTAAGTTAGTTTGAATTAGCGCTGTAGTGTAGACGTACCCTAATTTACAGAGGCTCCTCCTGTCATGTCATCGGCCCCAGACCTGTGCCGCAAAGCCACAGTATGATCTGGGAACACACTAACTGTGCTAGCAACTCAATGGACATCATCATCTGGCATCCCACTTTGCAGAGGCCTGGATGCAATTGGAGCTGCCAAATGGGAACGAAAGAGGGAGAAAGATGTTGTCAGGGTTGCAGAACTGACTTTTGCTGGAGATGCTCTTCGCAATGGCAGCGTGAAACCTGATCAGGGGAAGGTTTCTGCAAGAATGGCGCTGGGGTACTGGGGAGATGCTCTGCCTGGGAGCAGAGGGGGGTCGGGTTAGATGATGGGTGGGGCGTGTTCCCTGCACTGCCAGCCCCTCACGCAGGCTGGGGGGTGTTAACCATCCCTGCTCTCTCCTGACAGGTCCCTGCCCCGGGTGTTCCCATGGCAACGCGATGGCAGCTCTGTGTGTGCAGCCTGGGGCTCCTCCTCCTGGTGCTGTGTGCTCTCGCTGGTAACATTTGAATCCCCATTATGTCTCTCCCTGTCCCCTGCCGGGTGGAGAAGGGGGAGCTGGGGCCCAACAAGCTCCCCTGTATCCAGTCTCTTCACCTCTGCAGAGTAAAAGGGGCCAGGCCCTGCAACTGAGGGGCAGGGATGGTGTTAGGGTGACCAGGGCGTGTCCTAGCTTTGGGTGTCAGGATTTGGGGATCTCGCAGCAAGTAACCCAACTCCTGCTGCCCCTGGGAGAGTCTCCCAGAGCCCCCGGTACTGACTCCTTCCTGTCCTGCCATGGCACCCAAAGGCCCCGCACTGCTAGAACTGACCCCCACCCCCAGGACCTGGATTCTCATAGCCCGCAGGACTGAGATCTTCCCAGCTTCCTGAGAAATGTGGGTGCCCCGGTCCCATTGGGATGGATGGGAGCTGCAGCATCCCCAACCCTGAGCCTTCCAGCAGCACGAGGCTCGCCTCAAAAATCAGATCAGCAAATTTTTTTAAAAAAAAAATCCTTTTTTTTCTTTTAGCTTTTTTTTGAGCCTTATGTTCTTATTTCCTGGCTTTTCTCTGCAGCCCTAAGAGCTAGACTGGTGCATAATCACATGCCTCCAGGAGCTGGGGCTTTCTGAAAAACTCTTAGTAACACAGACAGGGCCACCCCAGTAGGTGTGTGGGGTCTGGGACAACACCTGCCTTTTCCCAGGTCCTTCCCCCATTGCACACCTTCCCCAAGTCCCTGTCCCCACCTCTCCTCCCATTCCATCCCTTTCCAGACCCCACTTCTTTTTGGCTTCTGCTCCCTCTCCCAAGCGACATTGGGAGCTGTTGGGTTTGGATAGAGCAGAGCGGGACAAGCTGGTACCCGGCGGCTCCCTGCTGTCCCCACTAATCCCCTAGCCTTCCCCAAAGAGCAGGGCCTTGGGTGCTTGCCCCAGCCCGTCCTCTGGATGGGAGAGCTTTGAGCTGGCAACACAGCTTTCAAGGTCTCCTCGCTGGCTTTGTACATCTCCCTCTTATTCCTCTCCAGCTGAAGCCAGACAGTGAGTGTCAGAGGCTGCAGCTGGGCACTGATTGTTCGTGTGTGTGTGTGTGTGTGTGTGTGTGTGTGTGTGTGTGTCGCCTCTTGAGGTGTCTTAACAGGTTTTGTGTCTCCTCTTTGAGGTCTTGTATTTTACTCTTGCTATATACATGTATATTTTGTATTTTTAAAATGTTGTAAGCCACCTCAAATATTTTAAATGGGGGGGGGGGGTTAAACTATTTTAAATAAATATATAAACAATGCTTACCCCATGGTGGGATGGAAAAGCCTGGAGACCCTTCCGACATGCAGCTGTTGTGCAGACATAAATCACCCTAAGATGCTTCATTTCTTCCAGATACAGATCCGCAGAACATTGTCTGCCCCTCTGAGCCAGGTTCTGGTTGGGATATTGAGTCCACGGGAGGGACATGCCTTGGCCCAAAGGCCCATCAAAGACTGGACGTCCTCAGGCCAGGCAGAAGCCCTCTGAGGTGGCCTCTCAGCGGCTATTGTGGGACTAAGTGGACCTGAAACTGGTTTATCAAGGAAATTGCTTGCAGCGGAAATAGTTCCTAACTGGGTGCCGTGGGGCAGGCAGGGCTCTATGAACTGGCAGGTGGCTTCCAGCTGGGGCCACCTTTTGCAAATAGAGTGTAGGTAGGGGGTCAGAGAGGCACCTTTGGAGGACCAGCTTGTGTCAGCTGTGGGTGGCTGCACATCCTTCCATCCACCCTGAGAGTAACTCTATTGAGCTACATGGCTTAGACTTGGGAACCTTCTGCCATGAGCTATTTGTGACTGAGGGAATTTTGCTGTGCTTAGCAATGCCCTCTCCTGTCACTCACTGTGTGTGTGTAACCGCTGGGCCTTTCCTCTCACTCAGTGTGTTCCTGGCTTTGTCTGTTCCAGAGAAAGTCTCCCTGGCTGGCTCCCGGCACCCTGTGATGGGGTTTATTGGCCAGGATGTGGTGTTACCCTGCCAGCTCTCACCCCATGCCGGGCTGCCCAGAATGGATGTGCAATGGAGGAAAATTGACCCAGAATTTATCGTGGTTCATGAGTACCTGAAGGAAGGTACCCAGGAGCTGCCGGGGCAGGGTTACCAGACCCGGACAGAGCTTTTCCTGTCGGAGTTCCACAGGGGGAACATCTCCCTGAAGCTGAAACGGCTCCAAGTGGCGGATGATGGGCAATACCGGTGCTTTGCCAGGAGCCTGGAGTGGAGCCTGGATGCCACCACAGAGCTACGGGTCGCAGGTGAGGCTCAGGACTAGTAGGCGTAGATAGTTTGAAAGTTGTTGCCTCTGCAACTGTCCAGGCTGCTCTTTGGTTCTGTTCTTGGAGCTCCAGTGGCACCAGTACTAGGAGATACTGCAGCCTGCTAACTCAGCAGACCTCACTGCTACTCACAAAGAGAGACCACAGGCAGGGTTTCATGACAATGCCACTTGGCCAGATTTATTGCCCTCAAGGGACATCCTAGCACCCTGAGCCCGTGGTTGCAGGCTCACTAATACAGCAGATCTCAAACTTTAGCGACCCGAGGACCACAATTTTGATTTAAAATCTTTTGTGGACCCCAAAGCCCCTTCCCAATTGGCTTCAGGCCCCACCCCCATCCACTCCTTCCCCCAAGGTTCCACCCCACTCCCTTTTCCTGCCCCATCTCTTTCCATCCCCTCCCTCTAGTGTGCCCCATCCCTGATATTCCCTCCCTCACAGCCTCCTGCACACTGGGGAACAGCTGTTCCATGGTGTGTAGGAGGCACCGAGAGGGAAGGAGAGGGGGAAGAGTTGATCAGTGGGGCTGACATACGCCCTGGAGAACCCTCATGGACCCTGGTTTGAGAAATGTTGCACCAACACGAGAGTGACTAGTGGCAAGAGTCTCTTCTGTCCCCTCGGCCACACTAAGGGTTAAGTTGAGGTACCCTGACATGTATAGACTGAAACAACTTACTTACCACCTGACGTGGCCTCTGTTTGTTACCTCTCCTTGTTCCTGCTTCAGACACAACATCCCTAGTCACTCTTCTGTCCAACCATCTGATCTTGTGCTAGACCGTATCCGTACCAGCTTCTGGAATGTAAATACCCAATGTCTGGTGCTTCTTAGGAGTTCCTATGGTTTGGCAACACTAGCAGCAACTTCACCGAGTCCATGGACCTTTACCCCCATGGTCTGCTCAAATCCCAGCTCTAGCAACAAGGATATTTGGCTTCTGTGAAACACCCTCTGCGATGTTGAAGGGCTGGGATATTGCATTTTATTGCCGGGGTGCTAAGCCCCCAGCCCAGGGGCAGTGGAAAGGATGGTGGAAGTAACCTAGCTCCAGACAATACAGTTCAGACACATCCCAAGTGAGGGCCCCCCTCCTCCATGATAACACAGAGCCCCGAGGTTGTTTGAAATCATCTCTCGGGTTTGGTGGCTCCTAGTCCAAAGGCTCCACAAGAGACAGGTGCTCAAATGAGGGGAGGGTGTTTGTGTGTTGCACAGGGAGAGAGAAATCCAAGCATGAGGGTGGCATGAACGGGGGCACCATTACCAGTGTGGGAGAAGGACACCAGAGGGGACAATATTTATGAATGTGGCACAGGAGGAGTGGAAGCAAAGATGTAGGTGAGTCACCATCCCTCACCATGAGCTCTGTACTGAAGGGCAGTGATCCTGCCAGTTGCTGGGCTCCACCCCAGAAGTGGGTGCATTTCATCATCAGATGCCGCAATCTCAGAGTAGCAGTTTATGCCTTCTGCTGTGAGTCTTCAGGGCGAAGTGCCCTGTGAAACCACAATCTGTTCTTCTTTAATTTCCCCAGTCAACTGGATGAGGGATTGCGGGGAGGCTGCACAAGAGAATGGAGATTTCCAGTCAGAGTCTCCTATACCTAGACATTTCTGGTGAATCCCATGGTGCTATCAAAGACACGATTCCCTGACATACACACACTCTGTCTCTCCCTGCAGCTGTGGCTCCGGTGTTCATTGACGTACTGGGCCCCCGAAGCAGTGGGATCAGTCTGGCCTGTAGGTCCACAGGCTGGTTCCCCAAACCCGAACTACAGTGGGTTGGCAAGAATCAACAGAATCTGTCGACAGAGACTGTGACCGACGTGACTCAGGGCAAGGAGAACCTGTACAGTGTTGTGAGTCACGTCACCGTCACTGAAGAAGACAACAGAGACATCAGCTGCATCGTGCGGAATAGCCTGCTGGAGATGGAGCGACAATCGGCCATTCACCTCTCCAGTGAGTTCCCTCCCTGCCACCTGTGTAGAATGTGTTGCTAGTTCTAGTCAGAGTTGTTAAGGCTGCTAAGTTGTTACTGCTGTGAGTGTTGCTGTTATTGAAGTACCATGGAGGCTCTTGGAGCAGCACATTAATTCAGCAGACTTCAATATTATTCATAAGAAAGATCAGAGGCTCAGCTTCATGGAGAAGGCCTCAGCCAGATTTATTGTCGTCAAAGCATGGTACTAGGTACATTGGGTTAATAAAGGTAACTGTGCTGGAGAAACAGACTCAGAATGAGTCTACACTAGAAACACCACAGCAGGGGCACTCCAGTGTAAAGATGTATTGCAAAGAAAGAAGGGAGTCTTCTGTGGTTGTTGTAAATCCGCCTGTTTGAGAAGCAGTAGTTAGATTGACAGAATTTGTCTGTGTACCTGCTGGTGTGTGATGGATTAGTGCACTTTAAGAAGCCACCTGATATGCTGAGAAACCACTGAGCCCAACTGTTTTGTCAGTCTGTGACTCCTTTTTACTCATCTTGTTTACCCTTTAGCTTCCACTAGCACACACTCAGGCAGGGCCACACCCAGCTGCAGAATGACACAGACTCAGAGATGAGCTTACCTGCCCAATGGAAACATTTCTAGTGGGGACCCACAATGCCCTATTCTGGGCCATTGTTATTCAATAATTTTATCAAAGAACAGGGAGGAAATATAAATTGATTGATGATAAAATTTGCAGATGCCCCCAAAACAGATGGCGAATTAAATAATGGTGAGGATAGGTCAGTCCTACAGCTGGACCTGGAATTCTTTGTAAGGTGAGCTCACTCTAACAACATGCTAGCATGCTATGGCCCCAGCAAAATCCCTACTTTGTCACACATGCATTTCAATGTGGCCAAATGCCAGGACAGCAAAGTGTGTAGGTCACACTTACAAATTGGGAGGCTGTATCCTGGAAAGCAGTGACTCTGGAAAACACTTGAGTATGAGACTCCCAGAGCAATGAACATAACCCTTGTGTGCAAATATGAGAATATCTAGCAGGAGAGATGTGGCATCACCTCTGTGCATGGTGTTAGCGAGAATACTTCTACATACTATTTCCTGTTCTGGTGTCCACACATTCAGACAGGCTGCTGACAAATAAGAGAGTTCTCAGAAAATAGCTGCAGGAACATTTAGAAGTCTGGAAACCTGCCTCCCAGTTAGACATGTAAGAGCTTAAGTTATAGAGATTGTCCAAGGGAAAGTTAAATGGTGACTTGATCATGGTCCATAAGCACCCATACGAGCCAATAGATTTCTGACAGTGGCTAGGGTCTATAATCTGGCAGACAAAGACAGAACAAAAGCTGGTGGCTGGAAGTTGAAGCTGGACAAATTCAGACTAGAAATACAGGGCAGATTTTAACAGTGAGGGAAGGTAACTGTTGGAACAACTGACCTGGGGACGTGATGGATTCTCCATCACTTGGGGTTTTTCAGCCCAAACTAGAAATCTTTCTGTAAGACCCTCTCTGGTTGGAAGAGAAGTTCTGGGCTGGATGTAGGGTCTCTGACCTGGGTTCTACAAACTCATGAATACACAAACTCATAACAATCTGGCTGGTGGTTCGCAGCAGCAGGAGAGATTTGGGCAGGGCAGAGTCCTGGTTCTTGGGACCGATGCTGTGCCGGCTTCTCTGGTTTCAATGGCTCCCATTTGTGGCTGTGATTCAGTGGATGGTTCCTTCATTCCCATGAATTTCTGACGTCCCAAGTAGTAAACCCCGTTCTCCAGCTCCAGGATGGGCCTGTTCTCCTCACACCCTGCGCTTTCTCTTTGCCAGGTGACGTCTTCCCCCGGGTGTCTCCCTGGCTGGCTGCATTCTGGGTATTGTTTGTTCTGGTTCTCATTGCTGCTGGAGCTTGTGCATATCTTGCATACACAGGTAATCGGACAGAATCATTTGCATATTTAAAGCTAGGCCATAGAGGGCACTGGGCTTGGATAGGGGAGTGTCCAGATATTTACCTTGTGTTGGCTTTAGGAAGTAAACAAATTAACAAACCCATTAGGGTCCTGGCCCCACCTGTATTAATGAATTTCTCGGTGTGTCCCCTTCCTTCCTTGTCTCACGGCAATGTCTGATTCTGTCTCACAGTGAAGCGAAAGGCCTCTCAGAAGAAACACTCTGAAAAGGAGACTCTGTTAACTCTTGGTAGGTCTCCTGCTCTGTCTCTTGCCCTGTCTGTTGAGAAGTGTGAGCTCTGTGCCTGCTTGGTGTATCTGTGGGCTCAGGGCAAAGAAGGGGATGGAACCAAGAGGTCTCTGCCTACTGATCCCCTGCCTCCCCGACACGCTGATATCGACAGGTTGGCACATGCATTTTGCAGCAGAAACCCAAAGGTTTGTGTTTCTGAGAATCCCTGCATGTGGGTGCAGCAGGCAGGTGGTCTGGCAGTGACCACTCTGAGGCCGTGTCCAGACTCAGGGGTTTTTTCGGGAAAAGTAGCCTTTTCCCGAAAAAACTTCCCCTGCGTCCAGACTCAAGCCGCGTTCTTTCGAAATTATTTCGAAAGAACGCGGCTTTTCTTTCGATGGCGGTAAACCTCATTTCACGAGGAAGAACGCCTTCTTTCGAAAGTTCCTCTTTCGAAAGAAGGCGTTCTTCAATGTAAAGAGGCCGTCTTCGAAAGAGAGCATCCAGACTCGCTGGGTGCTCTCTTTCGAAAAAGCGGATTTCTCTTTCAAAAGATCCGCCTGCAGTCTAGACGCGATCTTTCGAAAGAGGCTCTTTCGAAAGATGCTTTCGAAAGAGCCTCTTTCGAAAGAAGCCTGCAGTCTAGACATAGCCTGAGTTAGATTCTGTCCCACTAGCTGTAGGCAATTGCTCAGTAGCTCTATTTGCTTAAAGATAACACCAAGGCAAGTCCAGTGTCATTCTGTGAGCTGATTCCATCCCTGTGACTGTCAAATGCCCAGGGCACAAGCGGTGACTAGCCACTGGCACAAGCTCCCAGGGCCAGGGTGAATTCTCCATCTCCTGATGGAGTCAGATCCAGACTAGGCACCTTTCTGGGAGATGCTGCAGCCCAGCCTGAGTTACCTGTCTCAGTGCAAGGGAACAGAGTGAGATCCTTTGACCTCTGCTGTACAGAAGGTCAAAGCAGATGATTTAATAATTGTTCTGCTTGACCTGAAACTATGAATTCGTGACTTCACTCTCTTGGGCTGTGCTAATCAACACACCAGCAGCGGTTTTTAAGTCCACACATTTAACTGAATCCACTTTGAACATTTCTATAGTTAACAGGACAGCTTTGCATTGTGATGGTGCTCAGTGGTGCTGGCCTGTTTCTCTGGGCACTGCACACACATATGCAGGGGAACTCAGACGAAAGGCAGAGAAAATGGATACAACATGCAAGCATGGAGACTAAGACTCACACAAGAAGGATGAACCAGAAAAGCAGGAGGATACCCCCTTTCATCGCCTTTGTCCTCTGTCCTGCTCCCTTGTGGCCATTATTCTGGTAGTTGGGGAGTGCTGTATGGGGCACCCTTAGCAATCAGTGCTGTGCTGTAACTAGCCGGGGGGGGGGGGGAGGGCACTGTGGAGTAACTGACCTTTCCCCATGATTGTTCTAGCCCAGCTGCACCAGCCAAAAGCCTGTGTAATGCACAGCCCTGTCCCTGTTTAACTCAAGATGTGATATGTAATTTAAGTAGCTAAACGGCTGCAAATGTAACAAGGGCAAAGGAGTGAAAAACTCACTACGTCTCCTACATGTTGGTGCATGTCACTAAATCCCAGCCCTGCCCCTAACAAACCTGTTGGGTCCTGCACTGGGGCAGAGAGTGTGGCTGGGATGCCTGTGACTAACTCCAGTTGTTAGGGAGTGTGAAGCACCACACAGAGTATGTGTCTGTGTCTAACACTTTTCTCTTCCCTGTTGCAGAGAATGAGAAGAAGATCTTGGAAACAGGTACTTGGGAAAACCTCTAGTAAATGTGTGTCTGGGCTTTCACACTACAATGAGACAGAAAAATCAGCACAGGTTCTGTGTGGACCTTAGTTACGTTCACCATCATCTCCCCACTGCCTGGAAATAAGCAAACCCTGCAGTCTTTGTAGCTCACATTTCAATGCCATACTTAGCAACAGAGAGTGAATTTTCTGCTTGGGGACTGGCAGGGCACAGGCTAGGTATATATTGCCCAAAAATTCAGATTACAGGGATGTAATAGGAATGTGCATCCAAGTGCTGCCCTAGAAAATCCCATGTGGGTGTGGATGAAAAGGTTCCTCATTCACTTTACTATTCAAATATTGGAAAGGACTGTATCAGTGTGAACTAGGTACTGTGTAATGAACACCAGCAGCATCAATGGGGGTATGTCTACACTAGCCACCCTAGTTCGAACTAGGGTGACAGTGTAGACATACCCTATGGGACTGCCCCAGGGCAGCACCTTGGTGTGTGCTGCAAATCACACTCCAAAGACTTAACTATGGGCCTGCACAGACAAACTTTTAGTGAAGGGCTGGGCAAACTTAAGCATAACTTAAGCATCTCTGGGTTTATCTCAGTTCTGACCCGCTGGGCTCCCTGCACTCAGACAGCTTTGCTGGTTCCTACAGTCCCCACCCACTGCTTCCCTGCTACCCCAGCCTGACCTCCTGACCACACTACTGGTGGCTCTGAGTCCTTCACCCACAACCTCCCTGTTATCCCAGCTCTGGTTTCCTCCGACCTGCCTTCTTCCCCTTCCATGGTAGTCTAGGCCTGGGCCATGCATGGATGGATTCCATACACTGGGCTGAGTTCCACTAGGACATGAGACAGAATCTAACCCCATGGCTCGAGGGGTGTTCAGTAAATCCAGGGCCACCCAACCCCATGAATCCATTCTCCAGCTTTGCACTTGCCTGCCATGACCCAAAGGGTTACACACTTTTTCTGGTCAGCGCCACACAGCATAGAAACAGGAAGTCGGAGGTTGGGTGACAGGCTGCAGCAGGGCTTCTCTAATGTGACACGTTTTCTGCTGTCACACTCCTTCCCCTCAATCCCAGCAGTGCCATTGGGTGGGAGGATGCAGGGCTGATGTGGGAATGTGTCTGTTGTTCATTAAACAATAGTTGTAGCTGATGTGCCCTGTCAGTTCTGACACCCGTGGCTCATTGGGGATGTCTACATTGTCGCTTTAAGCAAGCTTCTCAGCTCAGGTGAGTTAGTGTGCTAGCAGCAGCAGTGTGGCTGGAATGGTGGGGCAGTGGGCCAGGGGAGGTATCTGGGGAATCTAAGCGGATTTGTACTTGTGCAACTAAGTCAAGTCCCTGCACCTGCTATCCCGGGCTACCCTGCTACTTTTCACACACAAACTCAAGCAGAGCTACTGGAAACCTCATCCCTGCCAGCTGTAGCACAGGCATGCACAAAGATTGGAAGGGCCCCGTGGCACTGTGTCCAGAATGACCCAGGCTGAAATCACGATGGTTTTCTTTTCTTCTCTCCCCAGAGGGCCAGGATTTTCGCGACAGTCGTGGTAAGATCATCCACTGCCCCAGCAGAGCCCCTGGCAGTGGCTCCCAGACACACATGGCACTGAGCAGATCCAGAAATGCCAACAGCATAGGGCAGGGCTGAGTGAAGAGTTTGGCCAAAATCAGTCACATTGCCCCAGTCCCACGGTTGCACTGGGAGCTACCCCCTAGTTACACCTGCAGTGGGTAGCTTTGATGCTCTGAAGCGTTATGCGTCAATCCCCTTGGACAGCAGAGTTAAGAACGTCAGAGCTGTGTAGATCCAGTCACACGTCTCCCAACAAGGTTGGGTGCTTTGCAAATTCCAGGCTGATTTGGATCCTACCAGTGTCCCTTAAAATATTCCAGTCTGCTGGGCACCACCACAGACAAACGGCAGCTTCTTACAGGGCTGAATTCTGATCTGGGTGACATCAGTAAATCCAGGTTCACTCCAGCCTCACGCAAGCATCACCGAGGGGAACATTCGGTCCAGTCCCTGGCAATAATGGACAGTGCAAAGGCATCCCTGAGAGCCGGTCATTGCTGTGAGCAGAGGTCTCTGAGCGAAAGGGCCTGTCTCTCACTGCACAGCCGGGACATTTCTGCTTTGGTAGGGAGGGCCCATGAATCACAGGTAAAGTGATCACGTGGTCACAAAGCAGCCCCAGAACTGAGCCCTCTGCCTCACTGACAGGGACTAACGCCGTCTCTTTCCGTTCCAGACAGGGCGCTGACAGAGCTAGGTGAGGGGACACATTTTCATGTCACATCGCTCGGTTCCTTTCTGACCCCTCTCCCAGAACGGCCGCTCCTGTGCGAGTGGGTTCCCCGTATTTGCTGGGCCCCCGATTATGCTTGTTCCTCTTCCTTTGCAGGTTTCAGATGAGCTCGGAGCTACATGGGTGAGTGGGGCTGAGCAGAGGCCACGCTGGTGTTGGTGGCATCGAGGTTACATAGCTGGGCTGTCAGAGGTCTGGGGGCAGGCGGGGCCAGGTGTGCACAGAGACATGGGGTTAGATGCTGCAAATGGGCCTGAACACGCTGCCTTGAGTTGCAAGTCTCACCCCAGGACAGGTCCTTTACAATTCCCCCTCAGTGAGTCCTGACCCCACCCCCATCTCCTATTGGCCTTTCAGCAATTCCCACCCCATCATCTGCCTAGACAGCCCCATTCAGCCCCCCACCCCCTCCAGCCTGCAGAGTCTTCAGCCCCTGGGCACCCTGCATGGCCTCTGGCAGCCTTAATATCTCTCAGGCACAGATCCTGAGGGGTGGGGAGCAGTGAGAGGCTACAAGGAGCCCAATCCCCTCTTCCAGCTCCCCACATGTCCCCTCTAGCTTAGGGCCAGGCCCAGTCACAGCCCTGAAACTCCCTGGAGCCCACACCTGGTCCAGGATATCGGGGCTGGTCCCAGTAGCCACCCCAGTACCTAATGCCAGAGTCTGGCCCTTCTCTGACCTTCCCCTGCCCCCTCAGCCTGACTCCATCTCTTCTCATTACCCTGCCCCTCCCCCTTCACCCACAGGGCTGGGCATCTCCCACCAAGCCCCATCACACCAAGGCAAAGCCCTGAGCAGCCACCACACACCCATTGTGAGCTGAGACTTGTGCCTGCTCCACCCCCAGGGAATTGGCCCCAGGGGTCACAGCCCTGCAGAGCAGGCAACTTGGGAACTAGGGGACACAGGGCTGTGGAGTGAGACACGGGGCCAAATTCATCCCTGCTCCAGTTCCCCCAGAGCCAATGGAGACACCCCAGGGATGAGTCTGGCTGGCTCTGTGCACTGGGACAGGACATCCCAAGAGCCAGAGGCAGGAAAACCCCATTTCCCTCCTCCCCACGTCACAGTGGGGCAGAGACCAGGGGCCGGGGCTGGGTGGCTCAGGGAGCAGGCAGTAACTGGAAGCACCGAGCTCTCCCCTCCCCTCCTGGATCTCTGGGGGGGGGGAATCAGTCTCCTGAGGCATCGTGGGGTCCCTCGCTGACACGTGGCTAATGGGGGCATTTTGGCTTCTCTCCCCAGTTCCCGTCACCCTGGATACGAGCCACAAACACCCTGAACTCAAAGTTTCTGAGGATGGCAGAAGAGTTTGGCACAAACCACCTCCCTCAGGGCTGGCTACCTCGGGCATCCTGATCACTGTGGGGAGGGAGGGATTTGTGCCCAGAAGGGATCATGGTGGGGAGAGTCAGGTTTGCAAGTGGTACTGGGAGGTGCAGGTGGAGGACAGCCTGTACTGGGAGCTGGGGGTGCTGAGTGCAACTGTGAGGGATAAAGTGAGACAGGAGGGGCTGGAGAGTTTCCCTGAGGAGGGGTGCTTGGCTCTGAGGAGATCAGAGGGGCGGTATCACCCCAGCGAGGCTGACACTGTGATCCAGAGCTGGGCTGTGAAGCCGACAGTGGTTGGGGTGTTTCTGGATCTAGAAGAGGGGAGTCTCTCATTTTACAGTGTCAATTCAATGGCCCTGATTCTGGAGCTTCCTGTGGGAGTTTCTGAGAGACTGTTCCCGTTCCTCAGCCCTGATCACGCTGTGGGGCAGGAGCAGGGGAAACCCCTCAGCATCTGCCCCCCCAGCGACTGGGATTTCCCCCAGACATTAATGGTTAGTGGGGGTGTTTGTTCAGGGAGTTTCAGGAAATGACACAGGGCCAAGTGCAACAGGAGATATGGCCCCAGATCCTGGACAGCTCCCTGCCTGGAGAGGAGGACATGACGGAAAACAGCACAGGATATATGTGAGAGAAAACTTCCAAAAGCTCCTGCCCACGAGCCTGCTCCCACAGAGAGGAAGGGACATAAAACGGAGCAGGAGCAGCCACAACTGGAAACACGCCCCAGCCAGACGACAAGGAAACACAAATCCAGCATCTGACACAGCCCCCACAGAGCACCTCTCTGTAGGCAAAGGGCATCACGAGAGCTAGACCCCTCAGGGGTCTCTGGAGTGGACGCTGGTTCCAGGAATCCCAGGAGGAGCAGGAAATACGTTGGGGGAATCGGGTCAAAATGCCGACACCTGGGAAATGCCCTGCAGGGAAAGAGGGAGATGGTGACATGTTTCCTCCTCTCTGAACTCAGTGGAAAACTGCAGCGATTCACGAGCACACTTTGAACTGATCCCCAGTTACGTAGGATTGTGCTGATTGGGGAGAACTGCATTAAGGTGGCTGTTCAATGTAGGAAATTCCATACGTTGGGGGATGCAAAGGGGAAGGGTCTCGCAGTGGCCTTGACTCACTCCCATTGTGGACACACATGCTGCTCCTGCCAGGGAAAGGCCGTGCGAGTGGGTAACAGGATCAGGCCCTTTGTGCATCAGACTGGACTGTGATAACACTCCAAGGACTGAATCCGCCCCCACAACCACTGAGCCCTCCCCAGGGCTCTCACAGGACTGGCTGGGCTCACTGTGCATTTTGTATGCGTAACTGGGATTCTATTTTGTCATGGGCTTTACTTTGCATTTAACATTGAATTTCATCTGCTGTTTTGTTGCCAAGTCACCCAGTCAACCTGTGGAACTCCCTGCTAGAGGATGTGGTGAAGACTAGGACTTTAAGAGGGTTCAGAAAAGAGCTAGGTAGATTCATGGAGGTTAGGTCCATCAATGGCTGTTAGCCAGGACAGGTAGGAATGGTGTCCCTAGCCTCTGTTCCTCTGGAAATGGAAAAAAGGAGAGGGATCACGTGAGGCTTACTGGTTGTGATCCCTCCTTCTGGGGCACCTGGCATCGACCACTGTCAGCAGACAGGACACTGGGCTAGATGGACTTTTGGTCTGACCCAGTCTGGCCGTTCTCATGTTCTTATGTTTTTCTAAACCTGTGCAGCCAGCTTTGGATTTAACTATCTTCAGTAATTTTGTATGATTTCCAAACTTTGCCACCTCACTGCACACCCCTTTTTGCAAATCACTTATGAATATCTTGATCCTGGACCAGTACAGGTCCCTCAGGGACACCAATCCTCTCCATTATGAATATGGACCCATTTATTCCTACCCGTTGTTTCTTATCTTTTAGAATGCTTTCAGGACCATCTAACAATATTTCTCTAATGACAAGCTGTTTGTTATCTTACTCCGTCTGGCTCTGTTTATAAACCAGCTCCTGCCCCCAAGGGCAGAAGTTGTTACCAGCATCAAACTCGTCACATTGCACACTCAAACTCTGACCCCAGGGTACTAAGCACCCACTATTTTTTCTGTGGGTATTTGAGCCCTGGAGCAACCATGGAGTTGGCGCTGATGGTATTCACTGTTCCCCTAAAGCTCCTGGGGCACTGGGATTGGGGGAGAATCTCAGCTTTGGGTGACAACAAATAAAATGTAAGTCTCTAGCCTGTGGCTGGTGTGAGGCTGTAATGTGAGACCCCAGGGTCCCTGTGCGTTGTGTCTGGCCTTACTGCTGGGGGTGCTGCATTGAATGCCTAGGGCCTGGTTGTAGGTTTATCGCAGGCCGTGAGGTGCAAGCTGTTCCCTGGAAGGCCTCCAGCCTGGCTCTGACACAGTTAGACTTTGGAGAATCCCCCCTGCCATGGGTGGTTTGTCCCAGGGTGAATCACCAGCCCACCTAGACATTGGGGCCTGCTTCTCACTGAGACTTGTGGGGCATAAGCAAGGACCAGGCCCCCCAAGGCCCAGCCTGTTCCCAGCATTGGAGGGGGGAGGGACATGATGAAGATGGGTCAGGGGAGGTGGGAGCTTGCAGTGAATCCCTGGAGCTCAGAGCCTGTCACCCAGGGGGATGCTCAGGTGGGGACTGGCTCAGGAGGGAGCAGCAGGGGGGGATGAACGGTGCCACATCCCCAGATTCAGCACTCTGTGAACCTGAGGGGACGACTGAGAGCTCCTCCAGTAACACACGGACACAGCCTCCAGCCCAGCAGTGTCTGCTCAGCTCCCGGGCAGGGCCCGGCTCACACACCAGGGCAGGTTTGGGGGCTGCCTGGACCCACTCTGCATTGACTTGACAGCCAATGGGAATCAGGCACATCACGAGGTGCTCGCCTGTATCGCGGGGCTCCTGAATCTGGCCCCGGATTGGAAAGAGCAGTTGGGAAAGGGCAGCACCTTCTCCGTGCACTCAACACTTGGAGCTGTATGCATGAGCTCGGTCTGGTTAATGTTAAACCCCCCAGCCAGGCCTGTGCCTCACAGGGTGGGTTTGGCTGAGTTCAGTTACTAAATCAGGAGAGGGGTTTTCACAAACACATTTGTCGCGTGTTTGATTCTCTGGCTTCCGGCCCTAAATAAAGACGCTGTTGGTGGCGGGGTGTGTATGGGACAGGAAACAGGCAGCAGTGACCATCAGACACGAGGACGGGACAGGGCAGAGCAGAGGGGATGCGGCGTCCCTGATGCCTCAGCCGTACGCTCTGACAAGGACTCGGAGCAGCGCCTGTGTCTGGATTCACAGCCCAGCCCTGAGGGGCTGGCAGAGACTCCGTGTGGGGAGGGGGGTTTTCTGTCGTGAGCCCAGAGGGGTCGAGGGGGCAGGTCGGAGCAGACAGCGACTGCAGATTGTCCCTTCCAAGCCCTGCCTGAAGCCGTCGTCGCTGGGCCATTTCCAGCCCTCTCGGTTCCTGCCACAGCCCCGATGCTCCTGTCTCTGTTCCTCTTGCTGCTCGGTGAGTGTCTGGGAACGCTGGGCTAAGTCATAGGGGGCTAGGAGGAAACAGAACAGAGAGCAGCCCCTGGCCCAGGGAGTAGGAAAATTCCCTCTACCGGCAGAGGGGGCCGCACTGTTGTGCATCTGGATGGAATGGGACTGTCCCAAACCCTTCACCCTTCCAGGCTCACCCCATGACAGCCCAGAGCAGAGACCTTCCCCTAGCTCCCTGCACTCACCCCAGTTCCAGCCCCACCCCTCCAACCAGGGAATCCTTCCTGCTCCATGCAGCTGGCCCAGGTTCTCTGTAGAGCCCCGACCCTTGGGTTCCCCCTGGGCCAGTGACTCCCATCAGGGAAGCCTAGAGGGTTCCCATGAACCAGGGGATCAGCCCTGAGCATCTCTTCCCAGGGCTCTGCTCACAGCCCCGCAGCAGCGACCTTCATCCCCGGCCCTGTCAGCCGAGCTCAGCCCCTCACCTCTTCAGCAGAGCCTGCAGCAGGGAATGCGCTGCGGACAGACAGAGGGACACGGCCCAGACCTGATACGGACATTTGAAAGACAGGCCCAAAAAAGAGCCCCTCCCATCCACAACAGGGAGGCTTGGGGCTGGACCCCAATAATCCCCCACCCTCCAATAGCAAGAGCCTCCCAAGGGCATCTGAGCCCAGCTGGGCCTGACTCCATGGGTCTGTAGGGTTACCACATGATTAAAAAAAAAAAACAGACACACTTGATCTCAGATGAGGGTGGGGACCGGCTGAGCGTAGAGCAGGGTTAGCCAGGGGAGATTGGTGGGGAGGGGAATGGCTGGCAGGAAGCAGGGCTGGCTGAGAAGGGATTGGGGGAGTGGGGCTGGCTGGGAGGGAACCGGCCAGTGGGGAGCGTGGCTGGCAGAGGTGGTCGGGGGGAGCAGAGCTGACCAGGGAGGAACCAGCCAGCAGGGAGCGGGGCTGGCCAGGAGGGGGTTGGATTGAGTGGGGAAGGGGGGAACCAGCCGGCAGGGAGCGGGGCTGGCCAGGAGGGGGTCGGAGGGAGTGGGGAAGGGGGGAACCAGCCAGCGGGGAGCAGGGCTGGCCTGGGCACATGCAAATCCCGGGATGCTGCCTGTCCCGCACATGGTCCTGGTGGGGTGCATGGGCAAATAGTTGCGTGCTGCAGTGTGAGCATGTCTACCAACCAGGCAGTACTCAGCTACGTACTGATACTCATGACAATAATAAAACTTAGTTAATTAGAAAATACCGGACATTTATATGTTTCCTGGACAGAAAGCTCAAATACCGGACTGTCCGTTTCAAAACAGGACACCTGGCAACCCCATCAACCTGGTGTGGGGAACTGAGCCCCACAAAACTGGACACCTGCCAGGTCCCAGCTCCCCAGGGAACGCTGCTGCCCTGCAACCTGGGGCCTGGGCGAGGAAGCAGGGACCCGGGGAAGGATTTAGGCCCCAGGGGACAGTAACTGGCCAAGAGCTCCCAGGGCACCGTGGGGCAGCCGGGCTGATGGGCCCCTGGGCTGTGTAACGAGGGGGTAGGGGGGTGCAGATTTCCCCCGGCCTGAGGCCTTGGGGAGGCCGATCCTGGATTCTGCGCCCGGCTCTGGGCCCCATTTCAAAGGCTGCTGGCAAAGTGCAGCGGGGGCAGGGCAGGGCCACTCCCCGCCCCACCGGCTGTTCAGGGCGTCTCACCGCAGGGAGATTCCAGCCGGCACTGACCCCACGTCCCCTTTCTGTCCCCAGCGCTGAGCCCCAGCAGCCAGGAGATCTGCTCAGCTCCCGGTGAGTCCAAATGTCTGTCTGTCCCCAGCTTGCCCAAATCCTTTACCCCTCCTCCTCCAGGATAACTGCTTTTGACAAAGTGGGATTTATATTTGCCTGGTTCTGTTGCATGTGAGTTCTACTGTCCTAGCGTAACCCCGTGTGTGTGCCTCAGTTTATACCTAGGCGGTGATGGGAGTTTTGGGGGGGGTGTGACTCATTGAGGGAGGCTCCCCCCAACCCCAACACCTACACAAATGCCGGTGTCCTTTGTAACCTGAGCTGCGAAGGGGTGCGGCTTGGTGACACCTTTTGCCTGAGAAGCAGAACAAAGACCAGGGGAGGGGTGTGGGCCAGGCTGCTGGGCGTGGGAGTCAGTCTGGGCTGGTTGGGGTTGTGGGGAGTGGTGCAGGACGCTGGCTCTAGACCCCCTCCCCAGGATGGATTGTCCTGACAGCTTCTGCGCTGCTGTGCTGACAAGTCTGTTCTACGCAGTGTCCCGTCAACCAATGAACCTTCTCTTCTACCTGCCAACTGAGACTCTCCTCCCACTGCAGATGTGGGGTGCAGGGGCCTGCCACTCCCCACTCTTTGGTGATGCTGCTGGCAGAGGTGCGATAGACGCAGGTTGCTCCCTGGGAGGCAGGCCGAGGTGCTGACTAGGCCACAGACAGCCTCCAATAGCCAGTGACTACCCTGGTTGAGGGGTCACCTCTCTCCAGACTGTGCTGCTCCAGCCGGGTCAGTGGGTGCCCACGCCAGGCCCCCTGTCCTAGGACAATGTGATGCCCCTGACAATGGGAGTCCAGCCTGATGCTCTTTAATCCTTCTGCATCCCCAGTGAAGCCAGCGAATGAAAGCGCTAGGCCTGGGAGAGAGCTCGTCCCCACCGCGCCATCAGAGCCTCCCTCTGAGACATGGCGCAGCCCTCTTTGTCCCAGCAACAATGACAGGGACCAGCAGCACCTCACTGACCACTATGACCCCTCCCCCTTCCCAGGTGCTCTCCCTGCCTCCATCCTCTACCTGAGCCAGACGTCGGCCCGGCCGGAGGGCTCCGTGCGGCTCCAGTGCTCCATTGTCTCTGGGGCCCAGGCCACCCGCATCGTCTTCTGCAAGGACGGGGAGGAAGCTTCATCCCAACCAGGCTCCCTGGGGAAACTCAGCTACGACTTTGACCACGTGGTGTCCAGGGGCAGCTCTGGGAATTACTCCTGTGGGTACGAGATCAAGGGCAGCGACAACCATGTGAACAGATCCCAGCTCAGCCCTGCCCAGCACCTCAGTGTCACCGGTAAGGGGGGTGGGTCTGTGTGTGTGCGTATGCATGACTGTATCATCTCAGCCCTGCTCAGTATCATGGGGACATGAGGTGGGAGTGAATGGCAGAGTGAGGACGAGGGCTTTCGAGAGGCTACAGCCAAAAGGGACCATTACATCACCCAGGCTGAGCTCCCGTTCAACCCGGGCCAGGGAGCCGCACCTAGTGACCCTGCATCCAAGGCTGCAGGGGCTGACAGAGCTGGGACATGGCTTTTCAGTCACAACCATGGCTCTCTGCTGGCTGCCTGGGCAGCAGGGGCAGGGGATGCTGCTGCCTAAGGCACCAGGAGACACAGGGATGGTAACAGGCAAATATTGACCAGCGCAGGGGTAGCAGCAATTGCCGTGGGAGTTTGGAGCTGGGTCCCATCACTCTGGTGATTTCTGGGAAAGGGGGATCTGAACCCTGCTTCTGCTCCAGAACCTTCCCTGAGCTTGGGCCTGGACCTGCGTCCGGTATCCCTGGTACCACCTGGGGGCCGGAGGGGCACAAGAACAAGGAGAATGTTGGGGCAGATCCCGGAGAGGTTAGGAACTGGACACAGCCCCTTGGCTGCCCACTGCCTGGCTCCCTGGGCAGTGACTGGCTCTCACTGCCTGGGCTGTGGGGCAGACTGAGGTGTTGGCCAGAACTAGACTGACTTGCTGAAGTGTCACCTCTCTCCTGGCCATATTGCCCCAGCTGGGTCAGTGGGTGTCCACGGCAGGGCCCCTTGGTCCAGGACTGTGCCAGACAATGGGAGCCCAGCCCACCCAGCCCATAGGCTCTTCCACAAATCAAATGATCCCAGGGAATGAAGCTTCCAGTCATCGGAGAGAGCTTGTCCCCATCTGACCAGCTGGGCTGGGATCAGAGCCTCCAGCTGAGACTTGGCCCAGACTCCCTGACATTTACCTCCTGCCCCACTGACAGCACCAGGCACCACCCACACCCCACTGACAGCTCTGACCCCTTCCTCTTGCCAGATGATCTCCCTGCCCCCATCCTCTACCTGAGTCAAACATCCGTTCGGCCAGGGGACTCCGTGCAGCTCCAGTGCTCCGTGTTCTCCTGGGTCCGGGCCACCCGCATCATCTTCTACAAGGACGGGGAGGAGGTTTTGTCCCAGATGGGTTTGAAGGAGAAGATCACGTACGACTATGTCCATCTAGTGTCCAGGGGCAGTTCTGGGCAATACTCCTGTGGCTACGAGATCAAGGACAGCGAGAGCCGGGCAATCAGATCCCAGCTCAGCCCTGCCCAGCACCTCAGTGTCACTGGTAAGGGGTGTGTGCATGTGTGTGCGTATGTGTCTAAATGCTGAAATTCATCAGCCTTGGCCCTCGGGGGAGATGCAACCCAGGGTGCTCAGAGCCAGCTGTGGGGAGTGTTGTGAGAAAGCTCCTCTGGCCCAGTCACCCATGTGCGGACGCTGAGCGGCCAGACCAGTTTTCAGCTGCCCCAGACTTCCCGGCAGGGTGAACACGGATCATTTCCTGCTGAGGCCACAGAGGCAGCTGTGGGCACCACTCACCTGTTCCCAGAGCAGATGGACACTAGACCCAGCACCTGACCCCAAGAGCCACACAACCCCTGCTGCTCTGGTGCTTCATGGGAAGTTGGTATCAGCTAAGGGGAGAGTTTACACTATCCCCGTTACACCAGTGTCATTCCCTGTGCTCACCCAGGTCTGGTGTAAATGCCTTTTCCTGGTTTAGCTTACCTTGATGAAAAAGCAATAATAGTGATGTCATATTGGACACTGAGAATCATTATCCATGGGAAATGCCACAAGCCATGGTGAATTCTCCATTATTCACAATTTTTTAAATCCAGGGAGGATGATTTCTCAAAGAGAAGCTCTAGTTCAAACAGGATTTACTTTGGGGCAGGTCTCTGGCCTGTGAGAGACAGGGGGTCAGGTTAGATGACCACAGTGATTTCTTCTGGCTTTAGAATCCGTGAGTAAACCGGAGAGAGGCTCAGATCCCACAATGAGCATCCCTGTGGGAGTTGCAACAGTGAGGCTGTTGATGTTTAATTACACGGGTAATTCCCCTGTGTAGAGAGAAGCCCTCAGGTAAACAGCTCTTCCCATCACCGCTCCCCATTTCCTTGTACATCCCCTGTCACTGGAGTATCTGAGCCCCTCAAGGTCACTAAAATGGTTCCTCAGACACTCTGAAATTCAGCCTCCTGTCACAGATGAGGAGACTGAGGCACACACAGAGACTCAGTGACTGACCCCAGAGTCTGCAGGAAAACCAGAGTCTGCAGGTCAGTCAGGGACTGAACCCAGGGCTCTAGAGCAGCTGCCCACTGTTCTGGCCACTAGATTTTTCTTCCTCCCTTCAGCCCCCAGCCTCCCAAAAGTCTGGGTGACAATGAACCAACTGGATACCTGGCTGGAAGGCCAGTGACCCTGGGCAGTTTCACCCAAAAAGGAGAAGAGCCTGGATGGGATGGGACAGGGAAACAGGGAAAACTTCAGAGACACAAGCTGGGAAATCTGCCTCAGGGGGTTTAATTGATCTCACAGTATCCCATTCCCTGTTTGTACTGGGCTAGATCCTGCCTCACTCCTGCTGGCCCAAATCCCAGCACAGAGAGAGCAGAATGAGACCTAAGCTCTTGCTGGGGACATAGATGGAGCCAGAGGCTGCAGGGTTCGAGAGTGTCTGGCTGCTGCTCAGAAGAGGAAGAGAGAGGAGAGCTGGTGTGAGCAGCGGTCCCAGCTCAGCGACTCTGCACACATAATCCGACTGCTCCGTGCAGACGTGCAGCGAAGGAACCGCAGGACGTGCCGAAAGCACCCTGAGCATTGGCAGAGTCCCCTGTGCAGACACCTCCACTTCCCCCCGCATCTGTGAGCTCTCCCGAGGCCTGACCCCAGTGAGCAGCTCAGTGGGGCGGGGGTGTGTCACACCTTGTGATGTGGGATTGAAGAACCCGCTCTTGCAAGGTTATTTTTGGCCTCATACGTTAACCTGACTCATTCTCAGTCTGCTCTCATGAGGGTTCAGGGCAGTTTATGTTCATGGTCATACATGTAAAGGCCAGAAGGGACCAATGGGCCCATCTAGACCAGGGGTAGTTGGTAACTTTTGATGGGGGGGTCATGCCAAGATTTTGGAAGTTGGTCGAGGGTCACACTCTTCCATGATATTAATGGAGGAGATGTGAGGTCTGGGATGGAGGTTGGGTGGGACAGACTGCCAGGCTCCTCCAGCTCCTGTTGCTAGGATGAGTGCAAGGGGTGAGTCAGGGTAACCCCTGCTGCTACCCCACACTGGCCCATCCATAGGATGGTTGAGGTATCTGCTGAGCAACCCTCTTGCCCCAGCACTGGGTCAGGGAGGCACCGCAAATCGTCCTATGGATGGGACAGCTCTGGGGGAGGGGACACCATGGAAAGGTCTCACTGTAAAGGACCATGAGACGCCCTTGGGTCCAGCCCGCTGACCTGAGGCAGGACCAAGTACCTGCCAGGGGAGTGTCCCTTCTGTTTTGATCAACCCCAGTGACAGGGATTCCACAGCCTGTTCAGGGCTTCACTCACCCATTGGAATCACAGACTCGTAGCTCCAGTCCCCTGCGCTCATGGCGGGACTAGGTGTTGTCTGGACCTTTCCTGTTAGGGTTTCTCTAACCGGCTCTTAAACCTCTCCGGGGATTCCACAGCCCAGAGCTAGAAACTTTCCCCACGATCTCACCTCATCCTGCCTTGCTGCACGTTAAGCCGGTTCCTGCTTCTCCTACCCCCAGTGAGCACTGAGAGCAATTGGCCCCTGGAGACTGAGAGCAATTGGCCCTCAGGCTTCTCCACCTCTTTGCTAAAGTGTCACCCCCAGAACGGGCCTGGTGCTGCAGCTGAGACCTCATCAGCACTGAGCAGAGCAGAACAGCGAACTCCCATGTCTTACACTGGGGTGGAGAACCTTTTCTTTGGGTCAGGGGCCACTAATCCACTGAAAAATTAGTCGGAGGCCAGTCCTTGGGGAGGCAGTGAGGGGCTGGTGTGCCAACACTGATTCCCCAATGCTGGAGGGGGAGCCCCGAGCCTTGGGTTGCCCCTGAGCCTTAGGTTCCTCACCCCTGTCTTGAACATGCTCATGTTGCTGACTCAGATCCAGTCTGTGACCCAGCCTGAGCCCAGGGGCCTTCCAGAAGCCCTGCCCCCAGCCAGTGGCTGCCCATGGTTGGCTATGCAAGGGCAGCGTAGGGGCCTGAAGTGGGCCATGGCCTGCTCTGATCTCCTGTCTGTTTGTTGCCTAGGTGATGGCTCCAGCAGCGATGGTGCCGGGGTTTCCTCCCCGCCAGGTAAATGGTCCTGAAGTGTTTCTGTATCCTGGGGTCTGTATTTAGGGAAAGGTGGGTCCTGGGCTGGGCACCCCCAGTCTGAATGTGATCACCACGACGACGGATGTAGGAAATGCACCTCCACACAACAGGGTGATGGGCTCATTCTCCTTGCAGCTCTCCCAGGCTTTGCCCAGCATTGCTGAGCCGGGCAACATCTGCAGGGCAAAAAAATGTCTCATTCAAAGGGAGAAGTACAAACACTTTTGATGAGTAAGAGTCATGGACCCTTCTGCTAACCCGGCAGCCAGTGAGTTGTCGCCTCCTCTGCACTCACTGGGTGGGGGGTTGCTCTGGCAGGAGGCACCAGACGCATCATCCCACCTGGGCTCCCAGGTTCTGTCTCCGTGTCATTAGCTAGTTACGCTCTGTGCTCCAGGCCTGGCCCAGAGTGTCACACCTGGCATGTGGGCAAACCCCTCTGCTAGCACCGCAGTCCAGCACCAGTGTCTGGTTCCCAGGCAGCACGGAGCCCGGGGATTGAACTGATCAGAGCCCAAAACTGGCTCCTTGCCTGGTTCCCCCCAAAGCATCTTCACCAGCAGCAAACCAGCCCACCCTGTCCTCAGGACACAGCTGGTGCCCAGGCCTCATGCTGCTGTGGGGAGGGGTGACAGGGTCTGGGATGTCCCTGGCTCTTGTGAGGCCTTTTCACTGAGTCCTGGTGTAGCCTGAGCAAACTGGGGCAAGAGTGACTCTGTGCTGGGCAAAGGCAGGAACCACCCCAATGGCCTCCATCACTTAGGCCTCACTTCAGTGGAATGTGCCCCCTGCAGCGTGGTCCCTCCATAGAGCGAGGTCTATGGGAGTTCCCATGGGGTCCCTGTTACCCAGCAGCTGCTCTGAGCCTCGTGATGGCACCACAGGGCCACATGCTGCTTTACGCACAGCCCTCACCCTGTCCCTTTCCATTTTACAGGACTGGCCTTGTCCCCTGCCATCTGGGCTGCCCGCTGCATCCTGGTCCTGCTGCTCCTTGTGTCTGCACCCGTCATCACCTTCGTGCTGGACAAACAGGGCCTGCCCAAGCCTGCAGGGCCGGAGGAGGCTTGTGGGGGCAGTGGCAGCATTTCTGGGGAAGGAGACAATGGGGGAGCCTCACTGAACATCTATGAGTAGGGGGAAGGGTGAGGAGGGGGGTGGCGCTCTGAGCAGGGTGTTGGGAGACACCACAGGTCAGTGCTGCACAACAGGCCCCTGCAGTAACCTTCTTTGCCCAAGTAACTCCAGCAGCCCCCTCAATCCCTGCTCCCCATCCCCATCAGGGACCTAATCAGGCAGGGACCAGTGTTGCCAAATGTCTATTGGTGGAAAACCAGACCCCTGAGGCCTTGCCCCTGACACTTCTTCACCCAAGGCTCCATCCTTTCTCCACTCTTTCCAGGCCACCCCCTACTTGCCCCATCTCATCACCTTCTGGTCTCTCCCATCATTCCTCATCTCTCGCTCATCTCCTGCACCTGCCCTGCTGGGCTCCCTCTGCTCCAGGGATGGGACAAGAGCTGCTGCAGCCCAATATGGAGCCTGCCTGCAGGTAGGACGCAGCCCCAGCTAAGCAAGAACTGGCGTGGGCCGATGACCCAGCACCTCCTCCCTCCCCCCAGTAACTTGACCTTCTGGGTACAGCCAGTTCACCTGACCGGACACTGCTGGGTTCCTTTTTCAACTGGACAGGCTGGGTGAAAATTGGGCACCTGGCATTGGCAACCCCTTACCTTGCAGCCCTCTGCTCACTACAAGCCAGGCCAGGGCCACGCCAAGCTCTGTCAGAGCTGAGCCCTGCAACAAACTGCCCCTGCCAGGCAGCCCAGCCCAGCTCTTTCCTGCTGCACAAACCAAACAATCCCTCCTGCCGAGGGTCTGTATGTTGAGAGCAGAAGGAGGTTCATGGTTAAGCCCCTGCAAGGCAGCAAATCCGTGGGCCTGTCACTTCCTCTCTTTGGGCTTCAGCTCCCATGTGTCAAATGGGGACAATAATTCCTGTCTTGTCTCAGGGGACAAGCTCCAAAGTCTCTAAGGGTATGTCTACACTACCACCCTAGTTCAAACTAGGGTGGTTAATGTAGGCAACCGAAGTTGCAAATGAAGCCCGGGATTTGAATTTGCCAGGCTTCATTTGCATCTTGCCGGGCGCCGCCATTTTTAAATCCCGGCTAGTTCGGACTCCGCGCCCGCGGCTACACGCGGCACGGACTAGGTAGTTCCGATTAGGCTTCCTATTCCGAACTACCGGTACACCTCGTTCCATGAGGAGTAACGGTAGTTCAGAATAGGAAGCCTAATCTGAATTACCTAGTCTGTGCTGCGTGTAGCCGCGGGCACAGAGTCCGAACTAGCGGGGATTTAAAAATGGTGGCGCCCGGCAAGATGCAAATGAAGCCTGGCAAATTCAAATCCCGGGCTTCATTTGCAACTTCGGTTGCCTACATTAACCACCCTAGTTTGAACTAGGGTGGTAGTGTAGACATACCCAGAGAGTATGTCTACACTACAGCACTAATTCGAACTAACTTAATTCGAATTCGTTAATTCAAACTAAGCTAATTCGAATTAGCACATCTAGACCTAAAAACTAGTTCGAATTAGCATTTTGCTAATTTGAACTAGCATGTCCACATTGAGTGGACCCTGAACCGAGGTTAAGGATGGCCGGAAGCAGTGCCGGCAGGGCATCAGGTTAGGACTTAGAGTGTGGAGCTGCTGCCTCAGGCTAGCCGAGGGCTGTGCTTAAAGGGACCCGACCCCCATCCCGGACAGACAGTTCTCAGGGGTTCCCCACTTGCAAAGCAGTCCTGGCTTGGAGTGCCCACACTGGGCACATCACAGCACTCGGCCATCAGCCCGGCTGCACTTGTCTCAGGCTGCCATCCGGGGGGGTCAATCGGGGAGCTGCAGGAGAGTTTCCACCCCGAGGAGCCCACAGAGCCACCCCAGTCCTCTTCATCGGGGGCTCGTTCCCCATTCCTCCCTCTCCTCCTTCCACTTACCCATCCCTAGCCCCGCTTCCTGATGTACAAAATAAAGGACACATGTGGTCAAAAATAGAAACTCTCTTTATTTAACAAAACTCGGGGAGACTGGGAAAAAGAGGTGGGAGAGGGGAAGAGAGAGGGTGGGAGAGGGGAGGGCAACTAAAATGATCAGGGGTTTGGAACAGGTCCCATATGAAGAGAGGCTAAAGAGACTGGGACTTGTCAGCTTAGAAAAGAGGAGACGGAGGGGGGATATGATAGAGGTCTATAAAAGCATGAGTGTGGTGGAGAGGGTGCATACAGAAAAGTTCTTCATTAGTTCCCATAATAGAAGGACTAGAGGACACCAAATGAAATGAATGGGTAGCAGACTTCAAACTAATAAAAGAAAGTTGTTCTTCACAAAGAAAATAGTTAACCTGTGGAACTCCTTGCTGCAGGAGGCTGTGAAGGCTACAACTAGAACAGAGTTTAAAGAGAAGTTAGATAAAGTCATGGAGGTTGGGTCCATGGCGTGCTATTAGCCAGGGGGTAGGAATGGTGTCCCTGGCCTCTGTTTGTGGAAGGCTTGAGAGGGATGGCATGAGACAAATGGCTTGGTCATTGTCTTCGGTCCATCCCCTCCAGGGTCCCTAGTCTTGGTCGCTGTCGGCAGACAGGCTACTGGGCTAGATGGACCTTTGCTCTGACCCAGTATGGCCATTCTTATGTTTTTATGTTCTAAGATCAGGGCTCAGGATCGGGGGTCTCACTCGACCACCTTCATTTTCATGCAAACCTGCTCCTGGGTTCGCATGTGGCCTTTGGTGGCCAGGCTGGCAGCTATCCTGCCCTAGATGGCCACTTTCCTGTGCCTAGTGCATAGGTCGTGGACGTTGGAGGCTTCGCCCCAAACCTGGACGAGGTCCATGATGTCCGCACTAGACCAGGCGGGCGCCTGCCTCTTGCGGCCCTGGGCAGGCTCCTGGGAGCCGCCAGCCTTGTCCCAGGCAGAGGTGGTGGGCTGGGTGGCAGCGGGAGGCTGGCTCACCCCGTGCCAGGTGCAGGGTCTGCTGGCTGGGTGCTAGCAGGCTTGCACCTGGCATGGGCACCGTAGCCAGACTGTGCCCCTTTAAGGTCTCCGGGGCGGGAGGGGGGCATACGAGTTTCCCTGGTGGTGCCCAGAGTGGCCACCAGGGCAAGTCTAGCCTCCCACTAGTTCGAATTAAGTGGCTACACAGCCCTTAATTCGGACTACTTAATTCGAAGTAGCTGTTAGTCCTTGTAGAATGAGGTTTACCTAGTTTGAATTAAGCGCTCCGCTAGTTTGAATTAAGTTCGAACTAGTGGTTTGTATGTGTAGCGCCTATCAAAGTTAATTCGAACTAACGTCTGTTAGTTCGACTTAACTTTGTAGTGTAGACATGCCCTCAGGGTTTTAGGAGCCCAAGTTTGTGACCGGCTCTGTGCCCACTGCCTGGTGCTCCTAAATCCGTTAGGTACTTTTGAAAATTCTCCCTTAGACTGTGAACTCTTATGGCCAGGAACTGTCTCTCCCTATGGGTTTGTCTACACAAAAAAATTGACCAGCAGAATGACATTAAATAACCACTGCAGTTATCACAAGATAACTCCCTGTGGGGACACCTCTATTCCGGAATTAGAGAGCCTGGGTCTGAGTTAATTTACAGCATTTTCACCATGAAAAAATGCCCCTCGTACACTGGAATGAGAGTGTTGCCACATGGCAGTTATCCCAGGAGAGCTGCAATGGTTTAGCTAGACAAGCAGAGTTTTGCTCATGGGCAGCGTTTGTCATAGACACAGGAAAATGTCACCTTGTCAAACTGCCTGCGGCGGCCTCACCCATATTCTACCTCTGGGTTCCCTCTTGACCCCATCATGTATCCCTGGGGCTGCTCCGGCTGCCCAGCGCTGGGACTGATGACTCGGCTTGGGGGTAGGGAAGAAGAATTTTGTGCAGAGAAGAGTGGCCTGGCGGTGCGGCCCAGATAGGTTGGGGCCTGGTGCGCTGGGGGAAGCTGAGGCTGTACCATCTGCCTGGGGCTGCTTCCCTAGCCCAGGGGTTCAGCCACTGCCCATGGTTCTGCGGGTCAGTTTCCCAGGAAGACAAACCATTTGTGTCAGTGCAGCACCCAGCGCAGAGGGGCCTGGCCTGGGCTGCTGTCCAGGGGCTGCTGTGACGTGTATAATCCCAGTGAATTGCGGTGGCTGGGTGGACAAGGGCTAAGGAACGAGGTCTCTGTTTCTGTGAATAAAATGTAAACTTGGCCACACTCTGGCTTATTCTGAAATGTTATTCTAGAGCCCAAATAGCCAGTGTCAGGCAGGTTTATCGCTCTAAGCCAACAATAGCACAGCACAGGGGAAAGGTTCCATATGACACGAGTCTCTGGGAAGCCCCTCGTGCAGCCTTGTTATGTTCCCCTGACACAAAAGGTGGCTCCCCAAGTTATACCCCTAGTGCCAGTTTGTAGGTGCAAGGTGCTGTGTATGTCGTCTGAGACTAGGTTTAATCTAGGTCTTTACATCTTGTTTCTCTAGTACCGTTGGTGTGTCCCTCATGTCTCTGTTCTAAACACATGGCATCAAAGGGTGTGACTGTACCTCCTAGGTCTGTACTGAATGATTGTGTGTCCTGCCCTCTTTCTTTGACATTCGAATACAGACCTGTAACTTAAAAAGAATGAATGGTTCTGCAGCACCTTGGAAACTAACAAAAAACATTGATGGTATCATGAGCTTTAGTGGGCACAACCCGCTTCTTCAGATGTGCAGCCCCAGGAGCATCAAAGGCCTCCAGAGAGGCCTCTCCCCTCATATCCCCCCTACCACACACACACACACAGCTTCTCCCTCTCTCTACCCTAAGAGAAACATGGAGGCCCCTGATGTGGTGAGGCCGAAACCCATAGACCTGCCCTTATCCCAGCAGCCGGATGTATGCAAAGCCAACCCCCCAAGAAATGATTTTGGGGGAGACAAGTGTTGCCTGATTTAAGACTATGTATCAATTTCTAATTACCTCCTTAGGGGTGACAGGTTCTTTGTCCCAGGATCAGGCCGGGTATTCAATTATTCTGCAGTTGGGAACCCAGATGTGCACAGTTACAACACTCACACTGTAGCAGCTCTTGTATATTTACAAAAACAGTTTATTAGTACAGTTAGCACAGTCACGAACACCCCAAATTCATAATATAGGGACTGTACATCCATCCCATATACTGACATCATTCCTCCTAGAACAATCTTAGGTGTTAGCCCATCATCTTCCTCATCACCTTCACCTTCCCTAGCATTACCAGAGGCCTTCATTCTGGCCCTCCCAAGGATGACATCTCCTTTTCCCACCTCTCCTAGGCAGTGGTGCTGCTTTTATAATATATTACGCTGAGGCTGATATGTTTGGTGCATATTCAGTAGGGGATGTTCCCAATGTTGAAGTGTCTTTTTCCTATAGGTCAATGTATCATTGATCTCAACTTATTATCACATACGTCAGTTCATTACCATGAGCCCAGGGCCGGATTAAGGGGAGGCTCACCAGGCAGCTGCCCAGGGCACCAACCAATGGGGGGCACCTGATGACAGCTGTAAGGGGCGCTGTGCACCCGGGGCTGGGGGCCACGTGGCGCCCCTTAGGACTGCAATCGGGTGTCGTGCACCCAATTGCAGCTGTAAGGTGCACAGTGCTCCTGGGGGCGGGGCCATGCATGCACCGTGTGCCTGAGGCGGAGCCGCGCATGCGTCGCACACCAGCTTCCCGGGGCACAGGAATGGCTCTAGCCGGCCCTGCATGAACCCTTTGTGGTCGTCTATCACATGCTGCGTTCAACCCCATTACTCAGCTTGGCCTCAACCAGTTATTTCAAGACATTTATATAATGGTGCATCTGCTGAATCTGAGGGTAGTTTTTGTACATTCATCCAAGCCTTTGCTATCTGGGTGAAAGGTCCCAGACGTGAGTTCCCCTTTTCAGTCCAGGGAAATATAAATAAGCTATGAACTCCTGTCTCAACCACAGACATTTGCTAAACTTAGCTTCTGCTGATCTTGCAATCAGCCTGTTACAGCCTGTAGCAGGTTTTTTTGCGTTACAGCTCTTGACTATTACCTCCATACTGAATCTGCCTATTACTATATCAATGAATTAATTTGAATCAATACAATAGGCAAGCAACTTGATAGGTTACTCAAGGAGTCTCTGGTCTGGGGCAGAGTGGGGAAAACAAAGCAAATACAGGGAGGTCTCCTCCCTCCCAACTGTAAAGTCACCTCCCCTGCCCGATAGAACAGCCTCACTCCACATGGGGGTTTCACTCTGAGCAAGGCAGCAATTAACACATAGAAACAACTGGGGATTCTCATTCCACGTCACTGTTGTTATTAACAAAGCACCCAGCATTCAAGAGTGACCGGACACTAACAACCCACTGCGACCCCAGCCCGAACACTCACAAGCAGCCCTACCACTATCTAGTGTGGTCACAGCCCATGCACTCACACACAGCATTACAAAAACAAATCCGCAGGAGTGTCCCCTCTACTGATAAAAAGACCCTATGAGAACGCACCCAGTACACTGGCAGCCTCAATAGATGAGTAGCCTTAATACTTACAGGTAATCCTACAATAACAGTCCTGCATGAAAGAATCCCTGTGCTCATGAATGCACCTATAAATATCAAAATGCCACCCTGGCAATCACAAACCTTCAGAAAAGGTTGTGCACAGTACTGGCACTCAGCAGAGATCTCACAACAAGCTAGATCCTGTACTTGCAAGTAGAGCTGGTTGGACATGTCTGCATGAAGAGTTTACTCGCCAGAGGATGCTGTTTTGGCTGACACAAAACTAGTCCAACATTTACCCTGATCAGTTCTAGCTGGGCAAAAGATTTTAAATGTTCAGGCCACATATTTCTTGGGCCAAAGAGCAGGAGAAGGACTCTCCAGCCTGGGGATGAAGCTCTCAGGAGGTAGGAGATGCTGAATCAGATATTCTCTCTTTCTCATTCAGAGTACAGAGGGATTTGAAGCCTCAGCTCCAAGTGAGTTCCCCAGCCCCAGAGTCTCATTTGCTCTTTGGCCAATTCATAGTTAAGTAGTTATGTGAAGTAGGACACCCACCACAGGAGAGCAGTCCACCTGGAATGGCCTCTGCCCTTAATGGACATTAGCCTGACTGGCTGAGAGCTGCCTGGGTAATATCTCTGCTGTAATACCCAGTGACAGGTGCCCTGATGTTTTCACTTTCCCCGATCAGAGTTCACACACAGCTCCGGGACCCATTTCCCCACCTGTCCTAGTATGTCCATCCAATTCCTTGGGTGCTCAGCATCCTGCCAGGACCCCAGGCTCACTACACGGCATCTCCTGGGACTTGCTGAATCCTCCAGGTAGGTTCCTCTGCATTATTACCCCTTTTTCATTGCTCTCAGGGGCTGCTCCTGCCTGTTGGGAGCTCGTCCTCCTGTTCCCACCTCCCATCAGCGCTGGGCAAACCCAGATGGTGGGTGAGAGTCACTGCTCAGCCCATTGTTCCCCCCACACATGATGTGGCCATCTGAGGTTCCTTGGGGCCTTTCCCTGCAGGCTTTGATGGAACAGGCAGGTGATTTGGTACCTCTTCAAAAGGGCTACACAGCCCTGCCCTAACAATGCTTCTAGAAGGAGGGGCTGCCAGACCAGAACTGTGTGTGTGTGTGTGGGGGGGGGGGTATTTGGACTACATGGAAGGTGCCTTCATGGTTGTTATTACTATGGGTACCACAGTAGCATAAATGAACCAAAATGTTCCATAGAATTTCCATGCCCAAATAATAATATAGCAGTAAGGATCCATTCCTGACCTCCTGACCAGGACACTGATAGTGACTGTGAAATGCTAAGTGATTAGAGAGGCTATCAAAATAAAAAACTCAATAATAGTGGGGGATTTCAGCTATCCCCATATAGACGGTACACATCACCTCAGGGTGAGAGGCAGAGATAAAATATCCTTGGTGACAGAGTCATTTTACCTTCCGAGGCTGGTGAGGTGAATTGTGAGAAGGGTGTTAGCTTGTGAAAACACCTCTTGGCACAGGAAATATGTTCTGTCTGTCTGTCTGTCTAGCCTGGCACACTGTGCAGTTAGGGTTGCCAATTTTCTAACTGTTGAAAACCAAACACCCTTGCCCTGCCTCTTGCCCCACCTTCTTCTCCTGAGATCCATCCCCACTTGCTCCTCTCCCCTCTCCCTCTGCTGCTCACTCTCCACGCCTTTACTCAGCCCCCTTTTTCGGGACTTACCTGCTTCCTTCAGAGCTAGGCTGGGAGGAGCTGCCACAAAGCCTGCCCACCTGCCCAATCAGAGCAGAGCAGGGGTCGACCCCTAGAGCAAGGGGGTGGAGCTGGGGCAATTAAGCCAGTGAGGCAAAAAGGGGAAGAGTTTAGGATCCCCTCAGGCACTGGCACCTCCCTCCCAGAGCCCAGTCCAGAAGCCAGTCACAGCTCTCTTGTCGGGCATCAGAAGTTCAGCAAAGAGCAGCTTCCCCATGTGGTTCCAGCCACAACCGCTGCTTTTCCCTTCTACCCATGGCAGAGGCCCCTTACTGCATCCAACAAGACCAGGGTATTCCCTTCATGTGGCAGGCTTTGGTTGTATGTGAGGGTCTGTAACAAGTAGGGGCCCAGGTAGAACAAATTAGAGGGGGGCTCATCTCTAGCTGTAGAGTTGCACAGAGTCTACAAACAGCTCTCTGTTAAGCTAAGAAATTGCCATGACTCACCTGCACATCTCCTGTGGGGTGAAAACACAAAGTTATATTGTCTTGCGCTGTATAGAGAGATCTGTGCAGCACAAAGTCATAAAATTTGCCCCCTCCCTGAATGTGGAGGGAGGTATGCACAGCTCTTCCCTCCCCCTCCCTGATATGAATTGCACAAACTGGTTGGGAATAAACAAAAATAAGTTTATGAACTACAAAAGGCAGATTTTAAGGGATTATAAGAGGCAGCAAACAGATCAGAGCAGATCACGTTAGTAAATAAACAAAAAACACAAACTGAACTTAACACACTAGATAGGTTACAAATGACAAATTCCCACCCTGAGACTGGCAGATCTTTATGCACAAGCTTCCTTGGCTTTCCCAGGTTTCCAGACACAGGCTTCCACCATGGGACCATCACCTCCCACAGTTCAGTCCTTGCCCCTCAAGTGTTTTGGGTGTGTTGTTGCAGGGAAGATGAGGTACCTCCAGGATGTGTTTGTCCCCCTTTTATATCTTCTTCCCACTTCCCAGAAAGCTCTTTCGCAGTGACCCGGGTCAAATGGTTTCCGTTCCGTAATGCTGTCTCGGAGAGGTTTCTATCAGCCCCACTTCCTGGAGCAACCCTTGTGCTTTGATAATTTCCTCAGGAAGCCATTAACATCACTTGGCCTCTTACCGTTGCACCTAAAGGCTACTTGTGGGTGTTTTCAACCTCACAACATGTTTCAGTAACAAACACACAGCCAAAATTCATAACTCCACATACAACAGTAGCACGTACAACCCAATGAGATCATTGATGTATAGCAGATCAAGACTTCTAGAATGGTACCTCAGAAGGGGCATACTTTGCACAAAGCATAGCTCAACTACATGGCAGTGTGAATATTGAGGGGTCAAGATCTCTGCCACAAATTCATTCTTCAAGAAGGGCTTCCGACAGGCACACCAGCACCCTCTGCTCCATAACCAGCTCTACCCCAAGAGCTCACGGGTAGAACTACTCCAAAGGCTTTGCTACAGAAATGTCTCTACTTAAAAATGGGGAAGCTGTCAGAAACGGGAGGGGAGGCAGAGGGAGAGGGAGAGACATGGGAACCAGGGGGGACAAAGCCTGGAATTTCCAGGTGTTTTTGTTTTCAAAACCTGAATCGGCACTAATCAGTGTTCTGGGCTGGACTTTCCTGTCAAAATGGTGAAAATGTGCTTTTCAAAGAAAAAGAAAAAAAACCTTAGCTGCCCTCCCCCATTACAGAAAGAATGTGGATGCATTGGAGAGGGTCCATCAGAGGGCAAACAAAATTATTATGGGGCTGGATTGGTCAAGCACTGGAATGGGTTACCTAGGGAAGTAGTGGAGTCTCCATCCCTAGAGGTGTTTAAGTCTCAGCTTGACAAAGCCCTGGCCGGGTTGATTTAGTTGGGATTGGTCCTGCTTAGAGCAGGGGGCTGGACTTGATGACCTTCTGAAGTATTTTCCAGTTCTATGGTTCTATGATTCTACATGATCTCGGAGGAGAGGCTGAGGGATTTGGGGCTTATTTCATCTGCAGAACAGAAGAGTGAGGGGGGATTTGATAGCGGCCTTGAATTTCCTGAAGGGAGGTTCCAAAAAGGATGGAGAAAGGCTGTTCTCAGTAGTGACAGATGGCAGAATGAGGAGCAATGGTCTCAAGTCATAGTCGGGGAGTCTTGGTTGTATATTAGAAAAACTATTTTCCTAGAAGGCTGGTGAAGCACTGGCATGGGTTCCCTAGGGAGGTGGTGGTACCTCCATCCATAGAGGTTTTTAAGTCTCAGCTTGACAAAGCCCTGGCTGGGTTGCTTTAATTGGGATTGGGCAGGGGGGCTGGACTTGATGACTCCTGAGGTCTCTTCTAGCCCTGGGATTATACTGTTGTATAACGCAAACAGCCCCTGTGCATTGGCTTCTAGGCCCAGTGGGGCCATTACCTCAGTGAGTCTGACCTCTTGGACAGCCCAGTGACTCCCCAAACCCTCTGCTTTGGGCCAATGGCTTGTGTGAGGCCAAAGCCACTCCCAGGAGGCCTTCAGCCTGGCTCTGACAGCGTCAGATGATGGAGAATACCCCCTGCCCTACATGGTTCGTCCCAGTGGCTAATCACCCTCCTGGATAGAAATTGGGGCCTGTTTCTCACTGGGCCTTGTCTGGCATCAGCTGGGACAAGGGCCCAAAGCCCTGCCTGTTCCTAGTATTAGACAGAGGAGAGGGGAACTCTGGGTGAATCGCCCCAAGTCCCTTGAGCCCTGGGCTGTGGGCTCAGCTCTGACGTAGTAGAGTCTGCCCTGGAGCTCAGAGCCTGTCGCCCAGCGGGGCTGCTCCAAGTGCCCCCAGGAGTGAGCAGCAGAGGGGGATGGACCCAGCTCTCCTAGCACCTGGGGGACTGGACGGCACTGCCTCCCTGGAATCAGCAGCTTGTGGACCTGAGGGGACGGCTGAGAGCTTCTCCAGAGACACACAGCCACAGTCGCCAGCCTGGCAGTGACAGCCCAGTGCCCAGGCAGGGCTCGGATCACACATCAGGGTAGGAGGTTTGAAGGCTGCCTGGCCCCGCTCTGCATTGACTTGGTAGCCAATGGGAATCAGTCACATCACAAGGTGCCTGACTGCATCCCTGGGCTCCTGAATTTGGTCCCAGGTGCCGAAGGCCCCAGAGCAGTTGGGAAATGGCAGATCCTTCTCTGTGCACAAAGCACGTGGAGCTGTACGGACGAGCTGGGTGGAGTTAATGTTAAACCGTCCTACTAGGTCTGGCCTGTGCCTCACAGGGTGGGTTTGGCTTAATCCAGTTACTAAATCAGGAGACGGGTTTTCATCAGCACATTGGTCGCATGTTTGATTCTCTGGCTTCCGGCGCTAAATAAAGACGCAGTTGGTGGTTGGGTGCGTAGGGGACAGGAAATAGGTAGCAGTGATCATCAGACACGAAGACGGGACAGGGCAGAGCAGAGGGGCTGCGGCGTCCCTGCTGCCTCAGCAGTACGCTCTGACAAAGACTCAGAGCAGCACCCATGTCTGGGTTCACAGCCCAGCCCTGAGGGGCTGGCCGAGACTCAAGAGACTCTACGTGGGGAGAAGGGATTTCTGCCAGGAGCCCAGAGGGGCAGTGGGGGCAGGTCAGAGCAGACAGCGACTGCAGATTGTCCCTTGCTGACCCAGTGAGAAGCAGACGTCGCTGGGCCATTTCCAGCCTTCTCGGTTCCTGCCGCAGCCCCGATGCTCCTGTCTCTGTTCCTCTTGCTGCTCGGTGAGTATGTGGGACCCTGGGCTAACTCTCAGGGGGCCAGGAGGAAATAGAACCAAGAGTAGGCCCTGGCCCAGGGAACCCACAAACCCCCTTTGGAGGCATAGGGGGCTGCGCTGCTGGAGGGAGTGGGACTGTCCCAGCCCATTTGCCCATCCAGTTTGACCCCTGACAGCCCAGAACAAAGACCTTCCCCCCCTCCCCCCAGCTTTCTGTACTGACCCTAGTTCCAGCCACACCCCTCCCACCAAGGCATCCTGCCTGCTCCATGAGGCTGGGCCAGGTTCTATGCAGAGTCCCCTCTGGACCAGTGACTCCCATTGGGGTGGCCTGGAGCGTTCCCATGGCCTCAGGGATCAGCCCTAAGTGTCTCTTCCCAGGGCTCTGCTCTCAGCCCGGCAGCAGCGACCTTCATCCCCGGCCCTGTCATCCAAGCTCAGCCCCTCGCCTCCCCAGCGAAGCCTGCAGCAGGGAACACGCTATGGACAAACAGAGGGACATGGCCCAGACCTGATATGGACGTTTGAAAGACAGGCCCAGAGCAGAGCCCCTGATCCCAAAACCTCCCATCGGTAACAGGGAGCCCTGGGACTAGACCCCGATAACCCCCCACCCTGCAGTGGCAACAGCCTCCCATTCTCTGCCTCCAGGCTGTGCTGACACCCCAGGAGCATCTGAGCCCAGCCCGGCCTGACCCCATGGGTCTGGCGTGGGGAGTTGGGCCCAGGGACACCCCAGGGGTGGGATCCAGCCAAGTGCCAGATCCCAGCTCCCCAGGGAACGCCGCCGCCCTGCAGCCTGGGGCGGGGAAGCAGGGACCCGAGGAAGGATTTAGGGCCCAGGGGACAGTAACTAGCCACGAGCTCCCAGGGCCCGCGGGGCAGCTGGTCTGATGGGTCCCTGGGCTGTGTAATGAGGGGGCAGGGAGCGGGAGGGGGGGAATTTCCCCAGCCTGAAGCCTTGGGGAGGCCGATCCTGGATCCTGCACCTGGCTCTGGGCCTGTTTCAAAGGCTGTTGGCAATGTGCAGTGGGGGTAGCTGTTCAGGGCATCTCTCCAGAGGGAGATTACAGCCGGCACTGACCCCACGTCCCCTTTCTGTTCCCAGCGCTGAGCCCCAGCAGCCAGGAAATCTGCTCTGCTCCCGGTGAGTCTGTCTGTCTGTCCCCAGTCTATCCAGGGCTTTACCCCTCCCCGTCCAGGATAACTGCATCCCCAGTGATCCCAGGGAATGAAACCCCTGGGCCCCAGAGGGAGCCCATCCCCATCGTGCCACCAGAACCTCCTTCTGAGACATGGCACAGCCCTCCTTGCCCACCAAGAGTGCTGGGCACCCACAACACCCCACTGACAGCACCAGGCAGCACCCACACCCCACTGACCGCTCTGACCCATTCCCCTTCCCAGGTGCCCTCCCTGCCCCCACCCTCTACCTGAGCCAGATGTCGGACCGGCCGGAGGGCTCCATGCGGCTCCAGTGCTCCATTACCTCTGGGGCCCAGGCCACCCGCATCATCTTCTGCAAGGATGGGGAGGAAGCTTCATCCCAACCAGGCTCCCTGGGGAAACTCACCTATGACTTTGACCACGTGGTGTCCAGGAGCAGCTCTGGGAATTACTCCTGTGGGTACGAGATCAAGGGCAGTGACAACCAAGTGAACAGATCCCAGCTCAGCCCTGCCCAGCACCTCAGTGTCACCGGTAAGTTGTTGGGTTTTTTTGGTGTGTGTGTGTGTGAGAGAGAGAGAGAGACCATATCAGCTCAGCCCTGCTCAGTGTCATGGCGACATGAGGTGGGGGTGAGCGGCAGAGCGAGGACAAGGGGTTTCGAGAGGCTACAGCCAAAAGGGACCATCAGATCACCCAGGCTGAGCTCCCATTCAATCCGGGCCAGGGAGCCGCATCCAGCGACCCTGTGTGCAGCGCTGCCGGGGCTGATAGAGCTGGGACAGGACGTTTCAGTCACAACCACAGTTCTTTGCTGGCTGGCTGGGCATCAGGGGCAGGGGATGCTGCCACCTAAGGCACCAACAGGGGGCACCTCTGGGGCAGGGAAGATGCCAGGCCGATAGTGACCTGCCCAATGGCAGCAGCAATGTCCCTGGGTCCTATCGCCTTGGTGATTCCCAGGATCCACTCCAAGATCTTCGCTTAGCCTAGGCCTGGAATTGCCCATGGAGACCCCTTTGCCTGCCAGGGAATGGGAGGGTGTTAAAGCAGAGGGGATGGGGCTTAGACACAGGCTGGGTCCTAGGCTGTTGGCTGGTGAGCTCCCTCCGACAGCAACTGGCCTTCACTGCATGTGCTGCTCAGCGAGGCTGAGGTGCTGGCCAGGCCCAAGGCACCTCCCCCTGGCTTGTGGCTGCCCTCACTGAGGTGTCACCTCTATCCTGGCCATGCAGACCCAGCTGGGTCAGTGAGGTGCCTGCACCAGGGCTCTTGTTCTAGGCCACTGCACAGCTCTAGGCAAGGGAAGCCCAGTTTCCTCAGCCCTGAGGCTCTTCTGCAGCCCCAGTGATCCCAAGGAATGAAGCCCCCTGGGCCCTGAGACAGGTTGTCCCCCCGACTGCCCAGCTGGGTGGGGATCAGAACCTTCAGCTGAGACATAGCCCAGGCCCCCTGCCATTTACCTCTTGCTCCACAGACAGCACCAGGCACCAGCATCACCCCACTGACAGCTTTGACCCATTCCCCTCCCCAGGTGCTCTCCCTGCCCCCACCTTCCACCTGGACCGGACGTTGGCCCAGCCAGGGGACTCTGTGCGGCTCCAGTGCTCCATAGAATCCTGGGTCCAGGCCACTCGCATCATCTTCTACAAGGACGGGGAGGAGGTTTCATCCCAGATGGGTTTGAAGGAGAAGGTCACATACAACTATGACCATCTAGTGTCCAGGGGTAGCTCTGGGAGCTACGCCTGTGGGTACGAGATCAAGGACAGCGACAGCCAAGTGATCAGAGCCCAGCTCAGCCCTGCCCAGCACCTCAGTGTCACTGGTAAGGCCTGTGTGTGTGTGTGTGTGTGTGTGTGTGTGTGTGTGTGTGTGTGTGTGTGTGTGTGTGTAAATGCTGCAGCACCTCAGTGTCACTGGTAAGGCGCGTGTATGTGTGTGTGTGTGTGTGTGTGTGTGTGTGTGTAAATGCTGCAATTCATCAGCTTTCAAAACTGAAAGGGAATTTTTTTAACAAAACAGCTTTGTCCAAAATGTGTCACAGGAAAATCTCCACACAGACACACACACCTTTGTTCCACCCATCTCAGTCCGGATGGCCCAGTCCAGGCAGATAGGGGGTGGGGGGTTGTACAGAAACGTCAGGCTGGAGGAGATCTCCAGATGTCCTTAATTCCACACCTCAATGCTAAAGCAGGACCAAGTAAAGCTAAGCCAGCCCTGGTGGGGCAGTTGTCCAACATGTTCTCAACAACCTCTAGAGACACAGATTCCTCAACCTCCCTTTGGAAGCTGATCCAGTGATTAATTAGCCACCCTTCACACTAAAAAGTTTTTTTTCTCCCATAATCTCACCTAAACTCCCCTTGCTTCAGATTAAGCCCATTGCTTCTTGCCCCACCTTGTGTGGACATGGAGAACCATCGGGCCCTGTCCTCTTTATGGGCCTGGAGTGGATCTGCTCTGGTCTCTTGTGGTCTTACTGTCTAGGTAGTGAATTCAGCAGTGGTGGTATCAGAGGTTCCCCCTCCTCCAAGGTAAACGATGCTGAAGGGTTTCTTTGTTCACGGGGCTCAATTTGGGGAAAGGTGAGTTCTGGGCTGGACAAACTCCAGTCTGAGTGTGATCACTGGGACAATGGAAACACACAACAGGTTCACAGACTCATCCAATGAGGTGATCTCTCTCCCTCCCCTCTCCCAGGCTTTCCCCAGCATTGCTGAGCCAGGTTATATGTCTGCAGGGCAGGAAAGGGAATCCCAAACCCTTCTGCTGGCTAAGTTTCCTCTGGAGATCCCTGCCCCTCTGCTAACCCGTCAGCCAGTGAGTTGTTGCCTCCCCCTGCGCTCACTGGGTGGGGGGTTGCTCTGGCAGGAGGCACCAGATGCATCATCCCACCTGGGCTCCCAGGTTCTGTCTCTATAATTAACTAGTTACGCTCTGTACTCCAGTTCTGGCCCAGAGTGTCACACCCGGTGTGTGGGCAAACCCCTCTGCCAGGAACCTCAGCCCAGCACCAGTGTCTGGTTCCCAGGGAGCAACCGAGCCCCAGGAACTGACCTTTGTAGATCCCAAACCTCCCACGAAGTATCTGCATCAGCAAACCAGCCCCTACACAACATGCCACAAAAGGAGTATGCAGCATTTGCAGGGCAAGGGGAAGATGGAGTCACACTGTGAGTGACAGCGCCACCTAGTGACTCCTGCCACAGCGATACTAATGCATCTGTGCCCCAAGGGCTGATGGTAGGTATCAGGGCATTTTTGTCCCACAGAAATTCTGACCTTTCACGTTTCATTTTCACCCTAATTCAGGAGAAAAAGTCAAAAGTCAGATATTTCACACAACAGAAAACAGGCAACATTTCAATTCAAAAACATCAAAGAGCCACGTTGAAAGCTGCTGATTTTAAGGAAACAACATTTTCCAGCTTTTCCCCTGGGAACTTTTCAACCAATTCTGCACTCACCTCTGAACTCCACACAGGTCTTTGTTCCTAACCCAGGAAACTTCTGAACATGTGCTCCAGTCCAACCCTAACCGGGGCAGCATCTATGCACGTGCTTACATTTGAGCACCCTGCTGCAGTCCCATTGCTGAGACTAAAAGGGTTGTTTGAAGTTACGTTTCATACCTGGGCACTGTCCCCGAATAGTGATGCTTTCCTGAAGCAGAGCAGTTCCCATCAGGATGTTTCCTGCCTAGAGGAGCTTGCCCTAAGAGCTGGGGGAAATCCCAGGTTATTGCCACAAACAATTGTGAACAAAACTATTTAATTTAAAACTTGTTATGGGAAATGTCCACATTTTAATGAAAAAATACCCATGAAACCAAATCTTTTTTTCCATTAATGGGTTTTGAAAACCAAAATGAAACAAACTTTTCAATTCAAAATGAAATAAAACACGGCTTTCCATTTCAAAATTATTTTTGTAAGAAGCTGAAAAACCTCCTTGTGTGTGATCTCTTCAGAGGAAAGATTATTTAAATTAAGCTGGTTTGGGATTAAAAAATGTTGGGTCAAAACTAAATGTAGGAAAAACTTCAACCATCTTTACTCTCACAGAATAGCCAATAACATCATGCTGTGAATAATGGAGGGTGCTCTCCCTGGGTAAGTTCATGAGGGGTCACTTTACCACAAGGCTCAGCCAGTAGGGACTAGCCAGTGGCTTCAAAAAGGCCATTCACAGCGAGGTTCTTTCCTAGGGCTGGATCTAAAGCTCCTGTTGGGAATTGCAGTCCCTGCTGCCGTCCTGGTGCTGGCTGTGGTGCTTTATCTGCTGGGAAGGAAAGGTGGGTGTGAGAGTGATGCTGAGCTGTGTTCGCAAATGTGCAGACAGACAGGGCAGAGCTGCTCCCTTAGATGATGATCAGAGACTTTGTTTGGTTTTGGGAGGCTGTCTGGGGGAAAAGCTCAAAGAGGCGGTGAGGGATTTTCATTGTGATGAATTATTTGTACTGCTGCAGCATCCTAGCACCCCAGTCAGGGATCAGGGCTTTACTGCGCCTGGTGTTGTAAGATCAATAATAAAGGGGACAGTCTAGAACTGTGTCAGGGGCATGTGTCTGGATGGAATATCCACACGCAGGTCACTCAGTGCACTTCTACACTGCGGCACTATTTTGGGATACTTCTGGGTATCCCGAAATAGCTATTCCGCTTCTTGACAGCGTGCCTGTTATGTCAAAATAGCTTTTGAAATAATGGGCTTGCTATTCTGTACCCCAGTAACCCTCGCTCCACGAGGATTAAGGGACATTTTGGAATAGCCATTTATTTTGAAATTTGGCACCATGTAGACAGCACCAAATTATGAAATAAGCTATTCTGAAATATATGTGAAATAAGCTACGTGCTTGGCATGGCTCAAATTGCATGGCTTATTTTGAGCTACGGGTGCAGTGTAGATGCATCCTAAGGTTGCAGGTCAGGGAGGCATCCCCTGGTCAAGAAGGACCACTAAGCCCATGCCTGTGTGTAGGAGCTTTCCTGAATCAGGGCCTAACAACTCTGGACACAGAGCTCTGGGCACAGCTCTGCCCTGCAGCCTTTCCTCACAGCGCCCCAGCCCCCAGCTCCCACAGCCTCCAGTCACCCTGACCAGCTCGAGACTGGCTCAGAACTCATGGGACTGCCAACAAGTCACCAGGGTCGGGTGTTTGTATTTGCTGGTGGGGAGGGTGATCTTGGAGAGGTGTCTGGGTCATATTTTCAGGATTTTCTCCCCAAACATGAGGTTTCTACATTTTGGTTTTACTAATGAAAACCAAGATTCTCACCAACTTTCAACCCGGGGTTTTACATAGAACAGTAAATACACTGAGACTAGAACTAAAGCTGTCAGACTGGGCCTGACCACTCCCAGGGGCGATCAATGGGGCTGGTGCAGGACAGTGCAGGGTCTGGGGGGAGCAGAGCCCCCATCACCTGCTCAGGGTGTCTCACTACAGGGGAGATTCCAGCCGGCACTGACCCCATGACTCCTTTCTGTTCCCAGCGCTGAGCCCCAGCAGCCAGGAGATCAGCTCAGCTCCTGGTGAGTCCAAATGTCTGTCTGTCTGTCCCCAGCCTACCGAAGGCCTTTACCCCTCCCCCTTGTCAGCACAGCAACACAGAAGCCATCAGTACAATGCATCGTGGGGAAGGGGGGGAGGTCCAAAGCCAGCACCCTGTGCTGCTCCCTACACCCTAAACCAGCCAAAATTAACTCCCATACCTAGCAGCCTGGCCCCACGCCCTTCCTCTGTCTTTGTTTTGCTTCCCAGGCAAAGGGTGTCACCAAGCCGCACCCCTTCCCAGCTCAGGTTACAAAGGGCAATGGCCTTGATATAGGTGTTGGGCCTGGGGGAGCCTCCCTCAGTGAGCGTCACACACACCCGGACCTCCCATCACTGCCTAGGTATTGGTGCAGTGCCCAGGGAAACTGAGGCGCACACACACACAGGGTTACGATGGGACAGTAGAACGTACATGTAACATAACCAGGCAAATGGGCTCCCCACTTCATCATGCACCCACTCTCCTTTGGGCTGCACCCTGATGCATGCGAGGCCAGCAGCACGGACTTCCCTACGAGTTCAGAGCTGGGTCCCATCACCTTGGTGATTCTTGGAAAGGTGGATCTGTTCCTGGCTGCTGCTCCTGGGCCTTCCCCTAGCCTAGGCCTGAAACTGCCCCGGTGCCCTCTGTGCCAGCTGGGGGATGGGAGGGACACAGAGATACAGGGGATGTTAGAGCAGCTGGGCTGGGCCCTGGATGAATGCAATGATGAATTGAGGCCGTATCGCCCTCTCTCTCTCTCTCTCTCTCTCTGCTCCCAAGGAAATGTGACCTCGTCTCCGACCACTCCGGCTCACCCCCTTCCAGTTGAATCTCCAACGGATCAGAGGTGGGAGAGGATTGTTCCCATCTCCTTTGCATGCGGCTGCTGCTCCAGGGTCTCAGCGGAGCTCACCTCTCCTGCTGCAGGAGGGGGTTCTGAGAAGCCCAGGGCAGGACGAGCTCCCTGGTTGGAATAGGATATGGGGAATATGCTCCCCCGCTGTTTGTTCTGCCGCCCACGGGGCCCACTGCACCTTTCTGAGGGCCATGGGGCCCATGCGCTTGTTCCAATGCCTGCCTAGCCCAGGGTGGCTGCCTGGCTCTGGAACTTGGAGGGGATTCGTCAGCTTCTCCTGGGAGGGACTCCAGCAAATCTCCACAGCCCCGAGGGACATGATGGAGGGAAAAGACAGCCCCAGGCTGGGGGTGGGGCCGAGAGAGGCAGGTGGGCGGCCAGAGAAACCATGGGGTTACCAACTGGGCACAGAGAGGGGCAGGCATAAGGAGAGACTAAAGCCATTCAGACTGGGAGTGTCCAGCACAACCTGGGTTCGCAGCACCACTACTTTGCCAGTAATTCTGGCTTGGTGGGACAGGCTGGGGGGTGGGAGCATGACACATGTCCTCAGTAATGTGACCCCTTCCATCTCCAGCAGGCTATATTCCCAGCCTGCCTCCTGGACCCCCCATTTGTAGGGCTTCTCTGCAGCTGCCTCTCCCCAAGCATTCCCTCCCTTCCTCCCTCCTCCTGCCCTATCACCAGTCTCTGCCCCCAAACGTGCCTACCCTGCCTTCCTGGGATGTGGGACCTGGTTAGCCGACTGGGCCAGAAGTGGGCTCTGAAGCTGCATGTCCACACTGTGCAAAGACGTTAAAGTCAAGCCTTAACAATGAGCCATTTCTATATTGTGAGCAGACCTGGGCCAAAAATCCAGCTTTATTTGGGTGAAAAAATGCAAATGAAAGTTTTTGTTCAACATTTTCACAGAAAATGGGGGGGAGGGGGTTTGAAAAAAATTCAAAATGAAATACAAATTTGTCATTTGAAATAAAACAAAATGCTTTGGCCAAACATACGATTTTGAGGTAAATATTGTGAAAAAATATTCTGTTGAAAAATGTCACCCAGTTCTAACTCTGAAAACAGCGACTCTTCTGAGACATCAGGGATTTTCAGTTCCCTCAACTCTTAACTCCATGTTGACCTAGTGGGGGTTTTGGTTAGCTGGTTTCTCAGATGTTTTCCTGAAGTTGAACATCAGCATGTTCAAGTCTCACCTTTATTAGTTTCCCACTACAAATGGTGCAGCCGCCATGTTCCCTGCTACCCATGCTGCCTTTTCTACTGTGAGCTACATGGAGATAGAAGGTCCTAGCAGGAGAACCAGCCATGGGCAGAAACCTACTCACAGCTGGGTCTCTGCAAACAGACTCAGTGCTACCACGGTGACACTCAGAGAACACAGAGCATCACTGACACCCCCTGTCCTTACTTCTCCCCACAGGGAGGAAGTCCCGCATGACACTAGCAATGCTCCTGAAGATGAGATTCAATGTAAGAGCTTAAGTACATGAGGGAGAACTGTGGGGGCTGGGGGTAAATGTATTGATATGTGGGGTAGGGATATAATAGAATAACTATTTAACTGATTAACCAGTAAGCATGAGCTTATCAGTTACTGTAATAGTTACACCCTGGCTCCCGGCCTCGCTCCTGGGGAGCCAGCTGCCATCCTGCACAGCTGTCTCTGTATCAGGGGCAGCAGCACAAGGTGGCAGCCAGCTTCCTGGGAGCAGGACCAGCAGGTGGGAGCTGGTGTGCTCCAGGAGTTGGCTTAATAGCTGGTTTCCAGCATGCTCCAGTTCCCAGGCTTATACTGCAGACTCCACAGTGCAGCCGGCTTCCTGGGAATGCACCAGGCTCCCTGGGAATGCACCAGGCTCCCAGCGCACACTGGCTGCTGGCCCCGCTCCTGGGGAGCCAGCTGCACTAGCATATCTGTAGTATAAGCTTTATAGTGCAGAGCCCACACTGTGTAACCATTAAGATTTTCATCGAGTACATGGTTACGTAATTAGCCGCTTTTTAACATCCCTAGTGGGGGATGGACAGATCCCAGGTCAAACTGCCTGGCCAAGAGTTGTAACAAAAAGTTGCCTGTGATCAAAGTGAATGAATGGGAGAATTCTCAAGGTCCCTGGGCTTAAGCATCTGAGTCCTCAGGGAGGGATTTCCAGTTAAGCACAGTAGAAGTGTGTTAAAAGTTTCATTTCTTACAGAAAGCCTGCACGTCAGCTGAGGTACATGTAGACGACAGGCTTTTGTCGAGAGTTTTGTCGACAGATACTGTCGACAAAGCTTCTGTCGACAAAGAGCATCTAGACTACATCCAGTTCTGTCGACAAAGCAAGCGGCTTTGTCGACATGACAGTGTAGATGCAAAGGACAGTGTAGATGCAATAACACCTTCTGTCGACAGAACTCTATTGACAATAGGGGATATTCCTCGTAGAATGAGGTTTACAGCCCTCAACAAAACTGCTGAGTTCTGTTGCCGTTATGTCGACAGAACTCAGCGGCAGTGTAAACGCAGGTATAGTTTTGTCGACAAAAGCCCCCTGTTGTCAGGGAGGTGGGAAAGATTTTTTTCTATAGGGGCACATGTGGTGTGAATTGGACCTGTGAGTCCCTGAGGTTCCTTTATCCCATCCTTTGCCCATAATCCCCAGTCCTGCATTGCCATGGCTTAGAGAACTGAGGCTTAAGTGTTTACAGGTCCCAGCCTTCACTGAAAGACCACACCCTGGGGAAAGCACCTCTTGGAAAGTGTCCCACCCTCATTACTGGGAGCTGGCTGTGCCCCATGCTGACCAGTCCTGCCCATGTGGACCAGAATGTGATAACACAGCAATAAGTCCCAACAGAATATGCCTTGGAAGCCAATTGGTGCCCCTCTATTGGCTGTATTGTGAGGTCGAAGTGTGAGATAATTAATGGGGCATATTCTTATCTCAGGGTGTGTGGGACTGGAAACATAAGTACAGAAAACTCCTGTTTAAAAAAAACAACCCTGAATATCTAAGGTCTTTGGAACCTCTGAGGACTTAGTGTCATACTCCAGAGAGATTTAGCCCCCTGAGAGGCACTGGGACATACAACCTTTGTGCAACAGAGTCCAGCAGGCCAATTTGGATTTTTATATCAAAATTAAAAATTAAGCCAATGAATTAGATGCTCAATATGGCTAGAAAATAGTCTTGTTTCCTGAGGAACATTTACATAACAATGAACTTATTTTTCTGAAAATTTTCTGTGGGAAATGTCAACTTTTCAACAAAATATAAAAATACCAACTGTTTCAGCTGAAAAAGAAAATATTTTATTCCAAGGTGGAGCAAGAGTGCCTCATGGGAGCTGTAGTTTAGGTACCTTATGCGTCTCATTTCCTTTTGAGACAGGCTTTCTGGCTGTCCCATGATGCACCACTTTCTTCCCTCTTGCTGAAGGGAAGTAGTACATCATGGGTGTCCTTGGTTGCAGTGCAGCATGGGAGATGAAGCCAAGTCAGCCAATCCAGCCTGCAGAATATCAGCACAAGGCCACTGAACTAGAAGTCCCATTTGGCACCATGTTTGTATTTTGAATCCAAATATTTCTGGCTTTGGGCAAAATATTTCAGTTTTGGGGCACTTGTTTTTTGAACAAAATGTTGGAATTTTCTGCCAAAAACCAACTCTGTTTGCAACAAAAGAGCTCTGTCGAAAACCCAGATGCCATAAGGCAGGCGGGGGTACCTCAGGCCCGGGGGCTGGATGCAGTGCCCGGCTTGCCTGGATCTGGCCCTCAAGGCTCAGCCCCCACCCCTCCAAGTGCTGGTGCTCCAGCCCTCCCGCTACCCTGCTTCCTCCCCCTGCAGGGCTGGAGCACGCAAAATGTACTAACCTGGTCCCCCCCAGGCCCTAGTGTGTGAGGGGAAAATGGGGAGTGTCTCGGTTGGGGGCCACGTCACAGAGGGGTTTTTATTTTGTTGTTTATTTATTTTTTTGCTTTTTATTGGTGTGGAAAGTGGCCCCCGATGCCACACGACCCAAAAGGTTCCCCACCCCTGACTTACAGGCATTTCCATCCAAGTAACGGTGTGTAACTGTCATTCTTTCCCCAGATGCCTGCGTGACTTGGCGGCAAAGTGCCAAGGTGAGTCGTGGCTTTTCTTAACAGCAAAGTTCCCATATTTAGCCTGTGGAGGGGGTGGTTATCACAGCCATTGGTTTCAGGAAGGTGCTGAGTAACATAGGTGGAGTTGACATGCTTAGATCTATTTACTGCAGCATCTTCACTGCAGTATGTTAACAGCTGACACTCCCTGTTGACTCCGCCCACGCTTCTTGTTCTGGTGGAATTCCAGCGTCAGCGGGAGAATACTTGGCTGTCAATTTATTGCCTAGTATCAGAGGGGTAGCCGTGTTAGTCTGAATCTGCAAAAGCGGCGAGGAGTCCTGTGGCACCTTATAGACTAACTAAAGTGTAGGAGCATAAGCTTTCGTGGGCAAAGACCCACTTCGTTAGATGCATCTGACGAAGTGGGTCTTTGCCCACGAAAGCTTATGCTCCTACACTTCAGTTAGTCTATAAGGTGCCACAGGACTCCTCGCCAATTTATTGCCTGTAAACTAGACACGATATAATTGACCCTTGCTGGATCGATTGCTGCCTGCCGATCTGGTGGGTAGTGAAGACATGCCCTCTGCAAGATGAAGTCTTAAAATCATGGTCTGAGGACTTCAGTAGCTCAGTCAGAGGTCTAGTATTGGAGTGGTTGTGGCAGTGCACCAGGGGTGCAGCATGAGCCCATGGGACTGCTATGCCCCCTTAACTTTCCAGTCTGGGCTGTCTCTTCCAATGCTTTGTTAGTGACAAGCAGCAAACCCCTGCAGTTGCTGTTGTCACTCAACACAACATGTGGTGCCCCACACTACTAGCTAGATTGTATGATGCTCCCAGAGCGACTCATGAATCACACAGAGAAGTGTACCAGCCGAATTCTCCCACACCCATCTCCCAGCTCTGTCCCCCAAGAATATACTGTCTTGCACTGCTCAAGATAAACAATGCAAATGTATTAATTGGATCACCACTTCATTAATGGAAAGTAGATATACACTAGCCTTTGTAAACGTATGCAGATTTATCAGACTTCAGGCAAACTCACTGGTAAATATAAACAGTAAAACAAATTTGTTGTTTACAAAAGATAGATTTTAAGTGATAGGCAAAAAGGCAGAGTTAGGTACAGAAAAGAAAAGAAAAGAAAAGAAAAGAAAAGAAAAGAAAAGAAAAGAAAAGAAAAGAAAAGAAAAGAAAAGAAATATAAGCTCACAATCTAAACCCTCAAGCCTGTTAGTCTTCACAATAACTAGATTAAGCTGTTTCTCACCACACTGGATATCACAGTTCATAGTACACACATTTCACCCTTCAGACCTGGGTCAGTCTCCTCTGTAGGGAACTTCATGTCTTCTCAGTGTCCTTGTTACTTGTAGCAGAGGTAGGGGCAGGGCCCCTGAGTTCTGTTTTATATCCTCAGTCTGTGTGCTTGTAGATCACAGTTTCAGGCATATCTAGGGATATTTCCATGTCTCCAGGGATAATGGCTGGTGATGTCTGTTCAATAGCCCCTAGCTGGGTATTGATTACCTCCTTTGTCGTTGTCTCGATAGTGCTAGTGTCTGGACACCTCCCAAGCCCATAGCAGATTTTAGTGAAAACCATAAACACAATCCTTATAATTTCATGTGCACCAATGAGACCCATATTTAGCTAGAGCAGTGTCTTCCAGCACATCATAACCTTTCCCCCGAGACCTCACAAGGCATGCTTTATATGCAATACCGTTGTTCTATAACAATGAGGAATACGGGGGAATACATTGGCACCATGGGTGAGTGAATTCTGTGGCCTGCGACATGCTGGAGGTTAGACTAGAAGATCATGATGGTTCTTTTTTACCTTAAATTCTGTGAGTCTATAATACCCCATCACAGGGAGAGCCCCACACTATCTTGGCGGTTGGCTGCCACAGAGAGGAGAAGGACTTGTCTACCCAGCTGGCAGGTGTCTAGGCAAAGTCAAGCTGTCCTAAATAGGGGAGAGGAAAGGGCCTGATCAGGGCTAGAGAGGGGAAAATCTGAATTCCCTCCATCAGAGGGGTGTTTGTAGGAAGTGGGGCTGTTGGGCTTTCCTCTCCTAGGTGCCCATTGAAACTGCTCCTGTTGTATGTACAGCAGTGCTATCAGATGGACATTTCTAGCTTCCGGCTGGATGAGCAGACTGTGTTTTCTCTTAAAACATCCACAGCCCCAGACAGACGAGAGACTCTGACATACGCAGCCATCACACCGCAGCAGGACAGACGTCGTTAATGCTCCAGTTACTGACATGCAAAGCTCCTCAGTGCACAGCTTTAACACAGAACCTCACCAAATCGGAGGCAACCAGAGAGGCCGTGCAGCCAGGAAGTGGGGAACCTTCTCTGGGGCCACAGCTGGACAATGCCCAGCACCCAGAGTGCTGTAGACAAATGGGCTGTTCTCAGTGCAATGTTGCCTGTTTGCCTTTTGGAAAAAAACTTTGGAAAAAAATTACAAAAATATCCAGCTGCATTCCTACCCCCTGCCGCTCTACATCGACAGCTCCTCTCCCAAGACCTCTCAGCTCTCTTCTGAGATTCCACAGACAACACAACATATCCAAAAATCATGAAGCCGACCTGCTCCCCTCCCAGATCCCACAGTTGCCTTAAGAATTCATGAGATATTTTTAAAATTATGCCTTTTTCTTCTTTTTATTTGACTTCTTTTTATTATCACAACCAGGAGGGCTAAAAAAGTACTTAACCCAACCTAAGATTTTCACATATTCTCAGCAGGTGGGTTTTAAAGAAAAGAACAAGTATTATGAGAAGCACTCTGAAATCATGAGAAGTGATGAGAGCATGAGGGTTACCTTTCAATTTCCAGGTCTGTTTAATATCATGCAGATTTGTAGGGATGTGATGAAATATAAATGTCAAGGAAAAAGAATTAGTTACAAGCTATGGCTTAGTGAAATTGTTAGCTTCATCCAGAGAGCACAGGTGTGTGAATGCAAGAAAATCTCATGCCAGTATTTGGCTGCCTGGAAAGCAGTCTTTCACAGGGTTTAAAAAAGAGCTAGATAAATTCATGGAGGATAGGTCCATCAATGGCTAATAGCCAGCATAAGTAGGAATTATTTTCCTTATTTCTGTCAGTAGCTAGAAATGTCCAACAGGGGATGGATCATTTGATGATTCTCTGTTCTGTTTATTCCCTCTGTGGCACCTGGCACTGGCCACTGTTAGAAGACGGGATATTGGGTGACATGTACCTGTGGTCTAACACAGTATGGCTTATTCCTATGTTCTGTCGTGTATCTCTTTGCTGTGTGTGTTTGAGCTGGTTTGGCAGGAAGGAATTCTAGTCCTAAACTGTAAGTGGGAGAGTGGAGAGAAGGGTTGCCAGATAGTTTAACAAAAAATACCGAACATCCCCCTCTCCCCCCCCAAAAAAAAACGGAAAAAATTCTGTTAAGAAAAAAAGGGGTATGGCCAAAGTTAAGCAAAAAAAAAGGAGCGTTGCACCTTTAAATGGCCCTGCCACACTCCTCACTCCCCCGCCCCCACCAGACATGACAGAGGAAAATTGTCTCTGTTGGGCTTCCGACCTAGGGAAACAGGAAATAGGACATGTCTGGTATTTTTTCTGTTTTTTACCGGACGGGGGATCCAAATAACGGACAATCTAGGTGAAAACCAGACACCTGGCAACCCTAGTGGAAAGGGATCTGGGCAGATACCAGTGCCCATCTCTAAACAGGGTGTTGGGGAGACACCATTGGTCAGTGCTGCACAGAAGGCCTATGCAGTAAGTCTTTGCCCAGGTAGCTCCTGCAGCCTCCCTCATTCCCTAAACCCTTCCCCATCGAGGACATTGTCAGTCAATGCTCTGTAGCCCTCTGCTCAGTCCCAGCACGGTCTGGGCCACACCAAGCTCTGTCATAGCTGAGACCTGCCATGAACTGCGCCAGCCAGACAGTCCAGCCCAGCGCCTTCCTTCTGCTCAAGCAATCCCTTCTGCTGAGGGGTTGCATGGTCAGGGGGTTAAGGAACCAGTGTGCAATTTCTAGAAGATTGGGGTTCAAGTCAGCTCAGCTACAGCATCCTTGAGCTTGTCACTTCCTCTCTTTCTGCACTTCAGCCTCCATCTGCCTTGTCTAAGGGGAGACATTCCCAGCCCGAAGGGATGTAGGAACATCACTTTGTGACTGTGCTCACGGCCTTGTGCTCCTAACTCCCCCAAGTGCTTTTGAAAATCCCCCCTTTGATTGGGAACTTTTACAGGCAGGGACTGTCTCACGAAGAGTTTGTTTCCACAGGGAAAATGACCAGGGAAAATTACACGGATGTAATGAAACCACTTCAGTCATCCTGGGATACCTCCCCATGGAGACACCCTTCTTCCAGATCCAGAGAGCCTTAGTCGGTCTGAAATATATACCATTTTCAAAGTGATGGAAGCAAAATGGGATAAAGTGTCTTATACATGGAAATAAGAGTCCCCCACCCCCAAAGAGTTATCCCAGGATAGCTTGAGTGGGTTAGACCAGTATAGTTCCACTGGTCAGTTTCCCACATGCAGACCAGTCCTTAGTGTCTGTGCAGCAGCGAAGACAATGGGGCCCTGACCTTAACTGGGGTCTCTGGAGGATCTTGATATGTAAATAATGGGTCTATCAAGCAATTAAAATGTGATTAATATTAATCATGATTAAATAAATGGCTTTCTAATTGCATTTTGAGATTATTTTACATTTTCAAACCCATTGATTTTGATTACACAGAATAGAGTGGACAGAGCTGATTCTACTATAAAAACAAAATAGCATTATGTGAATTGAAAAATGCAAGTCCTATAGTACACTTTCTATTGTGAAAGTTGAATTTATTACTGGTGTTGCCTGGATTGCCTGGGTCCTTCCAGGCAGGGGGATAGCAGTATGAGGAATGCAGGAGTCAAGGCAGGGCCTTGGGATTGTGGGGTGCTCAGGGCATGAAGCCAGGGGCTGCAAGAGTTAGGGTGGGGATTGAGGAGGGGCTCAGGGCAGGGGGCTATGGATGTGCAGGGGAGAAATAGTGTGGGTTGAGAGAGTCCCATTCAGCAGGGCTTTTTCCCACCTCCACTCCCCATTCAACAGAGCTTCCTCTTCTTCCTCCCTTCCCCCCTTGCTCTCTCCCCATTTGTATGGCAATATTGCTCCTGGATGAAGGGGAACAGCCAGCAAAAGGAAAGTGCACAGTTTGCTGCATTCCTCTCTCTGGGTATAGAGGGCAGACATACCTGGACCTGCCCCAGCTAGGGGACATGCAGCCCCCCTAAGATGTGCCTATAGGCAGGCCCAGCCAAAGAGTGTGCAGGCCCAAGGCAGCATGCTGAGCCACATGGCCACATGGCTCCCGGCTGGGTGTGTGGGGCCAGGAGAGAGGTGCAGTGAGAGAGGGCTGGGGTCGTCCTCTCTGACCAAGACAGCCTGCTTCCTGAACACCCCAGCCCCAGCCCAGATCAATGATTTCAATGAATCATGGACATTTTCAGTTTATTTTCCACCCCCTCCCTCCACAAATTAATTAAGGATCCAAGGAACACCAAGTAAACCTTCTAGTAAATAATAACAGCAAAATGTAGTTGGGATTCAGTGCATGGGTGCTGGATGAGGAGCCATGAAAATGGTTTCTGTTCCTTCTTCAATATTCTGTACTTGAGGTGGGTATTCTGCTGTCTACAGAGGTGGGTATTCCACGAGGTGTACCGGTAGTTCGGAATAGGAACCTAGTCTGAACTACCTAGTTCGAGCCCCGTGTAGCTGCGCTACATGGGGTTCGAACCAGCGGGGATTTAAAAATGGCGGCTCCCCGCTTATGCAAATGAAGCCCGGGAAATTCAAATCCCAGGCTTCATTTGCAAGTGCGGTATGCCTACATTACCCTTCTAGTTCGAACTAGGAGGGTAGTGTAGACATACCCAAAGAGTGTTTCCACTCTAGGGAGCTCTCTGTAAAAGACAGAGAGCAGAGGGGAGGAATAAGTTGTGTCTGGGGCATTTTTGCTAGGCAGATGCACAGTTAGCGTCGGACACCCTCAAATTTTGAAACTGGGCGTTGTATGTTTGACCATGCTCCATTGTCTCCCTGTGCCAAGACTCAAACTGCTTTGAAAACAAGTAATCAGGGAAGGTGCTTTGCAGATATCGTATGACCTATATGGGCTGAGAGAAACTCAGCTACAGAAGCAAAAAGCAAGTTGTTTCCCTGTTGCTCTGAATTATTCTGCAGCACATTAATATTGTTGTTAACTTTCCAGCATAGAAACACAAAGCACTGTTAGTTATAAAATATGGGAGGTAAAAACCTTGCCTCTTTCATTGTTATATACCTTCATTGTTATGTTGATTGTTTATTTTTCTGGTTTTTATATTGTTTGTACAAGGGGTTCTCATTTATATGTTAAATATTAGTTAATTAGGTTCCACAGTCCAGCAAGGAAAAGTGAGCATAAAATCCACACATTTCTGCACACCAGAGAAAAATATTACTGTGTTTTTTCAGAAATATTCTAAAAAATAAACCCAGATTCTTCAGTAAAATGGAGGTGATCTCAATCTAAGCTATTTCTCACTGTTGTGGAAGCTAACTGATTTAAATTTAATTTGTCTCTAAATTTATTTCATCACAGGTGGGCTGTGGCCCACCTACGGGTCTCCTTGTGCCCCAACTCTTACAGTAGCTGGGTAGCAGAACCAGGGCAAAGATCCTGATCCCACTCCACCCAAGGGCTGTGTCTAGACTGGCAAGTTTTTCCGCAAAATCATCTGCTTTTGCGGAAAAACTTGCCAGCTGTCTACACTGGCCGCTTGAATTTCCGCAAAAGCACTGACGATCTCATGTAAGATTGTCAGTGCTTTTGCGGAAATACTATGCTGCTCCCGTTCGGGCAAAAGTCTTTTTCCGAAAAACGTTTGCGCAAAAGGGCCAGTGTAGAGAGCAGAGATTTGTTTTCCGCAAAAAAGCCCTAATCGCGAAAATGGCGATTGGGGCTTTTTTGCGGAAAAGAGCGTCTAGATTGGCCTCGGACGCTTTTCTGCAAAAAGTGCTTTTGCGGAAAAGCATCCTGCCAATTTAGACGCGCTTTTCCGAAAATGCTTTTAACAGAAAACTTTTCCATTAAAAGCATTTCCGGAAAATCATGCCAGTGTAGACATAGCCCTATTGTATGGTTGGTTGTATGGATATTGAACCCTGCCCTGGCTGTGATGGTTACACTGGTAACAGCCAGACTCTAACTGGGCTCTTCTGACTCTCGCCTGAACTCCCCAAACACCCCCTGTCCAGCTGCCCTACAGTGCTAACTCCAACCCAGGGGTAAAATGTGCCCAGCCTCCATCCCAGGACAATCTGCTTCTGCATCAATTACTCTGCAAAATAGCCCTTCCTTGTGCTCTTGAGGCATTTCCCTTGGGGCCTTCTCCTGTTTGGCTTCCCCCAGAGGTGCTAATATCTATTCAGGAGATTTTCTCTCTTTCTCACGTTTCTTTGGACTTTTGCCCTGGTTCCCCACTTCCTTAGTCCCACTGATTCTGGTTCCCACCTGCTCAGAGGTCACTTCTGGATGCTCATTTTCAATTCATTTGTGTTCTTCCCCATCCGGCAGGGCCCTGGTGCCCATCGCTCAGCAGGGAGAGCAAAGTCCTTGGGAGTCCAGAATGGGGAGCAGATCAGTCAGGGCAGGAGAGGCAGAAGTGGCTGGAGCTGAGTGTGGAAGAGAGGGTGGGTGGAGACTAGCCAAGTGGGGACCAGAGCAGTCCTGCGGTAGGTGTCGTAGAAGTTCTACGGGGCAGAAATTCATCCCTGTGTATAAGCCCCAGTCTCCATTTATGACTCCTGAGAGCCTTCAGGAATTTCTCCCTGGGGCACCTGGGTTCTTCTCATGGGGCACTGGAGACCAGGGTGGAAGCAAAAGGTTCAGGCTCCCCCAAAATCCCAGCCCTCCCCCTCCCCCACCCCACAGTTATCCTGTGACCTTTCACCCTGGCCCAGCTGTGCCATTATCAGGGGCTGTCTCGGGCCCCAGGCAGCGAGATGGGACGGGAGGTGTTTCTTTGGTGATAATTTTAGACTCAAACAAGCAAACCAGGCCCCTTTGGTTCTCAGTCTCGCAGCCCTAAATAGAGACGCTGTGGCCGGATCACGAAAGGGGAACAGCGTGGGACAGGAAATGGGGAGCAGTGGTGATTATGAGGCACACAGAGGGGACAGAGCTGGTCAGAGAGAGGCTGCAGCGTCTCTGCTACCTCAGCGCTGCTGACCCCAGAGGGCTTTAGAGCACGGAAAGCTGCTGGCTGAAGCATCCAGCCCTGGGGAGCAAACGGGAGCAGAGAGAGAGACGGGAGCTTCCCTGCACTGAAGTCAGACAGGGCAGTGCGGTCAGGTCAGAGAAGGGGAAACATCAGAATGTCCACTTCTGACCCCATCAACAGCTGAAGATGTTTGGCTGATTCCATTCTGCCATCGCCCAGATGCTCCTGTCTCTGTGCCTCTTGCTGCCCGGTGAGTATCCAGGAATTCTGGGCTAATTCGTAGCAGGCTGGGAGGCAACAGAACCAAGAGCAGCCCCTGGGCCAGACTGTTGGCAAATCTACTTTAGTGTGAGAGAAATGGGAACCAGGTTAAACACTGAGGCTACCTCTACACTGCAAGGTTTTTGCACAAAAACCCGCGGAGCGTCCAATCTTCAAATGTTCTTTTGCTCAAGTAAATCAGCAGTCAAACAGCAGAACAGAGGGCTTTTTCCAGTGTCGGTAACCTGCTTTTATGAGGCATAACTCCTTGATGTGCAAGAGTTCTTGCACAAAACGGCAGGTGTGGACACTCTGCAGGGGTTTCCTGCCAACGAAATCCCTATGGGAAAAAGGACAAGGGCTCTGATGGCCATTCTGTGAATGACCATCACAGCCTTCATGTGCAAGAGCGTCCATGCAGTGCGGACACTCTATTGCACAAAACACATTGCTTTTGTGATGCCCTTTGAGGTGTAGACATGCTCTTGCTCAAGAAGTTTTTGCGCAGAAGGGTTGTTGCACAAGAAGCCTGCAGTGCAGATGTAGCCTCACTGTGAGAGCTCCTGGGCCAGATCCCCAGCTGGTGTAAATCAGTGTCGGTCCATTGGAGTCAATGCTGGTTAACACCAGCTGAGGATCTGGCGCTGAAGAGAGCTGAAAGGAGAGGCAGCCCCAGCTCAGCAGAGGTCTGTGCCTGAGGGATCTGCCCTGCCCCGCTGCAGATCTAACATCCTCACACGTTTGCTTCTTTACAAAAACAGGAATCAGGAAATTATGTCTCCGTCTGTTACAGGCAGGTTTTGTCTCTGAAGTGGGTCTTCAGAAAAGGCAGGATTATATCTCCAGCACTAACCACACTTCCCCTTTCTGTTCTCAGCGCTGAGTCCCAGTAGCCAGGAGATCTGCTCAGCTCCCGGTGAGTCCAAATGTCTGTCTGTCCCCAACCTGCCTGTGGCATTTACCCCCGTCTCTCCAGTTCTCTATCCACCTCTGTGCAGTGCCAACAGCAATGGCATGGGAATGAAAACAGGCAGTGTGGGATCTAAGCAGGGATCCAGCTCGGCCTTTACATTCCTTTTGCCTCTCAGCTCTGCCCTGACCCATAGCCAGTGTGACACGTGGGTCAGAGAGTCACACCCACTCTTGTGCCACCGTCAGGGCACTGGCCAAGGGGAAGCTGAAGGTCTGTCCCCTGAAGATTATCCTGCCACTCCCCCCAGTAGACTCAGCCTGCACCTTGCTCCTAAATATCAGTAGCATCATTTAAAATCAGCTCTGGGCAGGCAGGTGGCTTTTGAGAGGGCACAACCAGACTCATGTAACCCAGGCTTGAGCTCCCATATGACCCAGGCCAGGGAACCACACTCAGGAACCCTGTTTCCATCCCAGCACAGGCCGGTCCATCTGTAACCGCCCAGCCCTTGGGCTCTTCTACAGCCCCAGTGATCCCAGGGAATGAAGCTCCTGAGCCCTGGAGAGAGCTCGTCCCCCTCCCCTATCTGCTCAGCTAGGTGGGGATCAGAGCCTCCATCTGAGCACCAGGCACCACCCGCACCCCACTGACAGCTCTGACCCATTTCCTTGGCCAGGTGATCTCCCTGCCCCCTCCCTCCGTATGAACAAAACACTGGTCCAGCCAGGGGACTCCGTGCGGTTCCAGTGCTCTGCTTTCTCCTGGGCCTGGGCCACCCGCATCGTCTTCTGCAAGGACGGGGAGGAGGTTTTTACCCAGAGGGCCTTGGAGGAGAAGAACACCGATAACTATGAGCACGTGGTGTCCAGCGGCAGCTCTGGGAATTACTCCTGTGGCTACGAGATCAAGGACAGTGACCACCGGGTGTATAGATCACAGCTCAGCACTGCCCAGCACCTCAGTGTCACTGGTAAGTGGCGTCCTTGCGCACGCTCTGCTCCTTGCATTTCCTCCCACTCACTTTCACTGTGTTAGACCAGAGGGTTACGTATTTTGAGGAGGGGTTTTGGCTGGGGTTAAGGGGTTTGGGTGCAGGAGAGGAGGAGGGGTGCAAGCTCTGGGTGGGAGTTTAGGAGCAGTAAGCGGATCTGGCTGGGCACAGTGTCAGGGTGCAAGATGGGGTACAGAGGAGGTCTGGGCTTGGGCAGTGGGTTGGGGTTCAGGAAGGACTGTGGGGTGTTGGTTCTGGGAGGGGTCTCAGAGTTAGGATTTGGGGTACAGGAGGGAGAATGGGGTGCTGTTTTGGGGAAGGGGTTGCAAGTTGGGGTGTAATCTTCCCCTGGATGGCAGTTACCACAGGTGGCTCCCAGTTGGCAGAGCAGTGGGGTTAAAGCAGACTTCCTGCCTTTCCCAGCTCCATGCCTCTCTGGAAAGGACCAATGTGTCTTTGGCCCCTACTCAATTTGTGGGGCAGGGAGCATGTGGCTCCACACTCTGATCCTCTCTGCTGGCACCAGCCCTCAGTTCTCATTGGCCACAGTTCCCTTTTCCTGGCCAATGGCACTGCACTAGACACAAAAGATCTGTAAGAGAAATAATAACAGTGAAGCGCACAGAGTAGTCGAAACACTCCAGTAGTCCACTGTGAAATAACGTCAAACGGACTGTATGTGCAATGCAGAAAATGCCAAACAGTGACAACAGTACAAGAGTATGCGGCCGGGGGGGATTGTCTATCTGACAGACAGACTGATTGACTTACTGTGAGCTGGCTGCTGGGGAAAAGGTGCACTATTATTTTAAGAAAGGCCCTCACAATTCAGAGCAGATCTCAGACCTCAGCAGCTCCTGATCCTCCTGTCCTGACTCAGGCTGTTAATTTTCCTATTGATGCAATATGAAGATGTGCAGAAACCAAAACCATCTATCCTATCTATCTAATCTAGCAATCAATAAAAGTTATTTTAAAAAAATCCACAGGGTAATTACTTCAGCCGGGGCAGGCTGGGCATTTGAGGACTCACCGTTCACATTTATGTGTAAGCATAACAGAGAAATAAGGAGGAGGAAATGCACAGACCAGTCACAAACCTAAACTCACACACTTTGAAATAAGCAAAAGTAACAACAGCCACAAGTATGTGTTGGGTCAGGAGGTGAGGATGACAGAGTGATTGCGTGTGAGTGAGACACAGGGAAACACAATGCGTGCAGATGACAGATACACACAGTATGTGACTGACAGGGATGAGCGTTGCCCATTTAAATACACTGAGTGCAGTAAGACATAGGAGCAGGTGCCAGCAAGCTCCCTCCATCGCAAGCCCGGCCATGCCTCCTCTCTCTGTAGAGATGGGGTACAGGGTTGGGGAGAGGGACACCCTGACATCAGCCCCCCTTCTTTCCCTCCCTCACCCTGCACAGCAAGCAGGAGGCTCCCTGGAGGCAGCTCCCAGGCAGAGGCAGGAGCAGCCCAGCAGCGAAGGGAGAGGCAGCAGAAATGCCCGCTCTTGACAGCCTCTGGGCCAATCCCATCAGGATCCCCTGTCAGAGGTCCCAGGATCTGCCTGTAGTTCCCAATGTGCTGGGTGGTGACCACTGAGGTGGAGCAAACACACAATGACACGGAACAGGGTGTCAGGCTCCTCCAATGCGGCGCTCTCTCCCCCTGCTGCTCTCCCAGGCTTTACCCAGCACGGCTGGGTCTAGAAATGTCTTTGCAGAGCAGGAACGTGGCTCTTTCAGAGGGGGAATCCCAAACACTTCTGCTGGGCCAGACTTTTTTCCCTTATAAAGGCAGTTTTTGTCCCTCAAGAGCGATTTCAGAAAATGGGGAGGGAGTATCTCCAGCACTAACCACATGGCACCTTTCTGTTCCCAGTGCTGAGCCCCAGCAGCCAGGAGATCTGCTCAGCTCCCGGTGAGTCCAAATGTCTGTCTCTGTCTGTCTGCCCATCCTTAGCCTGCCTATGGCTCTCTCTCCAGTTGTCCATCCACCTCTTCTTGGGGTGCTCTCTAATCGGTGCAGTGCCAGCAGCAATGACATGGGGAAGCAAATGGGCCGTGTGGAATCTGAGCAGGGATCCAGCCAGCCCTTCCCTGTCCTGCTGCCTCTCAGCTCCGCCCTGACCCAGAAGGGGTCTGACAGGTGGCTTAGGGAGTTACGCTGACGACTGTCCCAGCCCCGGGCAGTGGTCCTGGGGAGGAGAGAATGTGTCGGCTCTGACCCGAAGGGATTTACCTTCCCACACACTGACTCCCGGCTCACCACGGCTGAATGTCTCTGCCCTGGAGTCACCCCCTACTAGACTCAGCCTGCGCCTTGTTCCCAGACATCAGCAGCACTGTTCAGAGTCAGCTCAGGGTGGGCAGGTGGCTTTCGAGAGTGTATAGACCCCATTGTATAACCTAGGCTGAGTTCCCATATGACCCGGGACAGGGAACCGCACCCAGTGACCATGTGTGGGTGTGGGTAGGCTGTTTCTTTGCTGGCTGCCTGCACAGGGCACCAGCTGGGGGTGCTGTTGGGGCAGGTAATGTGCCAGGCAGATATTGACCTGCCCAGGAGCAGCAATTGCCCAGGGAGCTCAGAGCTGGGTCCCATCGCCCTGGCTGTTGTCCTTGGGAAAGGGGGATCCTCTCCCTGTCGCTGTTCCAGGACCTTCCTTTAGCCTGGGCCTGGAATTGCTTCTGGTGCCCGCCTGTGCCAGCTGGGAATGGGGGCGGGATGGATGTAATGCTCATAGATTGGACCAAAACTGGGACCTCTGGAGACTTATGCATGAGCCTCTACTGCCTAAGCTAAAAGCCAGCAGGATCTCAGTTAAGGCTGTAGACTACCCCCTTTATTGTCTATGATGCCACTTTAGGTGGGGCAGGGAAACACCCCCAGCAGGTGTGTGGGGTACACAGGCAAAAGACAGGGTGGATAATATGGACACTGTCCCTTGGCTGTGGCCTATTAGCTCGGTGGGGCAGCAACCAGCCATCACTGCATGGGCTGCGCAGGCAGGCTGAGGTGCTGCCCAGGCTCTAGAAAGCCCCCAGCGACCAGTGTCCACCCTCGCTCATTGGCCACCTGTCTCCTGGCCATGCAGCTGCAGCTGGGTCAGTGGGTGCCCACACCAGGGCCCCTTGTTGTAGGACACTGCGCAGCACCAGGCAATGGGAGCCCAGCCCGCCCAGCCCTTGGGCTCTTCTGCAGCCCCAGAGATCTCAGGGAACGAAGCCCCTTGGTCTTGGAGAGAGCTCGTCCCCACATCTGTCCAGGTGGGCTGGGATCAGAGCCTCCATCCTTGACACAGCACACACCCCTGCCTTTGACCTCCTGTTCCACTGACAGCACCAGGCACCAGCAATGCCCCACTCACAGCTCTGACCCCTTTCCCTTGCCAGGTGCTCTCCCTGCCCCCATCCTCTATATCAACCAGACGTCTGCCTGGCCAGGGGACACCGTGCGGCTCCGGTGCTCTGTGTTCTCCAGACCGTTGGCCACCCGCATCGTGTTCTGCAAGGACGGGGAGGAGGTTTTTATCCACAGGGTCTTGGAGGAGAAGATGTCCTACGACTATGATCACATGGTGTCTGGGGGCAGCTCGGGGAATTATTCCTGTGGGTACGAGATCCAGGACAGTGGCAACTGGATGAACAGATCTCAGCTCAGCCCTGCCCAACTCCTCAGTGTCACCGGTAACTGCGTGTGTGTGTGTGTGTGGGCTTGGGCAGAGGGTTGGGGTGCAGAAAGGATTTTGGGGTGTTGGCTCTGGGAGGGGTCTCGGGTCTGGCGTTTGGGTGCAGGAGGCAGAATGGGGAACTGGTGGCTTTTGCCTTCCTCAGCCCAATGCCACTTTCAGAAGGAGCCAATGTGCCTCTGTGGCCTTGAGGGTGGATGGGGGGGGGGTGCCACACACAGCCCCTCTCTGCCAGCACAACCCCTCAACTCTCACTGGTCACAGTTCCCTGGTCTTAGCCAATGGGCACCACCAGTAGAATCAAAAGACCTAGATCTATGATAGATATATTTTTAAAAGTTACTATCGGGCTAATTCCTCCAGCCGGAGTATTTTAGAAATCACAGCTCAAATGATTAAATTTTGGTGTAAGAGAAATAATAATGATGAAATGCACAGAGCAGTCAAAACACTCCAGTAGCGCACGGTGTATATTTCATTATACAGGAAGTGCCAAATAGTGACAACAATACACGTATATGCTGGGAGGTGAGTGTGAAATGGACAATGTGTGTGTGTAACCCAGAGACAGAGAGTGTGTAAGAGACTGTAAGCTGGCTGCTGGGCAAATCTCAGAAAAAGTGCATTATCTCTTTAAGAATGGCCCGCATCTTTCAGAGTAGACCTGAGCCCACAGCAGCACCTTGTCCTGCCCCAGGCTGTGGATTTTGTTAGTGAGGTGATGTGCGGATTTGCACCACCAGTAGAAACCTAAATGTTCCATATAATGCAATTTTTTTAAGAATGTGAAAGACAAGAGTTTGTGTGAGTAAAACACAGGGACACACAATGTTTGTGGGTGACAGATACATACAGACTACGTCTTCACTGTGACTTCTTCTCACAGAAAATATGATGATGAGGGACTAATTCACAATCTCATTCGCATATTTTGGACGGGGGTGGGGTTTGCGCAAAACCCTGTTTTATGAGAGGCATAAGGATATTGCGCAAAACGGGGGGTTGCGCAAAAAAACCCCATTCACGCTGCTTCCTTTTGCACAAAAAATGACAGAAAATATGCTAATGAGATCACGACTTATGCTAATGAGTCCCTCTAGAATATTTTCTGCTGGAAGAACTCACACCCTGGCTACATCTTCACTGCATGACTATGATAGATGCATGTTGCATCTTTAAATACACTCAGTATGTTCAGACATAGGAGCAGCTGCCAGCAAGCTCCTTCCATCCCAAGTCCAGTCATGCCCCCTCCCAGGGAGATGGGGTACAAAGGTGTGGGAAGGGGGACAGCCTGACATCAGCACCCCTTCCTCTGCATGGCCCACTCTGCACAGCAAGCAGGATGTTTCCCAGACACAGATCCCTGGCAAAGGGCAGCAGCAGCAGAAGCCAGGCAAAGAGGAGGGGCAGCTGAAATGCCCACACTTGGCAGCCTCCAGGCCAATCTGGTCAGGATCCCCCGTCAGAGGTGCCAGGATCTGCCCATAGTTCCCAATGTGCTGGGTGGTGACCACTGAGGTGGAGCAAACACACAATGACACGGAACAGGGTGTCAGGCTCATCCAATGTGTTGCTCTCTCTCCCTGCCCCTCTCCCAGGCTTTGCCCAGCATGGCTGAGCCTGGAAATGTCTCTGCAGGGCAGGAAAGTGGCTCTGTCAGAGGGGGAATCCCAAACCCTTCTGCTGGGCAAGTTTCCTCTGGAGTTCCCTGCCCCTCTGCTAACCCGGCAGCCAGTGAGTTGTCGCCTCCCCTGCACTCACTGGGTGGGGGGTTGCTCTGGCAGAAGGCACCAGACGCATCATCCCACCTGGGCTCCCAGGTTCTGTCTCCGAGTCATTAGCTAGTCACGCTCTGTGCTCCAGTCCCTTCCAGCAGCCCTGCCCCCAGCCAGCTATCACCTGTGGTCAGTGGTGCTTGAGAAGCATAGGAGCCTAGAGTGGGCCATGGTGTGTACTGATCTCGTGTGTGTTTGTTACCTAGGTGATGACTCCAGTAGCAGTGTCGGGGGTTCCTCCTCACCAGGTAAATGTGTCTGAAGTGTTTCTGTGTTGTAGGGTCTCTATTTAGGGAAAAGTGGAACCTGGGCTGGGCAGCCCCAGTCTGAGTGCAATCGCCATGGTGATGGATGTAAAGGGAACACATCAGGAAGTACCAAGGGGAGGGGCTCATCCAATGTAGGACAATCTCCCTGGAGCACTCCCAGACTTTGCCCACCATGGCTGAGCTGGGTTGTATATTTGCAGGGGAAGAAAGTGGCTCTTCCAGAGGGGGAATCTAAATTCATAGGATGGCCAAGTTTCCTCTGGAGTTCCCTGCCCCTCTGCTAACCCGGCAGCCAGTGAGTTATCGCCTCCTCTGCACTCACTGGGTGGGGGGTTGCTCTGGCAGGAGGCACCAGACGTATCATCCCACCTGGGCTCCCAGGTTCTGTCTCCGTGTCATTAGCTAGTTACACTCTGTGCTCCATGCCTGGCCCAGTGTCACACCCGGCGTGTGGGCAAACCCCTCTGCCAGGAACCTCAGCCCAGCACCAGTGTCTGGCTCCTAGGCAGCCACCAAGCCCCAGGAACTGTCTTCAGCAGATCCCAAAACTGGGTATTTATCTCAGCATCCCCCAAAGAATTTGCATCAGCAGCAAAGAACTTCAGTCTGTCCTCAGGACACAGCTAATGCCAAGACCACATGCTACCTTCTCCTCAGAGGGGAAGGGGGCGTGGTGAACGAGGAAGAGGTAACAGAGTCTGGGCTGCTGCATCTGTCACAGATGTCTCTGTGCACCTTTGCACAGAGTCTTGGTGCAGCCTGAGAAAACTGGGGTGAGAGGGACTCTGTGCTTGGAGCCTTTTGTGGTACAGTGGAGACTGTGTTCACTCTGATTGCTTTGTGGTGATGCGTGTGATTCCACTGTCCTGTGCCGTTCCGTGCTGTGTTGGGGTACGTGCTTTGGTTTCCCTGGACACCGCAACAGTGTCTGGAGGAGGAGGTGGGGGGTGACTCACTGAAAAAGGGTGTTTGGCCTCTCTCACTTGAGGACCAGACCCTAGGAGATGACACTTTCTGCCAGGGAAGGGAACAAAAGGGTAGGCAGGGCTGACTGCAAGCTGGAGACTAGGGTCTGGGGGATGCGGGCATCAGTCTCCGCAGGTTTAAGATGAGGAGGGGGCTCAGAGCAGGAAGGGGGAGAAGGGCCCGGAGCTGCTTCTCCCCGAGAGGAATAGTACGGACGGCTCCTGGTTCCTGTATTAACCCCAATCCTGTGCTACGCTGTGTCCATGGGAATCAATAAACCTTCTCTTCTACCTGCTGGATTAGGGTCACATCTGGCTGTGGACAGGGATGCCAGAGCCCTGTCCCCGCATCCTATGATGCCTCCCCAATGGCCTTCATCACTTAGGCCTCTCTTCAGTTGAACGTGCCCCTTGCAGCAAGATCCCCCCCATAGAGTGAGGCCTCTGGGATGTTACACGGGGTCCCTGTAACACAGCAGCTGCTTTGTCCCTACTGCTGGCTCCGCAGGGCCACATGCTGCTCTGCACACGGCCCTCACCACGGCCCTTTCCATGTTGCAGGACTGAGCATGTCCCCTGCCATCTGGGCCGCCCGCTGCATCCTGGTCCTGCTGCTCCTGGTGTCTGCGCCCGTCATCACCTTTGTGCTGGAGAAACGGAGCCTGCCCCATCTGCAGGGCTAGAAGAGACTCCTGGGGAGAGCACCAGTATTTGGGGGGGCAGGCATGGGGGGAGATGCCAGAAGGAAGGGTGAGGAGGGGGAGGGGAGATACCAGTGCTCAGCTCTGAGCAGGATGCTGGGGAGACACCGTTGGTCAGTGCTACACAATTGGCTCCTGCTGGGGCAACTTTGCCCAGGTAGCTCCTGCAACCTCCTTCCGTCCCCTCACTTTCCCCATCACAGGCCTTGACAGTGACAGACTAGGGTTGCCAACTTTTCATTGGCTGAAAATCAGACACCCAAGGCTAAGTGTGTCACATTATTGGATTTAACATACTCGTTGTGTTTGCCCCAAATTCTGTGCTAAGGGGGCCAAGTGAGGTGTCTAATGAAAGCTCATGATTTGCTGAGTCTGTCTAAGCTACTTGTATATGTGTATGATTTGTGTGTGTGAAGTTATGACTATGGGCTCTGTGCTTGTAACTTAAATGGTTTCTGTCAGTAGCAGGCACCAAACACATGGGCTGTGTCTAGATTGCATCCCTTTTCCGTAAAAGGGATGCAAATTAGTCACATCGCAATTTCAAATGAAGCAGGGATTTAAATCCCCTGCTTCATTTGCATAAACATGGCTGCCGCCTTTTTCCGGCTCAGAGCTTTGCCGGAAAAAAGCGCCAGTCTAGACGGGGATCTTTCGGAAAATAAAGCCTTTTCCGAAAGATCCCTTATTCCTTTTTTAAAGAGGAATAAGGGATCTTTCGGAAAAGGCTTTATTTTCCGAAAGATCCCCATCTAGACTGGCGCTTTTTTCCGGGAAAGCTCCGAGCCGGAAAAAAGCGGCAGCCATGTCTATGCAAATGAAGCGGGGGGGATTTAAATCCCTGCTTCATTTGCAATTGTAATATGTCTAATTTGCATCCCTTTTACAGAAAAGGAATGCAGTCTAGACACAGCCTTACTGTGAAGGGTGGTGGCCCAGTGAATAGTGGTGCTGCATGGACAATAGCTCTTAAGGGTTGCCAATTGATACCTGAGGAGCCCACAATGACACCTTACTCATAGACTTTAAGGTCAGAAGGGACCATTATGATCATCTAGTCTGACCCCCTGCACAGAGCAGGCCACAGAATCTCACCCACCCCTCCTAGAATAATCCTCTCACCTATATCTAAGATATTGAAGCCTTCAAATACTTTGAAGACCCCAAGATGCAGAGAATCCTCCAGCTGTGATCTGTGCCCCATTCTACAGAGGAAGGTGAAAAACCTCCAGGGCCTCTGCCAATCTACCCTGGAGGAAAATTCCTTCCTGACCCCAAATATGGCAATCAGCTAAACCCTGAGCGTGGGCAAGACTCACCAGCCAGACACCCAGAAAGTTCTCTATAGTAACTCCTATCATCCCTCCATTGACCTATTTCCCACTGATAATGAATGGTCAATTAGTTACCAAGATCATGTTATCTCATCACGCCATCCCCTTCATAATTGAGAAGGTCGCACCTGGGTGTTGCATGGCTGCTTGCCTAAGAAGGAAATGGGGATCATGTGATCAGCCCCATTTTGGGAGGTACCAGCACCCAGGAGAACAATGGATTTCCCTCTGCTTGGGCAAGATTATAAAAGTATTCTGGAGGTACTTCCATATTTTCTTCACTCCTGCTCTCTGCTCCAGAAGCACCTTTGCTAAGGATAGATGGCCCGGAAGGATTCTCTGATCAGTCCTAACCTAGGATGTGCTCCAGAGACTTTCACTCCAGCAGTTTGTGACATCGCTGATCAGAGCCTGCCTCAGGAACTTGGTGAATGATGCATGTGATGTGCCATCTTTAACAGTCCTAGTCTCAGCCTTTTCTTTCCTTTCATTAATAAACCTTCCACTTATGGATTCTAAAGGATTGGCCCAGCTTGGTCTCTAGGGTATGATACTATTTATGCTTCACATATAGATGAAAAAAATATATGGGTAGAATGAGGCTAATACATATAGCCAGCGTACACTGGTCAGCTACTGGTCAGTTTCTGTCTCCAGTGGATGGTTGGGATTCACACATGAGACTGGGAGCTCTTTGGGGCTGGAGCTGTCATTTGATCTGTTTGTACAAAGGCCACAACAGTGGGGTTCTGACCCAAATGTCTCTAGTTGCTACCACAGTAGAAAGGTCCCGTCTCCTGGTAATTATTTGGGTTTCTTGCTAGTTAGTTTGATTGGTGTTTATTTCCTTCTTGCTGCAAAATTCCCCTCAGGAGACTCCAGGATGTCTAGCCAGAGCGCAGGGACTGGAGGTGATCTCAGCGTAGTTGTGGGGACATTTGCCATCCTTAGAAGGGCACACGCCCCTTTGGATACTCCATGTCCATTCAGCGATATGCACTTCACCCCTGGGGACATCAGTGATGCTGCCAGGGTTCCCCTGTGGGGTTATTAGACAAAGTACAAGGCTTAAAATAGGGTAGCAGAGATTGAAAGAAAACCAGCAGGCTTGTCCTGGTGCAGACACAACTCATCCACTACAGTAATCCGTGATTCTCAACCAGTGGTACGAGTAGTTTGGGGGCAAAGGGAGGGGTACTTCAACATAACTGAAATTCAGACAAAACTGAATTTTTGTTTTAAATTTTACAGTATTTTATTATTTTTATACTTTTTTCACCCAGAAATGTCATTGCCCACCCAGCTACGATTAAGCAGATTCACAAGTATCCCTACTAAAATAACCAACTGTGACCACAACCTGAGCCCTCACAAGCAGCTGCGCAACAACAGTCCAGTGTGATTTCACACACACACACACACACACACACACACACACACACACACACACACACACATTACAAAAGCAAACCAGCAGGAGTGGCCCCACAACTCATGGAAAGACCCTTTGATAATACACCAAAATATTTGGAGGCTCAATAGATGAGTACCCTCAATACTTACAAGCAATCCTACAATAACAATCCAACATGGAACGTGTCCCAGTGCCCATGGAGGCGTCTCTAAGTATCAATCAAAATGCCACCCCAGGAGTCACAAACCTCCAAGCAAACCCCTTCTCAGCAACAACGCCACAGCAAAGCAGTTCCTGTTCTCCTGAGTAGAGTGAGGCGAACATCTCCAGATGAAGAGATTACTCACCAGACGATGCCATTTTGGCTGACACAAAACTAGCCCAAAATGTACCCTGATCAGTTCTAGCTGGGCAAAAGGTTTTAAAATATTCAGGTCTCTTCAGACATCTGTGCTTGATCCCTAAACTCTCACTCTCCAGCCTGGGGATGAAGCTCTCAGGAGGTAGGAGATGATGATTAAAATCTTCTCTCTTCCTTATTCAGAGTAAGGAGGGATTTGAACTCCTAGCTCCTCAAGCTCCAGCCTCCAGAGTCATTCTCTCTTTGGCCAATGAATATTTACTTAGTTATGGGAAGTGAAACGGCCTCCACTGGAGAGGAGTCCACCCAGAATGCCCCATTCTCTGGGGTTAGAAAGCTCATGCTGAGTTCAAGACCCTGCTCCATCGTGGGGTTGATATTCTTCGGAAGAACAGCTCTTGTGCAAAATGAGGGTTTTGTGAAAAAAGGAGCAAAAACCTCTTGCGCAAAAGGGAGCCGAGGAGGAAAAGCAAATGAGAGTGTGACATATGCAAATGAGCGTTCCATTTGTATTTGCTCTTGCGGAAGAGGCGCGTAGTGTAGGTGTAGCCTGTCAGAGCAACTACAGGCAGAGAACACCGTATTTAATCCAGTTCAAAAGAAGAGAGAGACACTGTCAGTGTAAAGATACTTAGATGGACAGAGGCTCCACTGCCAGAGCCCTGTGAGGTTCACTGGGGGAGGGCAGGACTCTGAATCAGCAGGCTACATGCACTCCAGGCATGAGCTGCAAGACCCAGCCTGTTTCTCCCCTCTCTCCTAATACTAGAGCTAAAGACAGGCTCCATACGGAGTCCCATTTCTCTCCCTCTCTCTCTCTCTCTCTCTCTCTCTATACACACACACACACACACACACACATATATTAAATAAAAAATTTCTGTGGGATGACAGAGTGATGTCTCTGAGCCAGGGCTGAATGTCCTGGTGGGAGCTGCCTTGTGGGCAGTTTAAATTGAGCTGCACCACTTCTCCATTGCTCTGGCACAGGGGCTCAGGAGGGGGAAAGGAGCACGTGGGACCGATGCAGCATCATAGGGAGAGGGGCATGCACAGGAGCTGTGGGGGCTAAGGAGGAAGGAGAAGGCTTTGCATGGGAAGAGGGGGCGCAAAGGCACACAGAGCATCCCCAGTGGTCCAGGGCGAGGGGGCACACGGGAGACACACGGCCTTGCCCATCACTGGTAGGGGGTCCGAGCTGCATGGACTCTCCCCTTGCAGCTGGAATAATGTGGCCTCCCCACTTGTGACCAGGGGGAGAGGGCCAGGCACTATGCTCCCTTCCCCCTTCCTGCCACAGGGAGAGGGCCTCAGTCCAGCCCATTCCCCCTTCCCTGCACCCCTGGCAGCTGGAGAGAGAGAGCCAGGCCAGGCTAGGTCCAGCCCAACACAAGCCCCCACCCCCAGTGCCGGAGGGGAGAGCTGGGGCTGCTTACCCCTGGAGAGGGGATGGAGAGCATAGCGAGCAGGGGGCACTGGCCCCTGGTGTGTGTGTGTGTATGTGTGCATATTTCCTTCAGGTGACAGTGTCACCATCACATCATCTGAGTCCTCATGCTCCCGCTGCTGCCCATCTCCACCTCCGTCCTCAGCCACTTGCTGTGGGCAGCCTCAGTGCCATCCCCTCTGGCATGGGCTGCTTCGGCTCAAGCTCCCGCTTCACACCCCAGGGGACTGTGGATCTGGGGAGGAGCTTCTGGGGCTGGGTCCTCTCTGCCATCTGAACCCAACCCCCCACCCACCCGCAGGCCATGCCAAAGTCCCTCAGACATCTAAGCCCAGTTCCCCCCCTACCGCCCCCCAGACTTCTCCTGGCCCCCTCTGCTATCCTTTGATTCTCCACTCTTTCCACCAAGATCCTGCACCCCCAGCCTGCTCCTGCCCCCGCCCTCCTGGCCAGACACCCTGCCCCCAGAGAGAAGGGGATCTTTGCGTATAACAAGCCGGGGGTGCAGCCCCCTGGTGTTACCTTAAATTGACTCCAGTGGATGCTGAAGTTTCTTGTGGTTGGACTGCACTTTGGACAAAGAGTTGAAATCTCTGAGAGCAGAAATCACGGGGTTTTGTCCAGAGGAAAATCCACCACAAGCTGGTGGAAGCGGTGAGCAGTTGGCAGGGGGCTAACAGAAGCAGCAGTCAGCAAACGGCCAGCGAATGCAGCAGGGTGGTGAGTAGGCATCAGAGCAGCAGTTTTAATAAAAGTTTCTTTTCTGCACTCAGACTCTGTGCGTGCGAGTGGGGACGTTGCCCTTCAGAGGTGCCCAGGGGTGTGTGAATTTCCCAGGTTACTGGGATGGGGCTTGAGCCAGTTCTGGGTTGGTTGTATGGAGATGATCACTAGCTATTGAACACAGCCATGGCTGCTGCTGGCTCCATCTGGCAGATGGGTTACACTGATAACAGCCAGTCTCAACCTGGGCTCTTCTGACACTCACTGGAACATGTGAGCTCCCCGAACCAATCCCTGCGCAGTTTCACTGCAGAGCTGGCTCCAGCCCGGGGGTGAAATGTGCCCAGCCCACATCCCAGGACAATCCGCCTCTGCATCACTTACTCTGCACAACTGCTCTGTCTTGTGCCCTTGAGGCATTTCCCTGGGGGCCTTCTGCTGTTTGACTTCCCCCAGAGGTCCTAACATCTATTCAGGAGATATTCACTTTTCTTTGGACTTTTGCCCTGGTTCCCCATTTCCTTAGTCCCACGGATTCCGGATCCCACCTGCTCAGAGGTCACTTCTGGATGCTTGTTTTCAATTTGCTTGTGTTCTTCCCCATCCGGCAGGGCCCTGGTGCCCATCGCTCAGCAGGGAGAGCAAAGTCCTTGGGAGTCCAGAATGGGGAGCAGATCAGACAGGGCAGAAGAGGCAGAAGTGGCTGGAGCTGAGTGTGGAAGAGAGGGTGGGTGGAGACTAACCAGATGGGGGCCGGAGTACCCCTGTGGTACGTGTAGTAGATGTTCTATGGGGCAGGAATCACCCCTTTGCACCAGTATAAGCCCCAGACTCCATTTATGTCCCCCTAGAACCTTTAAGAATTTCCCCCTGCGGCACCTGGGTTCTTATCACGGGGACTGGAGACCAGGGTGGAAGCAAAAGATTCAGGCTCCCCCAACATCCCAGCCCTGCCCCCAGTTACCTGGTGACCTTTCACCCTGGCCCAGCTGTGCCATTATCAGGGGCTGTCTCAGTCCCCAGGCAGCGAGATGGGACGGGAGGTGTTTCTTTGCTGATAAGTTTAGACTCAAACAAGCAAACCAGGCCCTTTTGGTTCTCAGTCTCGCAGTCCTAAATAGAGACGCTGTGGCCGGATCACGGAAGGGGAACAGCGTGGGACAGGAAACGGGGAGCAGTGGTGATTATGAGGCTCAAGGAGGAGACAGAGCAAGTCAGAGAGAGGCTGCAGTGTCTCTGCTTCCTCAGCTCTGTAGACCCCGGAGGGCACGGAAAGGCACTGGCTGAGGCATCCAGCCCTGGGGAGAAGACAGGGACAGAGCAGAGCAGAGAGACCGGAACTTCCCTTCACTGAAGTCAGACAGGACAGTGGGGGTAGATTGGAGCAGTTTGGGAAGAAATTGTCCCCTGCTGACCCCACCAAAAGCTGAAGCTGCTGGGCTGTTTCCATCCCACCATCGCCCGGATGCTCCTGTCTCTGTGCCTCTTGCTGCCTGGTGAGTATGTGGGAATCTGCGCTAATTCGTAGCAGGTTGGGGGGAAATAGAACAAGAACCAAGAGCAGCCCCTGGCCCAGACTGTCGGCAAATCCACTATAGTGTGAGAGAAATGGGAACCAGGGTAGACACGGAGGCTAAGTGTGCACTGCAAGGCTTTTGCGTCTACACTTCAAATATGCTTTTGCACAAGTAAAATGGCAGTAAAACAGCAGAGTAGAGGGCTTTTCACAGTGTAGGTAACCTCCTTTTATGAGGCATAGCTCCTTTTTGTGGACACTCCACAGGGGTTTCTTGTGCAAAAAGAGCCTATCAAAAAAAGCACAGGTGCTCTGATGGCCATTCTATGAATGGCCATCAGAGCTTTCTTGTGCAAAAGCATCCATACAGTGTGATCCCTCTTGCGCAAAAGCACATGGCTTTTGTGATGTTCTTTGAGGTGTGGACATGCTCTTGTGCAAGAAGTTTTTGCACAAAAACTCCTGCACAAAAGGCTTCTTGCACAAGAAGACTCCAGTGTAGACATAGCCTGAGGGTGAGAGCTATTGGGCCAGACCTCTATCTGGCGTAAATTAGTGTCCCTCCACTGGAGTCGATGCTGATTTACACCAGCTGAGAATCTGACCCTCTAGAGTGCTGAAGGGAAAGGCGACCCCAGCTTAGCTGAGGTCTGGGTGTGCAAGGGATCTGCCCTGTCCCACTCCAGAGCTACCGTCCTCTCACATTTACTTATTACAAAAACAGGAACCAGGAAATTATGTCTCTGCCTGTTAAAGTCAGGTTTTATCTGAAGTGGGTCTTCAGAAAAGGCAGGATTATATCTCCAGCACTAACCACACTTCCCCTTTCTGTTCTCAGCGCTGAGTCCCAGCAGCCAGGAGATCTGCTCAGCTCCTGGTGAGTCCAAATGTCTGTCTGTCCCCAACCTGCCTGCGGCATTTACTCCTCCCTCTCCTGTTCTCTATCCACCTTAGCGCAATTCCAGCAGCAATGGCACTGGAATGCAAACAGGCCGTACGGGATCTGAGCAGGGCTCCCTGGGGCAGCGATCAGAATTCACTGCATGGGCTGCGCAGGCTGGCCGAGGTGCTGGCCAGGACCTAGGCAACCCCCAGTGGTGGCCCTGGCTTTGGGGTCATCTCTCTTTTGGCTGTACAGTCCCAGCTGGGTCAGCGAGATGCCTGTGCCAGAGCCCCTTGTCGTAGGACACTGCACAGTGCCAGGCAATAGGAGCCCAGCCCGCCCAGCCCTTGGGCTCTTCTTCAGCCCCAGTAATCCCAAAGAATGAACCTCCTGGGCCATGCAGAGAGCCCGTCCCTCTCCCCTGTCTGCCCAGATAGGCTGGGATCAGAGCTTCCATCTGAGAGATGGCCCAGACCCCCACCATGTACCTCCTGCCCCACTGACAGCATCAGGCACCAGCAACACCCCACTGAGAGCTCTGATCCATTCCCCTTCCCAGGTGTTCTCCCTGTCACCACGCTCTACATGAGCCAGACATCGGCCCGGCCACGGGACTCCCTGTTGCTGTTCTAGGACCTTCCCTTAGCCTGGGCCTGGAATTGCTTCTGGTGCCCCCCTGTGCCAGCTGGAGTTCGGGGCAAGGTGGATGTATTGCTAATAGATTGGACCAAACCTGGGACCTCTGGTGACTAATGCATGAGCCTCTACTGCCTAAGCTAAAAGCCGGCAGGATCTCAGCTAAGGCTGCAGACCATCCCCCTTATTGTCTATGATGCCACTAGGTGGGGCAAGGAACTGCACCCAGCAAGTGTGTGGGGTACACAGGGAAAAGACGGGGCAGCTGTTAGACACCAGAAGGGAGGGACTGGACACAGCCCCTTGGCTGTTGCCTATTAGCTTGATGGGGCAGCAACTGGCCATCACTGCATGGGCTGCGCAGACAGGCTGAGGTGCTGCCCAAGTTCTAGACAGCCCCCAAAAGCAAGTGGCTGCCCTCACTGAGGGGCTGCCTCTCTCCTTGCCATATATCTCCAGCCGGGTCAGTGGGTGCCCTTGTTGTAGGACACTGCACAGCGCCAGGCAATGGGAGCCCACCCTGCCCAGCCCTGAGGCTCTTCTGCAGCCCCAGTGCTACCAGGGAATGGAGCCCCTAGGACCTGGACAGAGCTTCCCCTGCCCCACCTCCGGTCTGCACAGCTGGCTGGGAATAGAGCCTCCATCTGAGATATGGCGCAGACCACCTGCCCCACTGACAGCACCAGGCACCAGCAACACCCCACTGACAGTTCTGACCCATTCCCTTGGCCAGGTGCTCTCCCTGCTCCCATCCTCTTCCTGAACCAGACATTGGCCCAGCCAGGAGACTCCGTGCAGTTCCAGTGCTCCGTGGTCTCCCAGGCCCTACCCACCCACATCATCTTCTGCAAAGACGGGGAGAAAGTTTCATCCCAGAGTGGCTCAGAGGCGAAGGTAATTTACAGCTATAAACACATGGTGTCCAGGGGCAGCTCCGGGCGCTATGCCTGCGGGTACGAGATCAAGGACAACACTCAGATGACCAGATCCCAGCTCAGCCCTGCCCAGCACCTCAGTGTCATCGGTAAAGGTGGGTGTGTTTGTCTCCGTACTCCAGCAAACACCTTTCCTCCTCCCCTCCCCCCGCTAACATACACGATCGATATAGAGCATTCTTCAAACTGAAATACCCACCCGGAGAAGTGAAAAAAGATCGACAGAGCCAGACCTGTACCCAGACATGAACTACTTCAAGACAAAAGACAGGAGTATGCAGCACTTGAAAGACTAACAAGGTGGTTTAGTCTTTAATGTGCTGCATAGTCCTGTTGTTTGTTTCAGCCAGACCAGACTAACACGGCTACATGTCTATTACTATTCTACTTCAAGACAGGCCAAGAAGAGAAAACAACAGAATTCCACTCGTCATCACTTACAGCCCCCAACTTACACCCCTCCCATACATTGTCAACAACCAACAACCTATTCTGGAAAATGCCCCTCACTCTCACAGGCGTTGGGGGAAAGGCCAGTCCTCACCCACGGCCAACCCCCTAACCGCAAACAAATTGTTTCCAGTAACTGTGCCACACACCTCCATCGTAATCACCCAGGAACCCACCCCTGCAATCAGCCCCAGTGCCAACTCTGTCCACACACCTACACAAGATATTTCATCACTGTACCCGGCCACATCAGCCACTACACCAGGAGTTCATTTAACTGCACATCCACTAAACTGAAGGATGCCATGAAATCCAGCAGTGCCACACTGCCATGTGTGGTCAGTCTCTACGGGAAAGAATGAATGGACACAAATTAAATATCCTAAAAGGCAACACACAGTCTACATTGGTATTTTGTCAGCAGAGACAATGCAAATGAAGTGCTCATTAGCATTTCTCGTGCTGTCATTTGCATATTCTCTGCCAATGCTTTTTTCATAAGCATTTTTTGTGCAAAAACAAGCTGTGTAGAAGGGGCAGTTTTGTGCCAAAAACCCCTTTTGTGCAAGATCACTTATGCCTCCAAAAAGTAGATAACTGGGGACTGCTTGTTTTTGCCCAAAAAGTTCTTCTGCAAAAAAGCATCTGCAAAGAATATGCAAATGACAGCATGACAAATGCCAATGAGTGCTTCATTTGCATTGTCTCTGCTGACAAAAGGCTGCAGTGTAGGCGTAGCCACAGAAACCTGTTGGAGAAGACTTTTACCTGCTGGGGCATCATTAATGGATCTCCAAGTCAGCGTGTTCTTTCAGGCCAATTCCACAAGCCAGATACACAGGGAAACCTTGGAACTTTACTTCATTTACAGGTTTGATTCCTATCCGAGAGGAATGGATAAAAACATTGGCTGGCTCCCAAACGACCTTCCACGTCCTAATGACTCAACCAACCAACCAATGGGTACTTACAGAAATGCCAGTTGTTCTTATCAGAGTCTTGTAACTTGTACAATCTAAATCACTATTTTTTCCTCTTTTTTTCCTCTTGCCCCTCATCCTTCATCCCCCCTCCCATATTTATTCTTGGATCTGGACTTTTAGTACCCCAGTCATCTGAAGAAGTGGTCTGTGCCCAAGAAAGCTCATGATAGCATCTCCATGTTTTGCTAGTCTTTGTGGTGCTGCTAGTATTTGTTATTTCTGCTCTGTGCTCCAGTCCCTTGCAGCTGCACTGTCCTCAGTCAGTTGTGCGAGAGCAGTGTAGGAGCCTGGAGTGGGCCGTGACATGTTCTGATCGCGTGTGTGTTTGTTGCCTAGGTGATGACTCCAGCAACGGTGTCGGGGGTTCCTCCCGCCCAGGTAAATGCTTCTGAAGCGTTTCTGTATTGTGGGGTCTCTAGTTAGGCAAAAGTGGGTCCTGGGCTGGGCAGCTGGTCTGACTGATCGCCATGGTGATGGATGTAAAGGGATCCAATGGGAGGGGTTCATCCAATGTAGTAAAATCTCCCTGGAGCACTCCCAGGCTTTGCCCAGCATTGCTGAGCTGGGTTGTATCTTTGCAGGGCAGGAAAGTGGCTCTTTCAGAGGGGGAATCCCAAACCCTTCTGCTGGGCAAGTTTCCTCTGGAGTTACCTGCCCCCTCTGCACTCTCTGAGTATGCAAGTGAGGCTCCGATTAGCATATCACTTGTGCAAAATGGGGGGTTTGCGCAAAAAAACCCCGTCCACATTACTTCCCACCCCCCACAAAAATGGTTTGCACAAATTATGCAAATGAGGCTTGGTGATATGCTAATATGTGCCTAATTTGCATACTCACTGCCAGCAAAACTGGCAGCGTAGACATACCCTCCTGGTGAGGGGTTGTTATGGCAGGAGGCACCAGATGCATCATCCCACCTGGGATCCCAGGTTCTGTCTCCGTGTCATTAGCTAGTTACACTCTGTGCTCCAGGCTTGATCCAGAGTGTTACACTCAGGCTATGGCAAACTCCTCTTCCGGGAATCTTAGCCCAGCACCAGTGTCTGGTTTCAAGCCCCAATAGCCATCTTCAGCAGATCTCAAACCTGGCTATTTACCGCAGCATCCCCCAAAGAATTTGCATCAGCAGCAAAGAACTTCAGTCTGTCCTCAGGACACAGCTAATGCCAAGACTGCATCTACCTTCTCCTCAGAGGGGAAGGGGCATGTGGTGAACGGGGTAGAGGTAGCAGGGTCCGGGCTGCTGTGTCTGTCACTGGCTCCTGTGAGGCTTTTGTACCGAGTTTTGATGCAGCCTGAGCAAACTGGGGTGAGAGGGACTCTGCTGGAGCCTTCTGTGGCGCAGTGGGGACTGTGTTCACTCTGATTGCTTTGTGGTGGGGTGTGTGAGTCTACTGTTCTGTGCCGTTCCGTGCTGACTGTGGGGGGGTACGTGCCTTGGTTTCCCTGGACACCGCAACAGTGTCTGGAGGAGGAGGTGGGGGATGACTCACTGAAGAAGGGTGTTTGACCTCTCACACCTGACAACTAGATCATAGGAGGTAACACCTTCTGCCAGAGAAGGGAACAAAAGGGTAGGCGGGGCTGACTGCAAGCTGGAGACTAGGGCCTGGGAGAAGAGGGCGTCAGTCTCCACAGATTTAAGATGAGGGAGGGGTCTTAGAGCAGGAAGGGGGAGAAGGGCCCAGAGCTCCTTCTCCCTAAGAGGAATAGTACGGACGGCTCCTGGTTCCTGTGTTAACCCCGATCCTGTGCTACGCGGTGTCCTTGGGAATCAATAAACTTTCTCTTCTACCTGCTGGATGAGGGTCACATCTGGCTGCGGATGGGGGTGCAGGCCATGGGAATCCCCCACACCCCATGACGCCTTCCCAACCGCCTCCATCACTTAGGCCTCACTTCAGTTGAATGTGCCCCTTGCAGCAAAATCCACCCATAGAGTGAGGCCTCTGGGGGCTCACACAGGGTCCCCGTGACACAGCAGCTGCTCTGTGCCTAGTGCTGGCCCCGCAGGGCCACATGCTGCTTTGCACACGGCCCTCACCACGGCCCTTTCCATTTTGCAGGACTGACCATGTCCCCTGCCATCTGGGCCACCCGCTGCATCCTGGTCCTGCTGCTCCTGGTGTCTGCGCCCGTCATCACCTTCGTGCTGGAGAAACGGAGCCTGACCCGACTGCAGGGCTAGAAGAGACCCCTGGGAAGAGCACCAGCATTTGGGGGAGCAGGCATTGGGGGAAATACCAGGAGGAAGGGTGAGGAGGAGGCAGGGGAGATACTAGTGCTCAGCTCTGAGCAGGATGCTGGGGAGACACCATAGGTCCATGCTGCACAATTGGCTCCTGCTGGGGCAACTGTCTTTGCCCAGGAAGCTCCTGCAGCCTCTGTCAGTCCCCTCGCTTTCCCCATCACAGACTTTGTCACTCATGGACTAGGGTTGCCCACTTTCCATTGGCTGAAAACCAGACACCTAATGCTTTGCCCTCGCCCACCTTCCCCCAAGGCTAAGAGTGATGTCACGTTATTGGATTTAACACCCTCACTGTTATGTTTGCCCCAAATTCTGTGCTGAGGGGGCCCAGTGAGGTGTCTAATGAAAGCTCATGTTATGCTGAGTCTGTCTATGCTACTCGTATACGTGTATGATTTTTTGTGCGTGAAGATATGAATATGGGCTCAGTGCTTGTAACTTAAATGGTTTCTGTCCCGGAGTCAGCAGCAGGCACCAAACACTTAGCCTATGTCTACATTGCAAGGTTTTTGCGCAAAAACCTATGGAGTGTCCACACCTCAAATGCACTTTTGCACAAGTACGTTGGCAGTAAAACGGCAGAACAGAGGGCTTTTGCAGAAGTTGGTAAACCTCCTTTTAAGAGGCATAGCTCCCTTTTGTTCCAGAGTTCTTGCTCAAAAAGGCAAGTGTGGACACTCCAGAGGGAAAAAGCACAGGTGCTCTGATGGCCCATCACAGAATGGCCATCAGAGCTTTCTTGCAGAGGACTGTCCAGGAATTGTGGATGCTCTCTTGAAGAAAAGCACTTCGCTTTTGCGATGCACTTTGAGGTGTGGATACCATCTTGCACAAGAAGCCTGCAGTGTAGACATAGCCTAAGGGTATAGCTACACACAATTTTTATTTTGGGCAAAGGATTCAAATAGCACTGCGCTTTTGCATACGTCCTCTTTTTTGGGGGGAGGGGAAGACACTCTTTCAGTATTTAACCTCGGCCGCATTTTGGAACAAACCCCTATTTCAAAGGAACCTTGTAAACCTTATTGTAGGAAGAATAAGGGATCTTTCGAAATCAGGGTTTATTTTGAAATTTGGCCATGTGTAGACTCTCCAGTCTGAAGATGAAGGCTCTCAGGAGATAGGAGATGCTGATTCAAATCTTCTAACATAAGAGCATAAGAACATAAGAGCGGCCATACTGGGTCAGACCAAGGGTCTATCCAGCCCAATACCCTGTCTGCCAACAGTGGCCAATGCGAGGTGCCCCAGAGAGAATGAATCAAACAGGTAAAGATCAAGTGATCTCTCTCCTGCCATCCATCTCCACCCTCTGACAAACAGAGGCTGGGGACACCATTCCTTACCCATGCTGGCTAATAGTCATTTATGGACTTAAGCTCCATGAATTTATCTAGTTCTCTTTTAAACCCTGTTATAGTCCTAGCCTTCACAACCTCCTCAGGCAAGGAGTTCCACAGATTGACTACGCGTTGTGTGAAGATGAACTTCCTTTTATTTGTTTTAAATCTGCTGCCCATTAATTTCATTTCGTGGCCTCTAGTTCTTATATTATGGGAACAAGTAAATAACTTTTCCTTATTCACTTTCTCCACACAACTCATGATTTTATATACCTTTATCATATCCTCCCTTAATTCGAATTAACTTTGATAGGCGCTACACTAGCAAACCGCTAGTTCGAACTTAATTCAAACTAGTGGAGTGCTTAATTTGAACCAGGTAAACCTCATTTCACGAGGACTAACGCCTCGTTTGAATTAACTAGTTCGAATTAAGGGCTGTGTAGCCACTTAATTTGAACTAGTGGGAGGCTAGCCCTTCCCAGCTTTCCCTGGTGGCCACTCTGGGCACCACCAGAAAAACTCGTCTGCTCCCCTCCCGGCCCGGAGCCCTTAAAGGGGCACGGTCTGGCTACGGTGCCCGTGCCAGGTGCAAGCCTGCCAGCACCCAGCCAGCAGACCCTGCACCTGGCATGGCACAAGCCAGCCACCCGCTGCCACCCAGCCCTCCGCCTCTTCCCAGGACCAGGCTGGTGGCTCCCGGGAGCCTGCCCAGGTCCACCAGAGGCGGGCGCCCGCCTGGTCTAGTGCGGACATCGTGGACCTCATCCACGACCTCCGCACTAGGCACAGGAAAATGGCCGTCTAGGGCAGGAGAGCTGCCAGCCTGGCCACCCAGGAGCAGGTTTGCATGAAAATCAAGGTGGTCCACTGAGACCCCCGACCCTGAGCCCTGAGCTTAGAATGGCCGTACTGGGTCAGACCAAAGGTCCATCTAGCCCAGTAGCCTGTCTGCCGACAGCGGCCCACACTGGGTACCCTGGAGGGGATGGACCGAAGACAATGACCAAGACATTTGTCTCGTGCCATCCATCTCCAGCCTTCCACAAACAGAGGCCAGGGACACCATTTCTACCCCCTGGCTAATAGCACTCCATGGACCCAACCTCCATGAATTGATCTAACTTCTCTTTAAACTCTGTTCTAGTTGTAGCCTTCACAGCCTCCTGCAGCAAGGAGTTCCACAGGTTGACTCTTTGCTTTGTGAAGAAGAACTTTCTGTTATTAGTTTGAAGCCTGCTACCCATTCATTTCATTTGGTGTTCTCTAGTCCTTCTATTAATGAAGAACTTTTCTTTATGCATCCTCTCCACACCACTCATGCTTTTATAGACCTCTATCATATCCCCTCTCAGTCTCCTCTTTTCTAAACTGAAAAGTCCCAGTCTCTTTAGCCTCTCTTCATATGGGATCTGTTCCAAACCCCTGATCATTTTAGTTGCCCTCCCCCCTCCCACCCTCTCTCTTCCCCTCTCCCACCTCCTTTTCCCAGTCTCCCCCAGTTTTGTTCAATAAAGAGAGTTTCTATTTTTGAACACACGTGTCCTTTATTTTGTACATCAGGAAGGGGGGCTAGGGAAGGGTAAGTGGAAGGAGGTGAGGGAGGAATGGGGTACGAGCCCCCGATGGGGAGGACTGGGGTGGCTCTATGGGCTCCTCGGGGTGGAAGCTCTTTTGCAGCCCCACAATTGACACACCCCCCCAGATGGCAGCCTGTGGCAAGTGCAGCCGGGCTGATGGCCAAGTTCTGTGATGTGCCGAGTGTGGGCATTCAGGGCACTCCAAGACAGGACTGCTTTGCCGTCCCTCATCGAGTTAGACAAGCGAGCAGGGAACCCCTGAGAACTGTCTGTCCGGGGTGGGGGTCGGGTCCCTTTAAGCACTTGTTCGAATTAGCTTAGTTCGAATTAGTGCTGTAGTGTAGATATACCCTCAGTCTCCTCTTTTCCAAGCTGAAAATTCCCAGTCTCTTTAATCTCTCCTCATAAGGGACCCATTCCAAACCCCTAATCATTTTAGGTTCTCTGAACCTTTTCTAATGCCTTTTTTGAGATGAGGAGACCACAACTGTATACAGTATTCCAGATGTGGGCGTACAATGGATTTATATAAGGGCAATAAGATATTATCCATCTTATTTTCTATCCCTTTTTTAATAATTCCTAACATCCTATTTGCTTTTTTGACTGCCATTGCACACTGTATGGACGTCTTCAGAGAAATATCCACAATGGCTACATCTACATTGGCATGATCTTGCGCAAATACTCTTTAACGCAAGAGTTTTGCGTTAGAGTATTTGTGCAAGAAAGCGTCTACACTGGCATGTGCCTTTGCGCAAGAGCATCCGTGCCAGTGTAGATGCTCTCTTGTGCAAGAAAACTCCGATGGCCATTTTAACCATAGGGCTTTCCTGTGCAAGAAATTAATGTTGCCTGTCTACATGGCCTCTTGCTCAAGAACAGTTGTGCAAAAGGGCTTATTCCTGAGTGGGAGCATCATAGTTCTTGTGCAAGAAGCCCTGATTTCACACATTAGAACGTCAGTGTTCTTGCACAAGATCTCCCCGGCAGTGTAGCCAGGCAGCAAGTTTTTGCCTTGTCAAAGGCTTTCTGGAAATCTAAATATAATATATCTACTGGATCCCCCTTGTCCACATGTTTGTTGACCCCTTCAAAGAACTCTAATAGATTAGTAAGACATGATTTCCCTTTACAGAAACCATGTTGACTTTTGCCCAACAAATTATGTTCTTCTATGTGTCTGACAATTTTATTCTTTACTATTGTTTTAACTAATTTGCCCGGTAGTGACGTTAAACTTACCAGTCTGTAATTACCAGGATCGTCTCTAGAGCCCTTTTTAAATATTGGCGTTACATTAGCTATTAGCTTCCAGTCGTTGGGTACAGAAGCCGATTTAAATGATAGGTTACAAACCATAGTTTATAGTTTCGCAATTTCACATTTGAGTTCTTTCAGAATTCTTGGGTGAATGCCATCCGGTCCCGGTGACTTGTTACTGTTAAGTTTATCAATTCATTCCAAAACCACCTCTAATGACACTTCAATGTGAGACAAGACCTCAGATCTGTCACCTACAAAGGACAGGTCAGGTTTGGGAATCTCCCTAACATCCTCAGCCATGAAGACTGAAGTGAAGAATTCACTTAGTTTCTCCGCAATGACTTTAAGTGCTCCTTTTGTATCTTGATCATCCAGGGGCCCCACTGGTTGCTTAGCAGGCTTCCTGCTTCTGATGTACCTAAAAACATTTTGTTATTACCTTTGGAGTTTTTGGCTAGCTGTTCTTCAGACTCCATTTTAGCTTTTCTTATTACGTTTTTACACTTACTTTGGCAGTGTTTATGCTCCTTACTACTTACCTCATTAGGATTTGACTTCAACTTTTTAAAAGATGTCTTTTTATCACTCGCTGCTTCTTTTACATGGTGATTAAGCCACGGTGGCTCTTTTTTAATTTGGGGTATACAAAAAGATGTGGAGAAATTGGAAAGGGTACAGAGAAGAGCTACAAGAATGATTAAAGGTCTAGAGAACATGACCTATGAAGCCAGGCTTCATGAACTGGGCTTGTTTAGTTTGGAAAAAAGAAGATTAAGGGGGGACATGATAGCGGTTTTCAAATATCTAAAAGGGTGTCACAAGGAGGAAGGAGAAAATTTGTTCCTCTTGGTTTCTGAGGACAGGACAAGAAGCAATGAGCTTAAAGTGCAGCAAGGGAGGTTTAGATTGGACATTAGGAAAAAATTCCTAACTGTCAGGGTGGTCAAATATTGGAATAAATTGCCAAGGGAGGTGGTGGAATCTCCCTCTCTGGAGATATTTAAGAACAGGTTAGATAGACATCTGTCAGGGATGGTGTAGACAGAGCTTGGTCCTGCCTTGAGGGCAGGGGGCTGGACTCGATGACCTCTCGAGGTCCCTTCCAGTCCTATTATTCTATGAGTCTATGATTTAAGTTAGGCCTCTATTCTCCCTTTTTCAGATTAAGGAGGAATTTGAAGCCCCAGCTCCCACTGAGCTCCTCAATCCCCGGCCTCCAGAGTCATTCTCACTTGCTCTCTCTTTGGCCAATGAATATTTAATTAGTTATGGGCAGTGGAACGGCCTCCGCAGGAGAGGAGCCTGCCCAGAATGCCCCGTTCTCTGGGGGTTAGGATGCTCATGCTGAGTTCAAGACCCTGCTCCAAAGTGGGGTTGCCATTCTTCGGAAGAACAGCTCTTGTGCAAAATGAGGGTTTTGTGCAAAAAGGAGCAAAAGCCTCTTGCAAAAAAGTGATCCAAGGAGAAAAAGGAAATGAGAGCGCAATATATGCAAATGAGCATCCCATTTGCACTTCCTCTTGCGGAAGAGGCGCGTAGTGTAGGTGTAGCCTGTCAGAGCAGCTACAAGCAGAGAACACCGTGTTTAATCCAGTTCAAAAGAAGAGAGAGACACTGTCAGTGTAAAGATACTTAGATGGACAGAGGCTCCACTGCCAGAGCCCTGTGAGGTTCACTGGGGGAGGGCAGGACTCTGAATCAGCAGGCTGCATGCACTCCAGGCATGAGCTGCAAGACCCAGCCTGTTTCTCTCCTCTCTCCTAATACTAGAGCTGAAGACAGGCTCCATGAGGAGGAGTCCCATTTCTCTCTCACACGTAGACTCTCCCCTCACAGCCAGAATAACACGGCCTCCCCACTTGCAACCAGAAGGGGAGGGCCAGGCCATCATGCTCCCTTCCCGCCAGACGGAGAGGGCCTCAGTCCAGCCCATCCCCCCCAACAGCTGGAGGGAGAGAGCCAGGCCAGCCTAGGTCCAGCCCAACACAACCTCCCCCCCCCATGCCTGGTGCAAGAGCTGGGGCTGCCTATCCCTAGAGATGGAGTGGGGGGGATGTATGCAAAAGCGCAGTGCTATTTGAATCCTTCTCCCACAATAAAAATTGTGTGTAGATATACCCTAAGGTTGGGTCTACACTGGTGCATTCTTGCGCGAAAACGGTCGCTCTTGCGCAAAAACATGTCGTCTGTCTACACTGGCTGTGCGTTCTTGTGCAAGTAAACTGACGTTGTACTGTAGAAAATCAGGGCTTCTTGCGTGAGAACACTGACACTCCCTCTCAGGAAGAAGCTCGCTTATACAAGAGCTCTTCCAGAAGAGGCCAGTGTAGACAGGCAACATAAATTTCTTGCACAAGAAGCCCCTATGGTTAAAATGGCCATCAGAGCTTTCTTGTGCAAGAGAGCATCTACACTGGCATGGATGCACCATGGATGCTCTTGTGCAAAAGCACATGCCAGTGTAGACACACTCTTGTGAAAGACTTTTTGTGCAAGAATTCTTCTGCAAGAAGCTGCCAGTGTAGACATAGCCTAAGGCTTCTTCCACACTCACTTCCCTGCAGGTGACAGGGTGACATCATCAACATCCTCATGCTCCCAACCTCAGCCACTTGCTGTGGCCAGCTTCAGTGCCACCCCTGCCAGTATGGGCTGCTCCAGCTCCTGCTTCACAGCCCGGGGGACTGTGCCACTGGAAGGATCTGCTGGGTCTGGGTCCCCTCTACCATCTGAACCCAACCCCCCACCCACCCTGGGTCATGCCCTCGTACCTCCACCATCTGAGCCTGACTCCCAGGCTGCTCCAGGTCCCCTTTGCAATCCCTCAGTTCTCCACCCCTTCCACCTTGATCCTGCCCCCCAAGCCTGTTAATATATGGAGATATACCTATCTCTTAGGGCCAGAAGGGACCTTAAAAGAAAGAATTAATGGAGATTGCCTTTCTCCTAGAGCTGGAAGGGACCTTGAAAGGTCATTGAGTCCAGTCCCCTGCCTTTACAGCAGGACCAAGTACCATCCCAAACAAGTTTTTGCCCCAAATCACCTCCACAAGGACTGAACTCACAACCCTGGGCTAAGCAGGCCAATGCTCAAACCACCCACCCTGTCCTCCATGCTCAATTCCAGCCACTTCTGCTCCTTGAGTCCAGTCCCCTGCCCTCACTGCAGAACTAAGCAGAAACCTTGCCAGATTTGTCCCTGATCCCTAAATGGCCCCATCAGGGATTGAATTCACAACACTGGGTTTAATCAGACCAATACTCAAACCACCAAGCTATCCCTCCCTCCGTGGCCAGACACCTACCTCCAGCCTGCTTCTGCACCCTCCCCTGGAGAAAAGGGGCTTGGTGAGTATAATGAGCAGGAGATGCAGCTCCCTGGTATTATCTTACATTTACTCCAAGGAATGTTGAAGTTTCTTGTGGCTGGACTGCACTTTGGACAAAGAGCTGAAATCCCTGAGAGCTGAAATCACGGGGTCTTGCCCAGAGGAAAATCCTCCACAAGCTGGTGGAAGTGGTGAGCAGCAGCAAATGCAGCAGTCAGCAAATGGCCAGCGAATGCAGCAGGGATGCGGCAGCCTAAGGAGTGGCCAGCAGAAGAGCAGGGGGCGTTGCCCTTCAGAGGCTTCCAGGGGTGTGTGAATTTCCCAGGTTACTGGGATGGGGCTTGAGACAGTTCTGGGTTGGCTGGATGGACAGGATCCCTAGATATTGAACCCAGCCCTGGCTGCTGCTGGCTCCACCTGGCAGATGGGTTACACTAATAACAGCCAGTCTCAACCTGGGCTCTTCTGACACTCACCTGAACATTTGAGCTCCCCCAATCAACCCCTGGGCAGTTTCACTGAAGAACTGATTCAACCCAGGAATGAAATGTGCCCAGTCTCTATCCCAGGACAATCCACTTCTGCATCAATCTTCACCCTGCCTTGTGCTCTTGAGGCACTTCCCTTGGGGCCTTCCCCTGTTTGGCTTCCCCCAAAGGTGGTAACATCTATTCAGGAGATTTTCTCTCTTTCTCACGTTTCTTTGGACTTTTGCCCTGGTTCCCCACTTCCTTAGTCCCACTGGGTAGGTCGACACTTGTACCCTCTTCTGAGAGAGGGATGCAAATGTAGACATTTGAAATTGTAAATGAAGCCGGGATTTAAATATCCTGTGCTTCATTTACATATTTGCGGATGGGCGCTATTTCAAAGTACTTTATTTTGAAATACAAAACGCTGTTTAGAAGTGGTTATTTCAGGAGAAAACCCTTCTTCCAAAATAAAGCTTGAACCTGAGGAATAAGGGTTATTTTGGAAGAAGGGTTTTCTCCCAAAATAACTGCATCTACGCAGCGTTTTGTATTTCGAAATAAAGTATTTCAAAATAGCTCCTGACCACGAATATGCAAATGAAGAGAAGGATATTTAAATCCTGGCTTCATTTACAATTTCAAATGTCTACATTTGCGTCCCCCTCTTGAAAATGGGTGCAAGTGTAGACATATCCACTGATTCCAGCTCTCACCTGCTCAGAGGTCATTTCTGGATACTCTTTCCCAGCTACCTTCCACATCCAACTGGGCCCTAGTGTCCGTCGCTCAGCAGGGACAGCAACGTCCTCTGGAGCCCAGAATGCGAAGTAGGGGCCAGTCATGGCAGGAGGGGTGAAGTGGCTGGAGCTGACTGTGGAGGACAGGGTGGGTGGAGGCTAACCAGGTGGGGATCAGGGCAGTCCTGTGGTAGGTGTAGTAGATGTTCTATGGGGCAGAAATTCACCTTTATGCATCAGAATAAGCCCCAGACTCCATTTATGTTCCCCAAGAGTCTTGGGTTCCTCTCATGGGGCACTGGAGACCAGGGTGGAAGCAAAAGATTCGGGCTCCCCCAACCCCCCCCCCCCCAGTTACCTAGTGACCTTTCACCCTGGCCCAGCTGTGCCGTTAGCCAGGGGCTGTCTCGGGCCCCAGACAGTGAGGTGGGATGGGAGGTGTTTCTTTGGTGATAAGTTTAGACTCAAACAAGCAAACCAGGCCCCTTTGGTTCTCAGTCTCGCAGCCCTAAATAGAGACTCTGTGGCCGGATCGCAGGAGGGGAACAGCGTGGGACAGGAAATGGGGAGCAGTGGTGAATATGAGGCACAAGGAGGGGATAAAGCAGGTCAGAGAGACACTGCAGCATCTCTGCTACCTCAGCCGGGCCGACCCCAGAGCATGTTGGAGCACGGAAAGTTGCTGGCTGGAGCATCCCACCCTGGGGAGCAAACGGGAGCAGAGAGAGACACCGGAGCTTCCCTGTGCTGAAATCAGAAAGGGCAGTTGGTACAGATCGGAGCAGGGAGTGACATCAGATTGTCCCCTCCTTGCCCCATCAACAGCTGAAGCTGCTGGACTGTTTCCATCCCACAATCACCAGGATGCTCCTGTCTCTGTGCCTCTTGCTGCCTGGTGAGTACGTGGAAATCTTGGGCTAATTTGTAGCAGGTTGGCAGGAAATAACAGAACCAAGATCATCCCCTGGCCCAGATTGTCTGCAAATCCACTTCAGTGTGAGAGTAATAACTGAGGGGAACCAGAGTAATCATTGAGACTAAACCTACACTGCAAGGTTTTTGCAGAAAAACAGCTGGTTTTACGCAATAACCTGCAGAGTGTCCACACCTCAAATGCACTTTTGCTCAAGTAAATCAGCAGTCAAACAGCAGAACCGAGGGCTTTTTCCAGTGTCAGTAACCTCCTTTGACGAAGCAAATATCCTTTTTGTGCAAGAGTTCTTGCACAAAAAGGCACATGTGGACGCTCCGCAGGGGTTTCTTGCACAAGAAACCCCTATGGGAAAAAGGACAGGGGCTCTGATGGCCATTCTGTGAATGACCATCACAGCCTTCTTGCACAAGAGCATCCATGCAGTGTGGACACTCTATTGCACAAAACACACGGCTTTTGTGATGCCCTTTGAGGTGTAGACATGCTCTTGCTCAAGAAGTTTTTGCACAAAAGAATTCTTGCACAAGGAGCCTGCAGTGCAGATGTAGCCTCAGTCTGAGAGCTGCTGGGCCAGATCCCCAACTGGTGTAAATCAGTGTCGGTCCACTGGAGTCAATGGTGATTTAAGCAGCTGAGGATCTGGTCCTGTAGGAAGCTGAAGGGAAAGGTGACCACAGCTCAGCTGAGGTCTGTGCCTGAGGGATCTGCCCCGCCCCAGAGCTAACATCTTCACACGTTTGCTTCTTTTCAAATACAGGAATCAGGAAATTATGTCTCTGTCTGTTACAGGCAGGCTTTGTCCCTGAAGTGGGTCTTCAGAAAAGGGGGATTTTATCTCCAGCACTAACCACACGGAACTTTTCTGTTCTCAGCGCTGAGCCCCAGCAGCCAGGAGATCTGCTCAGCTCCCGGTGAGTCCAAATGTCTGTTTGTCTGCCTGTCCCCAGCCTGCCTGTGGCATTTATCCGTCTCTCCAGTTCTCTATCCACCTCCGTGCAGTGCCAGCAGCAATGGCACGGGAATGAAAACAGGCAGTGTGGGATCTAAGCAGGGATCCAGCCAGGCCTTCCCAGTCCTGCTGCCTCTCAGCTCTGCCCTGACCCCCGGCCAGTGTGACACGTGGGTCAGAGAGTCACACCCACTCCTGTGCCACCCCCAGGGCACTGGCCAAGGGGAGGCCGAAGGTCTTTCCCATGAAGATTATCCTACCTCTCCCCCCAGTAAACTATGCCTGCACCTTGCTCCTAAATATCAGTAGCATCATTAAAAATTAGTGCTGGGCAGGCAGGTGGCTTTTGAGAGGGCACAACCAGACTCATGTAACCCAGGCTTGAGCTCCCATATGACCCAGGCCAGGGAACCACACTCAGGAGCCCTGTTTCCATCTCAGCACAGGCTGGTCCATCTGTTTCTTTGCTGGCTGTTTGGACAAGGCAGCAGCAGGGGGACCACAGGTTCAGGGAAGGCACCAGGCAGTTTTTGACCTTTCCAGAAGCAGCAGTTTCCCTGAGATTTCAGAGCTGGGTCCATCACCCTGGTTGTCCCTGGGAAAGGGGGATCAACTCCCTGCTGCTCCTCCAGGGTCTTCCCTTAGTCTGGGCCTGGAATTGGCCTTTGTGCCTCCTGTGCCAGCTAGATCTGGGGACAGGGTGAGTGTAACGTCAACAGGAGAAACCGACCCTGGAACTCCTGGAGACCAGTGACCGAACTTCAGTCACAGGAGCTAGAAGCCAGCTGGCTCTCTGCTCTGGCTGTAGAAATGACTCGTTCTTCTCTCTGTAAATGGTCTAGGTGCCCGTAGGCATGTGGGCTACATGGACACAAGGGCGGAGGATGGTAGAGCAGACGTGGGAGAGGTGAGGGATTGGACACGGCTTCTTGGCCATTAGCTCCCAGGGGAAGCATTTAGCCTTCACTGCATGTGCTGGCTGGGGTGTTGGCCAGGCCCTAGACAACCCCCAATGGTGGCCCTGGCTTTGGGGTCACCTCTTTCTTGGCCGTACAGCTCCAACTGGGTCACTGGGTGCCTGTGCAAGGGCCCCTTGTTGCAGGACACTTCGCAGCACCAGGCAATGGGAGCCCAGCCCGCCCAGTAGTTGGGCACTTCTGCAGCCCCGGTGATCCCAAGGATTGAAGCCCTGGGCCCTGAGAGAGCCCGTCCCCCCATCTGACCAGCGGGGCTGAGATCAGAGCCTCCATCTGAGACATGGCCCAGCCCCCTGCCATTTACCTCCTGCCCCACTGACAGCACCAGGCACCAGCAACACCCCACTGACAGCTCTGACCCCTTCGCCTTTCCAGGTGATCTCCCTGCCCCCACTCTCCACATGAGCAAGTCGTTGGCCCAGCCAGGGGACTCCGTGAGGTTCCAGTGCTCCGCGTTCTCCTGGGCTTGGGCCACCCGCATCATCTTCTGCAAGGACGGGGAGGAGGTTTTTACCCAGAGGACCTTGGAGGAGAAGAACACCGATGACTATGAGCATGTGGTGTCCAGTGGGAGCTTCGGAAATTACTCCTGTGGCTACGAGATCCAGGACAATAACAACCAGGTATATAGATCCCAGCTCAGCACTGCCCAGCACCTCAGTGTCACTGGTAAGTGTGTGTGTGTGCTCTGCTCATTGCATTTCCTCCCACTCACATTCACATGCTAGACCAGAGGGTTACGTGTTTTGAGGAGGGGTTTTGGCTGGGGTTAAGGGGTTTGGGTGCAGGAGAGGAGGAGGGGTGCAAGCTCTGGGTGGGAGTTTGGGAGCAGTAAGGGGATCTGGGCTGGGCACAGTGTCAGGGTGCAAGATGGGGTACAGAGGAGGTCTGGGCTTGGGCAGAGGGTTGGGGTTCAGGGAGGACTGTGGGGTGTTGGTTCTGGGAGGAGTCTCAGGGTTTGGGTTTGGGTTATAGGAGGGAGAATGGGGGCTGGTTTTGGGAAGGGGCTGTAAGTTGCAGTGTAACCTTTCACTGGATGGTACTTATCACAAGAGGGTCCCAGTTGGCAGAGCAGTGCAGATAAGGCTTCCCCAGCTCCACGCCACTTCTGGAAAGGGCCAATGTGTCCTCGTGGCTCCTACTCGTGTTTGAAAGTGGGGCGGGGGGAGGGGAGGAGAGAGAGGGCATGTGGCTCCACACTCTGATCCTCTCTGCTGGCATCAGCGCTCAGTTCTCATTGGCCACAGATTCCCTTTCCTGGCCAATGGGCACTACACTCGACACAAAGGATAGACAGAGATCTGTAAGAGAAATAATAATGATGAAGTGCATAGAGCAGTCAAAACACTCCAGTAGCGCATGGTGAAAGGATAACATCACACGGACTGCATGTGCAATGCAGGAAATGCCAAATAGTGACAACAGCAATACAAGGATATATATAGGGGGTGGGAGGAGGGGCAGAGACTCACTGTGTGACTGTGAGCTGGCTGCTGGGGAAAAGGTGCACTATTATTTTAAGAAAGGCCCTCACAATTCAGAGCAGACCTCAGACCACAGAAACTCCTGATCCTCCTGTTCTGACTCAGGCTGTTAATTTTCTTACTGATGCAATATGCAGAAACCAAAACCCTAGAGATAATATTAGTTTTAAAAAATTCCATAGGGCTAATCACTCCAGCCGGGGCAGGTTGGCCAATTGAGGACTCACCGCTCACATTTAAATTTAAGCATAAGAGAGAAATAACAAGGAGGAAATGCACAGACCAGTCACAAACCTAAACTCTCACACTTTGAAAAAAGCAAAAGTAACCACAGCCACAAGTATGTGTAGTGTCAGGAGCTGAGTGTGACAGACTGAGTGTGTGTGTGTGTGTGTGTGTGTGTGAGTGAATGAGAGACAGAGGGACACACAATGCGTGCAGGTGACAGATACACACAGTTTGTGAGAGTGACAGGGATGAGCGTTGCCCACTGAGCGCAGTCAGACATAGGAGCAGGGGCCAGCAAGTTCCCTTCACCCCAAGCCCGGCCATGCCCCCTCTCTCTGTGGAGACGGGATACAGAGGTGTGGGGCTGGGGACACCCTGACATCAGTGCCCCTTCTTTTCCCTTCCCCACCCTGCACAGTAAGCAGGAGGCTTCCCAGAGGCAGCTCCCAGGCAGAGGCAGGAGCAGCCCAGCAGCGAGGGGAGAGGAAGCAGAAATGCCCGCTCTTGACAGCCTCTGGGCCAATCCCATCAGGATCCCCTGTCAGAGGTGCCAGGATCTGCCCGTAGTTCCCAATGTGCTGGGTGGTGACCACTGAGGTGGAGCAAACACACAATGACACGGAACAGAGTGTCGGCTCCTCCAATACGGCGCTCTCTCCCCCTGCTGCTCTCCCAGGCTTTACCCAGCACGGCTGGGTCTAGAAACATTTTCACAGAGCAGGAAAGTGGCTCTTTCCAGGAGGAATCTTAAACCCTCCTGTTGGGCCAGATTTTTTCCCTATTAAAGGCAGTTTTTGTCCCTCAAGAAGGATTTCAGAAAAGGGGCAGGGGGTATCTCCAGCACTAACCACATGGCACCTTTCTGTTCCCAGCGCTGAGTCCCACCAGCCAGGAGATCTGCTCAGCTCCCGGTGAGTCCATCTGTCTGTCTGTCTGTTCTCAGCCTGCCCATGGATCTTCTCCAGTTGTCCATCCACCTCTTCTTGGAGTGCTCCCTGCTCAGCGCAGTGCCAGCCACAATGACATGGGGAAGCAAATGGGCCATGTGGGATCTGAGCAGGGATCCAGCCAGCCCTTCCCTGTCCTGCTGCCTCTCAGCTCCGCCCTGACCCAGAAGGGGTCTGACAGGTGGCTTATGGAGTTACGCTGACGACTGTCCCACCCCCGGGCAGTGGTCCTGGGGAGGAGAGAATGTGTCGGCTCTGACCCGAAGGGATTTACCTTCCCACACACTGACTCCTGGCTCACCACGGCTGAATGTCTCTGCCCTGGAGTCACCCCCTACTAGACTCAGCCTGCACCTTGTTCCCAGACATCAGCAGCACTGTTCAGAGTCAGCTCAGGGTGGGCAGGTGGCATTCGAGAGTGTATAGTCCCTATTATATAACCCAGGATGAGTTCCCATATGAGCTAGAGCAGGGAACTGCACCCAGTGACTCTGTGTCCAGTTCAGTACAGGCTGGCCAGGCTGTTTCTATGTTGGCTGCCTGGGCAGGGCACCAGCTGGGGCACTGTTGGGGCAGGGAAAGTTCCAGGCAGATATTGACCTGCCCAGCAGCAGCAATTGCCCAGGGAGCTCAGAGCTGGGTCCCATCGCCCTGGTTGTTGTCCCTGGGAAAGGGGGGATCCACTCCCTGCCGCTGTTCCAGGACCTTCCCTTAGCCTGGGCCTGGAATTGCTTCTGGTTCCCCCCCATGCCAGCTGCGGCTGGGGGCAAGGTGGATGTAATGCTCATAGATTGGACCAAACCTAGGACTTATGCACGAGGCTCTACTGCCTAAGCTAAAAGCCGGCAGGATCTCAGCTAAGGCTGCAGACCACCCCCCTTATTGTCTATGGTGCCACTAGGTGGGACAGGGAACCACACCTGCAGGAAAAGAAAGGGAGGATGTTATGGACACAGCACCTTGGCTGTTGCCTATTAGCTCGATGGGGTAGCAACCAGCCATCACTGCATGGGCTGCGCAGACAGGCTGAGGTGCTGCCCTGGCCCTAGACAGCCCCCAACGACCAGTGGCCACCCTCTCTGCGGGGCTGCCTTTCCCGCCTGTAGTGCCCCTGCTGGGTCAGTGGGTGCCCACACCAGGGCCCTTGTTCTAGGACACTGCGCAGCGCCAGGCAATGGGAGCCCAACCCACCCAGCCCTTGGACTCTTCTGCAGCCCCAGAGATCCCAGGGAATGAAGCCCCTTGGGTCTGTGAGAGAACTCATCCCCCTCCCGCATCTGCCCAGCTGTGCTGGGATCAGAGCCCTGGCACAGCCCCCCTGGCATTTGCCTCCTGCCCCGCTAACAGTCCCAGGCACCAACCACACCCCACTGACAGCTCTGACCCATTCCCCTTCCCAGGCACTCTCCCTGCCCCCATCCTCTACCTGAACCAGACATCGGCCCAGCCAGGGGACTCCGTGCGGCTCCAGTGCTCCGTGTTCTCGTGGGCCCCAGCCACTCACATCATCTTCTGCAAGGACAGGGAAGAGGTTTCATCCCAGAGGGGCTCAGAGGAGACGGTCGTCTACAGCTATATACACGTGGTCTCCAGCAACAGCTCTGGGCGCTATGCCTGCGGGTACGAGATCAAGGACAACACCACCCTGATGACCAGATCCCAGCTCAGCCCTGCCCAGCACCTGAGTGTCACCGGTAAAGGTGGGTGTGTATGTCTCCACACCCTGGCGAGACCCCTGAAAATCCAAATGCTGAAATTCATGAACATCAGAAATGACACTTTCCCACAAGAGATCTGTTTAAAATATGAAAATGGGAACCCAGTTCCAGAAAGCCCTGCCCTACTCACTCCATTGCCCCTCTCTCTGTTGCTTGCTCTGTCCCACCCCACCACTCACTTTCACCAGGCTGGGACTGAGGGCTGGGCTAGGGATGCACAAAAGGTTTTTAAAAGGAACCGTGTAACTGCTTCCCCGGCACTGCTCATAATCCTTGCAGTTATATGAGTAACCCATTTTTGTCCGATGGGTCTAGGGAGGGAAGGATGCTGGGGGAGTTCCCCCTACGGGACACCTGGCATGCACCAACTGCTGGCCCAGCTCCCAGGAAGTAGGGCTGCTGTGCTAGGGACTCTGCAATATGAGCCTGTTACTGCAGAGCCCGCAGTATGGGGCAGCAGCCGGCTCCCTGGGAAGATAGCCAGCAGCTGGGAGCCAGCAGGCACCTGCAGGGCTGCCTAGTTTAACCACCACAGAAAGCAATAAGCTGATGCTTATTAGTCCAATGGTTAAGCACTTAGGCTACGTCTATGCTGGAGGCTTCTTGTGCAAGAACTTTATGCACAAGAGTTCTTGTACTAAAGGTCTTGTGCAAGAGCATATCCATGCTGCCGTGTGCCTTTCCGAAATAGCATCCATGGCATTGTGGACACTCTTTTGCACAAGAAAGCTCTGATGGCCATTGTAGCCATAGAGGTTTCTTGTTAAAGAAACCCCTGTTGCCCGTCCACGCTGCCTTCTTGTGCAAGAGCTCTTGAGCAAGAGGGCTTATTCCTCCTGGAGAGAGGAATAGCTCTTGTTAAAGAAGCCCTTTGTTCCGATGCTTTCCTGTAAATTTACTTGTGCAAGAAGCCAGCAGTGTAGACGCAGCCTTACACCCCTAGTTGGGGATTGGGAAGGGATACAGGTTTTTGGCTGGGCCCAAGGGGTTTAGGTGCAGGAGGGGATGAGGGTGCAAGCTCTGCCTGGGTGTCTGGGATTAGTAAGGGGCTCTGGGCTGTGAAGAGGATTGGGGTGCAGGACGAGGTACAGAGTTCTGGCTCCGAGAATGAGGATCTGGGCTGGTACAGGAGGGATTTTGGGATGTTGGTTCTGGGAGTGGGTTTGTGACTGGAGCTTAGGTGCAGGACAAGGTTTGGGACACAGAATGGGGTGCTGGCTCTGGGAGGAGACTGGGGTTGGGGCTCAGCCTTCAAGAGACAGGACCCCAGGTGGCACTTTACCATGGGTGGCTCCTAGTTGGCAGTGCAATGTGGCTAAGTCAGATTTCCTGCCTTCCCTGCCTCCATGCCACTTCTGGAAGGAGCCAATGTGCCTCTGTGGCCCCTAAGGGAGGACGGCAGGGGTGTGGCCCTACACACTGCCCCTCTCTCCCAGCACCACCCCTCAGCTCTCATTGGCCACAATTCCCCATTTCTGCTGGGACAGAATAGGTGTTGTAACTCCCTGCCCAAAGGATTACATGTAAGTATAAGAGAAAATAGAATGATGAAGTGAACAGAGCAGTCAAAACACTCCAGTAGTGCACTGCGAAAGAATAAAATCACACAGACTGCATGTGCAATGCAGGAAGTGTCAAATAGTGACAACAATGATACAAGTCTGTGTTGGGAAGTGAGTGTGAAAGGGACAGTGTGTAATCCAGAGAGAGATACTGTGACTGTGAGCTGGCTGCTCTGGAAATCTCCGGACGGCACTCACTGTTCAGAGCAGACCTCACCCCACAGCAGCTCCTAATCCTCCTGTCCTAACCCAGGCTATGGATTTTATTATCGACATAATGTGCAGATTTGCATCACTAGTAGAAACCTAAAACCTACATATAATACAATTTTTAAAAAGTCCATACTCTCACCCTCTGTCCTTCAGAGAATGTGAAAGACAGAGTGTGTGCGAGTGAGAGCCAGGGACACACAATGTTTGTGGGGGACAGATGCACACAGTGTATGACAGTGACAGGGATGCACATTGCCCCTTTAAATACACTTAGTATGTTGCAGGTGCCAGCAAGCTCCTTCTCTCTCAAGCCCAGCCATGCCCCTTCTCTCTGGGGAGTTGGGGTACAGGGCTGGGGAGAAGGAGACACCCTGACATCACCGCCACTTCCTCTGCATCTCCCGCAGCTGAAATGCCCACACTTGGCAGCCTCCAGGCCAAGCCAGTCAGGATCCCCTGTCAGAGGTTCCAGGATCTGCTTGTAGTTCCCAATGTGCTGGGTGGTGACCACTGAGGTCGAGCAAACACACAATGACACGGAACAAGGTATCAGGCTTCTCCAGTGTGACGCTCTCTCTCTCTCCTGCTGCTCTCCCAGGCTGTGTCTACATTGGCACCCCTTTCCGGAAAAGGGATGCTAATGAGACACTTCGGAATTGCTAATCCGCGGGAGATTTAAATATCCCCCGCGGCATTTGCATTTACATGGCTGCCGCTTTTTTCCAGTTCAGGGTTATGCCAGAGAAAAGCGCCAGTCTAGACGTGATTTTCCAGAAAATAAACCCTTTTCCAGAAGGGGGTATGTGGCTTGGTTTCCCTGGACACTGCAACAGTGTCTGGAAGAAGAGGTGGGGGATGAGTCACAGAAGAAGGGTGTTTGGCCTCTCATACCTGAGGACCAGACCTTAGGAGATGACACCTTCTGCCAAGGAAGGGAACAAAAGGGTAGTCGAGGCCGACTGCAAGCTGGAGACTAGGGCCTGGGAGACGGGGGCAGCAGTCTCAGCTGGTTTAAGATGAGGGACGGGGCTCAGAGCAGGAATGGGGAGAAGGAGCTCCGGGCCTTTTTCCCCGAGAGGAATAGTATGGACGGCTCCTGGTTCCTGTGTTAACCACGATCCTGTGCTACGCTGTGTCCATCGGAATCAATAAACTTTCTCTTCTCCTGCTGGATGAGGGTCACATCTGGCTGCAGACGAGGTGCAGGGCTCTGGACTTCCCCAAACCTATGACACCTCCCCAACAGCCTCTGTCACTTAGTCCTTTCTTCAGTGGAACATGCCTCTTGCAGCAAGATCCCCCCATAGAGCGAGGCCTCTGTGGTCTCACATGGCATCCCCATTACACAGCAGCTGCTCTCGGCCTAGTGCCCCTGCAGGGCCACATGCTGCTTTGCACACGGCCCTCACCATGTCCCTTTCCATGTTGCAGGACTGACCATGTCCCTTGTCATCTGGGCCGCCCGCTGCATCCTGGTCCTGCTGCTCCTGGTGTCTGCGCCCGTCATCACCTTTGTGCTGGAGAAACGGGGCCTGCCCCATCTGCAGGGCTAGAAGAGACCCCTGGGAAGAGCACAAGCATTTGGGGGAGCAGGCAACGGGGGAGATACCAGGAGGAAGGGTGAGGAGGAGGGAGGGGAGATACTAGCGCCCTGCTCTGAGCAGGATGCTGGGGGGACACCATAGGTTAGTGCTGCACAATAGGCCCCTGCGGTAATTGTCTTTTCCCAGGAAATTCCTGCAGCCTCCTTCAGTCCCCTCACTTTCTCTATCACAGGCTTTGTCACTCACGGACTAGGGTTGCCAGCTTTCCATTGGCTGAAATCCAGATGCCCAACACCTTGCCCTGGCCCAGCTCTTTCCCCAAGGCTAAGGGTGGTGTCATGTTATTGGATTTAACACCCTCACTGTTGTGGGTTTGCCCCAAATTCTGTGCTGAGGGGGCCCAGTGAGGCGTCTAATGAAAGCTCATGTTATGCTGAGTTTGTCTATGCTACTCGTTTACTTGTCTGATTTGTGTGTGTGAAGTTATCACAATGGGCTCAGTGCTTGTAACTTAAATAGTTTCTGTCCGGAAGACAGCAGCAGGCCCCAGACACTTACTGTGAGGGGTGGTGGCCCAGTGAATAGCAATGCTGCATGTGTAAGGAGGAGAATGGTCACGCTATTGTGAGGAACTTTCCTGGCTTCTGTACCACCCTGGTGAAATGGACCAAGGAAAGGATCTGAGTCGCTGCTCCCACTTCTTTTACCCATAGTTCTCCCTGTCCCTGAGGGCTCCCCTTCCACTCTCCAGCGTAACAGAGTCCTCGAAATCCCAACAAGGCTGGACCCAGGTTTTCTGGGGCTTAATTACCAACCTTGTAGTCACTTGGGGCAGGGGCTAGGGTGACCCCACTCCGGGGTGCTCTCTTTCTTGACCCACTGGTTACTACATACAGTTCAAAGCGAATACAAGTTATTAAAAAGCAACTGATTAAAAATAAAAGAATAAGGAAAAATGAGAAAGGTTAAATGAGAACACACAGTCCTGCTCTGTGGCACGGGGACATCACAAACATCAGTCTGCAGAGTGTAAGGACAGTTCACGCTCTGTTCCTTATAGGTCCCAGGGCTCTCTCTCAGGCCCTGGCTGTACTGCAGGAGGGGCTGCAGGTTGGACGCAGTTAGAATCATAGAGCTGAAAGACAACTCAGAAGGTCGTCAAGTCCAGCCCCCTGCCCAAGGCAGGACCAATCCCAACTAAATCAACCCAGCCAGGTCTTTGTCAAGCCGAGACTTAAAAACCTCTAGGGATGGAGATTCCACCCACTCCCTAGGTAACCCATTCCAGTGCTTCATCACCTTCCTAGGAAATAGTTTTTCCTAATATCCAACCTAGACCTCCCCCACTGTCACTTGATACCATCGCTCCTTGTTCTGCCATCTGTCACTACTGAGAACAGCCTCTCTCCATCCTCTTTGGAACCTCCCTTCAGGAAGTTGAAGGCTGCTATCAAATCCCCCTCACTCTTCTCTTCTGCAGACTAAACAGACCCAACTCCCTCAACCTCTCCTTATAGGTCATATGCTCCAGCCCCCTAATCATTTTGGTCATCACCCAGGTGCAAGTTTGGCCATTCACAGCCCCCCCCTATGGCCCGGTCGCTGACTCTGCTCGCCGGGCCCCTCCCCCCACAGCAGGTTCCCAAGTTACAGCTGGTGGCTCCAGCCCATCCCCCGCACTTGCCACACCTGGGACTGGGGGGTTTGGCCTGTCCCAGCAGGGACCCCCAGGCTCCAGCCCGTCTCCAGCCCACGGAGAAGAGGGTCACAGAGCACCTGGCTGTTTGCTCCCCTAGAGTACATCTACATCTACATTTCAGAAGAAAAACTCCGAATAGCTTATTTCGAAATATTGCATCTGCCCATCAAATGCCCATCGATGTCGCGCTGAGCTACTGTGAAATAGCCAGTCCACACGCTCTGGAGCCTCGATTGCATTTAAGGCCCCCTGGAAGCTCTGGGCAGGGCACCAGGGCAGCAGTCACTTCCTGGAGCTGTTGCCTGAGGCTAGCTGAGGCTGGTGCTTAAAGGGACCCCCCTGTATAGCTGTGTCTGAGGCTCCTCTCCTTTGCCTACCTCCTCGAGGGACAGCAAAGCCTCACCGCCTGCTCTGGTTGCTCTTGCGGACACCTCCGCACGCAGCCATGGAGCTGGACAAGCTACCAAGCAGTGGCCAGTTCCTGGATCTCATGCTGCACCTTCCAGTGCAGTTACTGCAGGCTGACCTCGTAGCTCTGCAGGAACAGGACCCACTGCTCCCTGCGGGGCACCTCTTCACCTCTATCCACGTGCTTCTCCCACCCTTCCCTGCACACTGTGCGCCGCCGTTTCCGGCACCAGGACACCAGTTCAGACTGGTGGGACTGGATCATCATGGAGCCTTGGGACAAACAGCAGTGGTTCCATGAGGAAGGACATTTTCATGGAGCTTTGTGGGTGGCTTGCCCCTGCCTTCTGGCGACAGGACACCATGTGGTCCACAGCAACTGTGTAGGCGGCACGCATGCTGCCGAGGCCTCTTGTGCCAGCGACTGCCAGGTGTTGCTCTGCAACTCCTGGTCCCCTTCCCACCGCTGCTCCTGCCAGTCCAGAGAGTGCTGGAGACACGTAAGCAGGCCACGTGTTCTTGCTCAAGGACCTCGTCTGCGGCAGCGGCTCCCACAGGGTCGGGAGTCTGGGGCAGGATATGTTGCGGGCGCCTCTCTCACAGCTGGTCCAGCTGTGAAGAGCAAAGAGAAGGGCCGTCATCTCAGGAGACACTGCCTGATGCCTAACCCTCATCTCTGAGCTGACCCCAAGAGGTCTCGGGTCAGATGTGGGTGATGTACTTTAAGCAAGTCCATCTGTGGCCTACACAACTGGCCCCTTTCTGCAGGGGCACGGATGTCCCCTGGGGGAGCCTCGCTGTCCCAGGCATGGGAAGTGCTGGCCAGGCCCGGAGCCTGCGGGTGGAGGGCGGTAGTGGGGTGGTTTGTCTTCACTCTGTGTCACACACACACCGGGACTGGCAGTGGCCACGTCCCGCAGGGAGAGGACTTGTATCCCTGCCTGCTGGAGGATGAGGAGGAGGGTGTTGGGGGGAGGTGTGCCTAGGGACAGTCTTGGGGTTCACCTGATGGGCCTTCTCCGGTGTCGCCCGATCCCTGAGCAACATCATGGGAGGGTGGTACCGGCTCCAGGGACCTGCTGAGCTCCTGGCTGGTGGGTATGGTGGCTTCACTGGCCTGCTCCTCCTTTTTCTTCTCAACTGCAGGCCTGTCCTCCAGGAGGGTGACAATGGGTGTCTCTGCCCAGAGTCCACAACCAAGGGCAGGGACTGACCTCCCTCCCAGGATGCAGTGGAGTTGGTCAAAGTACTGACAGGTCTGCAGTGCCACCTCTGAGTGGGAGACCTCAGTGAGATCCAGGATGACCACACCTGTCCAGTATGGGCTTGTCTCCTCTGCTCCCGGGCAGGGGCTTGGGAACTGCCAGCAGCTGTGCTTGCAGCTGTTGGGGGCTCAGAATGAGCGCTGTGCTCTGCCATGGTAGTGGGGTAGGCATATCAGGTGAAGAGGAACTATAGAACTCTGATGAGTGTGGACAGAGTGGGTACCAGGGCACCTGTGACATGCCCCGAAGGCCACTTATTTTGAAATAACCACAACTGCTCTGTCTACACACACCTCTTTTCAATATAACTCTTTTGGAATCAGCGTCATTCCTTGTGGAATGACGGTTACGGAATTCATAAGAAGATGCCTGGGATTTCAAAATTATGTCGAAATAACATGTTTGCTGCAGTGATGCTCACGGTATTATTTTGAAATAACGCTGATGTGTGTCTGTGGCCCTAGTGACTTCTCCGCGCCCTGCACTGCCAACACGCAGGTGATGCTGGTGGTGTCCAGGTGCGGCCAGATGCCGGAGCGAGTGTGGAGACGAGACGGGCTCTGTCTGCTGAGGTATTTGGGAAATGAGGGGGAAATATCTGTTGTGGCAACTGAGAACTGTGTCCCCACACACTGACCTTGAGGGAGGTTAGATCTGTGGCCCAGGAATGTATCTATCAAAACCCCAAACTGGACCTCCAGGTTTGCACCCCCAAACTCTGGGATTGTCTAGATTCAGATCCACATCTATAGCAAAACCTCAGGCCTATCTCCAGTTGCTCTGCCCCAGTCCAGCATCTCCCTGCCCCTGGTACCTCTTGCACTGATCAGCCGCAGCCACCGTAGTGTTTGGAAATGGGAGCCGGCTTGGAGCTGTTAAACTGAGAGGGGACGTCAGCAGCTCAATGCAGGGATCCCTGGGGGAGGCTCTAGCCTGGCCTGGTCTGGGCAGATGCTCTGACTAGATGGGCCCATTGGTCCATTCAAATGTACGACCATAAACAAACTCCTTTGGAAACCTCATGAGAACAGAGTAAATGGAGAGAGAGGGAGAATGAGTCAGCTTAATGTGTGAGGACAAAAATAATCTTGTGAGAGCAGGTTCTTCAATCCCACATCACAGCGTGTGACACCCCCTCCCCCAGCCCACTGGGCTGCTCGCTCAGGCTCAGGCCAGGGAGAGCTCACGGCTATAGAGGGCAGAGGGGGAGAGATGTCTGCACAGGAGACTCTGCAGTGGCTCAGGGTGCTGTCGGGTCTGCCTGCGGTTCCCTCCGTGCACAGCTGCACGGAGCAGCCAGATCGTGTGAGCAGAGAGTCGCTGAGCTGGGGACATTCCTCATGGTGCCACTTCTCCTCTCCCTCCCAGGCGTCTCTCTGCACAGAGACCTTTACCAGTATAAGTGAAGCTAAATACTTTCATTAGTATGACTCCCATGTGGACACTTTTATCATGCAATCAGAGTCAAGCTTTTTCAAATTGATTCTAAAGGCAGAAGGTTCCACTGTGGCCATCTATCTGACCTCTTATGTAATGCACATCATGCACACATGCACACATGTAATGCAAGATCTGCCCCCAAATCATTACAGTTTGAACTAGGCGGGTGGAGTCTTTCCATTCACACCAAGGCACCATTTGGCAGTTTACAAAAGCTATTTATGCTTTTTCACACTGCCATCTTCTGGTCACAGCTCATGACAGGCAGTCTCAGTCTGGGCTCCTCTGACCCTCACCTGAGCATCTGAGTTCACCTGAACATCCCCTGGCCAGCTGCTTTGCAGAGCTGAGTCCAGCCCAGAGGTGAAATGTGCCAACCTCCATCCCAGGACAATCCACTACTGCATCGAAGTTGCTCTGCAAAACTGCCCTGCCTTGTGCTCCTGACACATTTCCCTCGGGGCCTTCTGCTGTTGGGCTTCCCACACAGGCAATATCTCTTGTTCATGAAACTTTCCTTCCCATGTTTCTTTGGTCTTTTGTGCTAATTCCCTCTGTTGCTTAGTCACACTGGCTACATCTACACTGCAGGCTTCTTGCACAAGAACAGCCATTCTTGCACAAAAACTTGTGGAGCAGCTAGACTGCACGTGTGTTCTTACACAAGCAAATTCACAGTAAGGCATCGGAACAGGGGACTTCTTGCACAAGAGTTATTCGTCTCCCCACGAGGAATAAGCCCTGTTGCACAAGAGCTCCTGTGCAAGAAGACAGTGTGGATGGGCAACAGGGGTTTCTTGCACAAGAAACTCCTATGGCTAAAAAGGCCATCAGAGCTTTCTTGCACAAGAGAGCGTCCACACTGCTATGGATGCTCTTGCTCAAAAGCACATGGCAGTGTGGATGCGCTCTTGCACAAGAAGCTTGCAGTGTAGACATAGCCACTGATTCCAGCTCCAACCTGCTCAGAGGTCATTTTTTCTGGGTGCTCTTCCTCAGTTGCCTTGCGTGCTTCCCCATCCAGCAGTATCCTATAGTTTCTCTGAGCAGAGACAACAGACTCCTCAGGAGCCCAGTATCCGGGGCAGGGGCATTCAGGGCAGGACAGACAGAAGTGGCAGGAGCTGGGTGTGGAGGAGGTGGCAAGTGGAGACTAAGCAGGAGGAGAAGCCAGTGGAATCCTTTTATTAGGTGTTCTCTGGGTCAGGTTGAAATTCATCTTTGTGCAGAGGATCCGTTTATGTTCATCTTAAGCCCAGAGTGTGAATTTCCCCCAGGGGAAGTTGGGTCCTTCTCACCAGAGACTGGAGACCAGAGTGGAGGAAAAAGGTTCATGCTCCTCTAACATCCCAGGTCCTCCCCTCTCCTACTGACCTTTCACTCAGGCCCAGCTGTTCAATTAGCTGGGGGCTGTCTCGGTCTTCAGGCAGTGAAATGAGATGGCGGGTAACCCTTCTGCCAGGTAGCTCTGGCAGCAGCCAAGGCCGGGTTCAGTATCTAGGGGTTCCTTTTCATCCATCTCACACAGAACCGGCTCGAGCCCCCACCCAGTAGCCTGGGAAATTCACACACTCCTGGGTGCCTCTGAAGGGCAATGGTTCCCCACTCGCAAGCACAGAGTCTGAGCGTAAAAAAGAAACTTTTAATGAAAGAGGGGAGAAGTCACATGGCTTCTACCGACAGCCCACTGGTCTCTTCCACCAGCCGCCCTCTTGCCTGTCGCTCCTGCCAGACACCCACTCGCTGGTCGCGCCTGCCAGCTGCCCTCTCTCCGGTCACTCCCGTCGGTTTCAATGAGTCTGGCTCCAGACCTAACTAGTGACTTCAGCTCTTAGTGATTTCAGCTCTTAGCTACCACCTAGGCTGGCCAAAAGATTTCAGCTTCCACTGGAATACCAAACAGACTCCTTATGGAGTCTGCTTTAGGTCTGTCCTTAGAACAGGGGGGAAAGGAGACAGATTCAACCAGTCTTACAGCTCATACCTGGAGGGCATGTAGCTGGCTGGCTCAAGCCCCTTCCCCCCAACTCAGTCCACTTGAATCTGGAAGGGGGAGACTTCTCCATCTGAGACTCTGCAATGACAGTGTTTCTCCTGCAAGCACTGGTGTCATATTTTACAATTCCTACAATTAGGGTTAACATGGTTTGTGACCCTACTACAGCAAAATTAGTTACAATGCACCGCATTCCATTCCAACAACTGACCATCCAGCAGTTCCATGACACTGGCTGAACTGGATTTACATAACCACACCCCAGATTCCTTCCCCATTCCAGCATGAGCTGTTTTTACGTATAAACAATTCATTATCTTGCAGGGCTAAGCAATTGAGTGAGCATAACCACACCCAGGGCTGCTCTCCCCCTTCAGCTGGCTGCATTGAAAGCGGTGGTTCAGACCCTGCTCACATCTAGACTCCTACAAGTAAACCAGGCCCATGAGTCATTAGTCTTGCAGCTCTAAATAGAGATGCTGTGGCTGGAGCATGGAAGGGAGGCGGTGCGGGGCAGGAAACAGGGAGGATGGTTATTAGATTCAAGGAGGGGACAGAGCAGCTCAGGAAGAAGCTGCAGTAACTCTGCTACTTCAGCCCTGCAGAATCCCAGGAGGTCTTGGAGAAGGGAGAGGGGCTGGCTGGAGCATCCAGCCCTGGGGAGCAGACAGGGGCAGAGCAGAGAGAGAGACCAGAGTTTCCCTTCCGCTGAATTCACACAGGGCAGCGAGGACAGATCTGAGCAGGCAGTGACCCCATTCAGGAGCAGAAGCCACTGAGCTGTTTCCATCTTGATTTGTCCCTGTCACCTGCCCGATGCTCCTGTCTCTGTGCCTCTTGCTGCCCGGTGAGTATATGGGAATCCTGGGCTAATTGGTAGCGTCTGGGAGGAAACAGAACCGAGAACAGCCACTGGCCCAGGGAGTCAGCAAATCCTCTTTAGCGGGAGAGAAACGGGGATCCGTATAAACACTGAGAGTGTGTCTACACTGCATCCTTAGCTTGAAATAAGCTACATAATTTGAGCTATTCAAACTGCGTAGCTTATTTTGAGTGTATTTCAAAATAAACCGTCATTCCAAAATGTCCCTTTCTCTTTGCGGGATGAGGGTTACAGGGACGTCAGAATAGCGCGTCCATTATTTCAAAAGCTATTTTGAAATAATGGGCACACTATCAAGCATGAAATAGTTATTTTGGGATACCGGAAGTATCCTGAAATCGTGCTGCTGTGTAGACGTAGCCCTAGAGAGCTGAAGGGAAAAGCAGCCTCAGCTCATCCAAGGTCTGTGTGAGCGAGGGATCTGCCCTGCCCCAGATCTAACATCCTGCTTCTTCAGCACAACAGGAATTAGAAATTCATTCCCCTGTCTATTACAGGCAGCTTCCATCCCTCAAGGGGGACCTCAGAAAAGGGGAGATTTTATCTCCAGCACTAACCACATGTCCCCTTTCTGTTCCCAGCGCTGAGTTCCAGCAACCAGGAGATCTGCTCAGCTCCCGGTGAGTCCGTCTGTCTGTCTGTCCCCAGTCTTCCCATGGCTCCTTCTCCATGCGTCTAGCTACCATCCCTTCCTGGGATGCTCTCTGCTCAGTGCCGTGCCAGTGGCAATGGCATAGGAGGGTGGACAGACTGTGTGAGATTGGAGCAGGGACTGATGTGATATGTGGGACGGAGAGTCATGCTCACATCTTTGCCACTGGCTCTGAGGAGGAGAGAATTCCCTGGCTCTGACCCCAGGGGAGTTACCTTCCCATGCACTGGCTCCCAGCTCATCTGCTGAAGGTCTCTACCCTGGAGCTCACCTCCCCAAATAGATTCAGTCTGCACCTCATCCTGAAAAGCCAGCAGCACCGTTGGTTTTCAGCCCTGGGTGAGCAGATGGTGTTTGAGAGGGACCATTATAGAACCCAGTCTGAGCCTCTGTGTGACCCAGGCCAGGAAGCTTTGCCCAGTGACCCTGTTTCCAGCACAGTAGGGCCTGGCCTGGCTGTTTCAAGTCAGCAGCAGGGGCTTGGAAGGTGCGCAGCAGAGCAGCAAACACCCTGCAGGATCAGAGCAGGCTCCCATCGCCCTGGTGATGCCCTGGAATGAGGGATCTGCTCTCAGCTGCTGCTGCAGGACCTTCCCTTAGCCTGGGCCTGGAATTGCCCTGGCAGGATGTTAGAACAGAGACCGGAGGGATTTGCGACTGGACACAGATCCTACACTGTTCCTTGGGGCAGTGACTGGCCTTCAGTGCATGGGCTGCAGGAGCAGGCCTAGGTGTTGGCTGTAGCCGGTGGCTGTCCTTGCACAGGGTATACCTCTCTGCCGGCCATTCTGGGTCAGCAGGGAGCCTGTACCAGGGATCCTTGTTCTAGGACAACGAGAAGAGGCCAACAATAGAATCCAAGCCCAGCTGGAGTTCTGGCTCTTCTGCTTCCCCAATGATCCTGCTTAATAAAGCTCCTTCTGCCTAGCTAGGCTGGGGTCAGAGCCTCCATTCGAGACATGGCCCAGCCCCCTGCCATTTACCTCCTGCCCCACTGACAGCACCAAGCACCAGCAACGCCCCCCTGACAGCTCTGACCCCTTTCTCTTGCCAGGTGATCTCTCTGCCCCCACCCTCTACATGAGTCAGACGTCTGCCCGGCCAGGGGACTCCGTGTGGCTCAAGTGCTCCGCGTTCTCCCAATACCTGGTCACCCGCATCATCTTCTGCAAGGATGGGAAGGAGGTTTTGTTCCTGAAGGGCGTGAAAGAGAAGACCATCTATGACTATAACCACAATGTGACCGGGGACAGCTCTGGGAATTACTCCTGCGGGTACGAGATCAAAGACAGCAACAACCGGGTGAGCCGATCCCAGCTCAGCCGTGGCCAGCGCCTCAGCATCACTGGTAAGCGGGGGAAGGGGAGGGTCTGTCTCTGAGCTCAGCCCTGCCCAGGATCTCACCATCACCGTTCAGGGATGTGTGTGTGTCTGTTTCCCAGCTCAGCTTTGCCCAGCAATTCAGTCTCACATGATGGAGAACAGGGAGGGGGGAAATGAATGGCAGGGTGAGAACGACAATTAAATAACAAACTGCTGAAAATGCAAAAGCTGGAATCATCACTTCTCACGGGAAACATTTCTAACCAAACAGCTTGGTGCAAAATTTGACGCAGGGAACACCCCTCCCCCGGAATTTCACTCAGCTCAGCTGAGATGGCTCAGCCTTGGCAGGTGGGGTCAGGGACATCATGGAAAAGCTGGGCTGGAAGGAAACTCAAGAGGTCATTGAGCGCAGCCCGTTGCACTGAGGCAAGACCAAGTAAACCTAAACTGTCCCTGACAGGACTTTGTCCAAACTGTTCTCAAAAACCTCCAGTGACAGGGATTCCACAACCGCCATTGGAAGCCGGTTCCCAGGGGCGACGGGTACCCTAGGTAGGGGAAGGCTTTGCCTTCCCAAACCGCCAGCCTGGCCCCACCCATACTCTGCCCCCAGATCATCTGCTGTGGGTGTATTAGGGGCAGAGTGTTGAGGCTCTCGAGTGCTTGCCCTTCCTGTGCTCTGGGGTGGAGGCCACTGGAGCCAAGTCCTCTCCCACCTCCTTGTGGTGCTGGGGGGGGGGGGGGGGGTTGCCTTCCTTAAGGGCGGGGCAGAAGGGGAGGGGTTGGGAGTCTGCATCCCCCAGCCCTATCTTCACCCACCACCCATGCCTGTTCCAGAGCATCGCTAGCTCTATAGTTCAAAGGGTTTCCCTGCTCTCTAGCCTGATCTTTCCTTGCTGATGATAAAGGCCATTGCCACTTGTCCTAGCGTCAGAGGGACTGAGAACAACTGGTCCCGGTCCCTTCCTCCCATGCCGTCCCAGCTTTGCATGTCCTGTTCACGCCCCCCCTAAACCTGACCTGTGTTTTTAACCTTTCCCGCTCGGGTTCTCCAAACCTTTGATCAGTTGTGTAGCTCTTCTCTGGACTCTCTCCAGTGTCTCCACAGCATGGGAGGCAGGTGATATATCCCAAACTGCCTATGCTGCCCATCCCTAGGATGGCTGGGCTGACAGTCCAAGTGTCCAGGAAAGATCAGTCCTTGAAGGCTGGGGCTGGGAAGAGTTTGGCTGCAGGGGGAGGTTATTGAAGGGCCATGGTCTCAGGGGAAGGATTGTGGCTTCGGGCAGAAGGGGCAGGGATTTGGCTTGCCATCCCCAACTGGGCCTTCTCCTGATGCCTTGTACCGCCTCTTCCCTAATGTGTCACACCCAGAACAAGACCCCGTCCTCCAGGTGAGGCCTCACCCCTGCCGAGCGGAGCTCTTTGCACAGCTACCTCACATGGTGGTGGGCTCAGATCCTGTTTGTGATTCTCCTCTAAGCTCAGGGCCCTTCCAGCAGCCCTGCCCCAGCCAGTGAGGGCCCGTGGCTAGTTGTGCTAGGGCAGCATGTGGGCCACGGCCTGCTCTCATCTCTTGTGTGTTTGTTGCCTAGGTGACGACCCCAGCAGTGATGCACAAGGTAAGTGTCCTGACGTGTTTCTTTATTCTGTGGACTCTGTTTATACCCCAGTCTGAGTGTGATCACTGTCACACAAAAATACAAAACACAATAACACAACAGGGGGACGGGCTGGTCCACTGTGGTCCTCTCTCTCCCTTCAGCTCTTCTGGGCTTTGCCCAGCATTGCAAAGTCTGGAAACGTCTCTGCAGGGCAGGAAAGTGGCTCTTTCAGAGGGGGAATCCCAAACCCTTCTGCTGAGCCAGTTTCATTTGAGCCTCTCTGCTAACCCGGCAGCCAGTGAATTATTTCCTCTCTTTCCACTCTCTGTATCTGTTGTTGTGCTGGCGGGAGGCACCAGGACAGGGATGAGCAATAATAACCTGTGGCCTTCCAGAGCTAGTTGCTAGCAGGCCGCCACCACTATATTTACCCTGCTGCCTCGGGGAACAGTGATCACCTCTCTCATTGGCCACCAATCACCATTCATTGCCAGTTGGAGTGTCAGGAATCCGCGCAGACTGGGACACTCCTCCCCACTGTTCCCATTGGTTACGAACAGCAATCCGCAACGAACAAGAGCTGCGATTGGCTAATGCCTTCAGAGGTGCATGTAAATAGAGAGGTGCAGGCCCACCAGGAACTAACCCTTAGAACTGGATCTGTCCTGCACGCTGGAATTTGCCGATCCCTGCATCATCCCATATGGCATGTGGGCAAGCCCCTCTTTCAAGGATTTATTTCAGCCCAGCACCAGCATCCTCCCTCTTAGCAGCCCCTCACAGGTGCAGGACCTCTGTGTTAACTTTCCCCTGGCCATAGTGGCCATCTATAAGACCAGGGAGAGAAGGTTGGCTGGGGGCTGAGGGTCTGTGACATGTCTCGAATGGAGGCTCGCATGTCACACCGAAAAATGTCATTTGGTCTCATTTCAACTAGACATTTTCATTCGGGGGCTTCAGAAAAGGAAAGTCAGACACGCAAGTTGCTTTGCCTGTTCGGTTTCAAATCTCATGGGCCCTTTTCCTTCCATTTGTGGGTGTTTGAAAACCAAGATGAAGCAAAACTGACAATTCTGAACAAAACAGAACCCTTTCTTACATTTCACCTTGTTTGTGGGGAGATGTGAATTCTCTGGGGGAAAGGTTTTGCGCTCAGTCAAACTGTGTTTGGATTAAAAATGGGAAACCAATCTTTGCAAAAAAAAATGCAATGAGCTTTACTCACAAAGAACAGCCAATCACGTGGCCCTGCAGCTAACCATGAAGTGGGCTTTCAGGTTTGTTCAGGAGGCTATTAGGGGTTACTTACTACAGGATTCAGCCAGCTACAGCAATTTTCTGGGGGCTGCTTAGAGAAGCCATTCACATCACAATTCCTTTCTTTGGCCAGTTCTATATCTCTCCATGGGAATTACAGTCCCTGCTGTCCTGGTGCTGGCTGTGGTGCTTTATCTGCTGGGAAGGAAAGGTGAGTATGAGCCGTGTTAGCAAATGTACTGACAGACGTGACAGAAACACCCTCTAAGATCCGCTGTCCCCAGTGTGCCTGGGATGGGGGGAGAGAGTAATGAAGGGGACAGCCCCTGCCCCAGAGATGGTCACAGTCTGTGCTCAGCCAGGGGCGTGTGTCTATGTGGAATATGCACACACAGGTCACTAAAGCTGCAGGTCAGGGAGGCATCCCCTGGTCAGGAAGGGCCACTAAGCCTGTGCCCGTGTGTAGGAGCTTTTCTGCATCAGGGCCTAACAACGCTGAACACGGAGCTCTGGGCACAGCTCTGCCCTGCAGCCTTTCCTCACAGCGCCCCAGCCTCCAGCTCCTACAGCCTCCAGTCACTGCAATAATCTCAAGATTTGTTCAAAATCCCATGACTTCTGAGCCAGTCACTAGTGTGGGGGTTTGTATCTGCCTGGAGATTTGATTCTTGTGAAGTCTCTTGGGTCACATCTTCAGGCTTTTCTCCACTAAGATCAGGGCTATACATCGACTTCTTTTTTTTTTAAATGAAATACAAGATTGTTAGTGAATGCCCTGATTCCAAAACCCAGAGCTTTCCACAAAACATGAAATGACATACGTTTCCATCAAAGTCCTCAGACTTGGCCACTCCTCTTTCAGGGGCAGTAAGGCCATGTCTATCTAGACTACACGGAGCATCAGTGCTGCCGCAATCAATCTTTCAGGGCTTGATTAAGAGGGTCTAGTAGACACCTGCTAAATCAAACTCAGAGGGCATTCCGGTTGGTGCTGTACTCCTGCTCCTCACGAGGAGTAAGTGAAGCCAATGGAAGTATTTGCTCCCATCGACCTCCTCCTGTGTGGACAGCATGCAAATGAGATTGAAGATACACAACACTAGCGACATTACATAAATTGCTGGAGTTGACGTATCTTAATTCAACCTTCCCCTATAGCGTACACCAGGCCTTAGTAGGGCTAGTGTGGGAGAGCGTTGGGCTGGGCCATGGGGATGGGGTTCTGCAATGAGGAACTGGAGCCATGTGTGACGTAGTGGGGGTAATTGCTGGGCTGTGGTGACCCCTGCTGTCTGGAGCAAGACCCAGCAGGGAAAACCTGGCTAGGCAGAGATAAGGCCAAACTGGTTGAACCAGTGGCCAGACACCCCCCATGGAGAGGAACAAAGGAAGGTGGAATGCTGCCCTGACTGCGGGGGCAGGGCTGGAGGGGAATTTAGTTAGACTGTGGAAGAGCATGGAGGAGAGCCTAGGGGAAGGGGCTGGAGTTTAGGGGCCCAGTCTCCCCCATCTCAAGGGGGCCTGAGGCATCCTAGCCCAGTTCCTGTAACCAGATTACATCTGTGCTGCGCTGTGCTGGAGGAGCAATAAACCACCCTCAATTCCACTGGCTGGTGCAGTCTGTTTGTGCCATTTCGGGGTGCAGGAGACGGGGAACCCCCAACGCGCCGTCACACCATGTTACTCAGTTTCCATTTCTCTCTTTCTCTCTGTCTGCGAGGAAATTTGTCCCCGTCTCTGATCACTCTGCCTCACACTTCCAGTTGTGTCGCTACGAAAGGCTCACAGGTAGGAGGAGACGGTTCCCTCTCCCCTCTCCCTTCCTCTCTGCCTCACTGAAGGGCTGGCAGCTGAGTAGTTCAGCTCTCCTGCTGCAGGGGGAGGGTGGGTTCACTCTGGGTATGTCTACACTACCCTCCTAGTTGGAACTAGGAGGGTAATGTAGGCATACCGCACTTGCAAATGAAGCCCGGGATTTGAATTTCCCGGGCTTCATTTGCATAAGCGGGGAGCCGCCATTTTTAAAACCCCGCTGGTTCGAACCCCATGCAGCGCGGCTACATGGGGCACAAACTAGGTAGTTCGAACTAGGCTTCCTAGTTCGAACTACCGTTACTCCTCATTTCATTTCAGTTTGTTCTGGTGGAGTTTTGGAAAAGCCCAGGGCAAGATGAACTCCTTGGTCAGGGTGGAATCTGGGGGGTTACAGGGAGATGCTTTAAGGGAGAGGTTTGCCAGAGTGGTGTGTTCCCATCAGCAGCAAGGGGAGACAGTGGGGTGAGCATGTTTGAAAAACGCCCCAGCTGTGTCTGAGAAGGATAGTGCCCCTGTTCTACACTCAGGGGCTGTCAAAGCAGATCAGCCACAAACAGCCTGATGGGGAGAGCTGGGCAGCAGAGACTCAGTGGGGATTCAGAAGGGAACCAGCTCACTGGGGCCTCCGGTCTCCTCCCTTCTTCACGCTGGGGATCTGCTAAGCACGGCTGGCTTGCTGACTGCCCACCATCCTGTCAGGAGACTCAGAGGGATCCATCCCCCACCCTCCACACACACAGACCCTGCAGTGACCCCAAAGACTGTCTAAGGGTTGCTCTACATTCAGCTCCTTCCACTCAGGGGTACGCCAAATCCTGCTCCTTCCCCGCTCTGCCCCTTCTGCAGCCCACTGGGCCAGCTTCAGCCTTTCTGAGGACCATGCGGCCCATACACTTGCTCTAAAGACTGCTTGGCTCGTGCTGGCCTCCAGGCCCTGAGCTTGGAGCTGGTTCATTGGCTGAATGTTGCCCCAAGAGGGCATGGCCCTGGTCCAGCTGGATGGGATGGGGGAGAAGCAGCCCAAGGGCTGTGGCATAGAGCACCAGGCGGGAGAGCAGGGGGTCCATGGGGTGACCAGCTGGGCCAGAGGGTATGTCTACACTAGCCCCCTAGTTCGAACTATAGAGGCTAATGTAGGCGCCGCCATTTTTAAATCCCCCTAGTCTGAACTAACTGCTTGCGGCTATAAGTGGCAGTCAAATGTTAACTCAAACTAAGGCCTTAGTTAGTTAACTCGAATTAAGGACTTAGTTCGAGTTAACGTTTGACTGCCGCATGTAGGCACGGGCAGTTAGTTCGGACTAAGGGGATTTAAAAATGGCGCCCAGACGGGAAGATGCAAATAAAGCTTGGGATATTTAAATCCCGGGCTTCATTTGCAGCTTCGAATGCCTACATTAGCCTCCATAGTTCGAACTAGGGGATAGTGTAGACATACCCAGAGAGGGACAGCGGTGTGGGGAGACTAGAAACCACTTCTAGGCTCTGCCAGTGTCCAGCCCAGCTTGGAATCCCAGTACAGCGACTCTGCCAATAAAACTGGTGAGGGAAGGGGGGACATGACACACAAACCCTCAGTACTGGGAGTCCAAACCCCAACTTCCAGCAGGGTCAGGTCCCTGCCTGCTGTTTGCACCCCACATGGAATGTTCCTTAGCTGCCTCTCCCCAAACATTCCCCCCTCCCTGCTCCTGCCACATGACCAATCTCTGCTCCCTAACACCCTCCATCCTGCCCCCCGGAACATTGGCAGCTGGTTAGCAGACTGGGCCAGAAGTGGGTCAGAGCTGAGCCCAAAAGATGAGCATTCACTGTTCCTACATTGTGTGCAGACCTGGCCTAAATCCCAGCTTCATCTGAATGACACGCATTTCAAATTAACAATTTTGTTTTAAAATGTTCTCAAAGTTGTAGGTTTTTTTGTGACTAAAAGGTTCAAAGTGAAACAAAACAAAGACGTTCATTCAAAAGAAAAGAGAGCTTGCAGAGACTTTCAGTGACAATGTTATTAGACAAGAAAGTTTTGCTGAGAACTAGCCACGGGAAGAAACCTCCTCACAGCTGGATCTGTGCAAATTGACAGTGTTAATAAGGTGCTACACAGACTACACGGCATCACTGACACCTCTGTCCTTACTTCTCCCCACAGGGAACGTGTCCAGAGTGACATCAGCAGCGCCCCTCAAGAGCATACTGAGTGTAAGAGCTTTTGGGGACTTTTAGAGCTACTGGGATCATCTGTACATGGAAAGAAAAGTGGTTGCTGGGGGTAAATGTGGTAATCGTTGGGGGAAGGACAGCAAACTGCCTGTGATCAAAGTGAATGAGGATAATGAGTTCTCAGGCTTCCAGGGCTCGGGAATCTTAGTCCCAGAGATTCCTTTGTCCCCCCCTTTGCCTGTGATCCCCAGCCCTGCATTGCCAGGATTTAGGGAGCTGAGTCAAGTGTTGCCCCTTCCCTTACTTCATGGAAAGGTACATCCCAAGGAAAGCTCCAATAGAAAATTGTCCCAACCCCTAGTGCCTCATGGGAGCTGTAGTTCAGGTGCCTCATGCTCCTGGTCTCCTCTTTAAGCCGGGCTCTCTGGCTCTCCCATGATGCATCACTGTCTCCCCTCTTGGTGATGGGAAGTAGCATGTCATGGGGGGGGGCAGTTGCAGTTCATGATGGGAGATGAAGTCCAGATACCAAACCCAGGCTACAGAGAAGAATATCAGCACAATGCATTTGAACTGTATGTCCCATGGGGCACCAAACTGATACATGACTCAGAATATGTCTGGTGTCCGCAAAATATTTCAGTTTGGTGGTGTGTGGTCTTTTAACAGACTGCTGAAATTTTCTGCCAAAAGCTGATTGTTTCTGACAAAGTAACTTTGTCAGAAACCCAGACAGACAGTCCCACTGACCATCTTCACCGGTCATATGAAATCCTCCCGTTCCGGTACCCCTAGTGACCCTGATCAACTTCAGGCCCATGCTGCGCAGGAAGGCCCTGCCCTGTCTGGAGGAGAGGCAGGAGCCATGGGGTTATAATTCGTGTTCAAGGAAGTGCCTTCCCTTAAGGACACTTTCACCCAAGTGATGACGCGTCGCTGTCATTCTCTCCCCACATGCCTCAGTGAATCACTCAGGAAGCGTCAGGGTGAGTCACACTTTTACTAACGACAAAGTGAGGTGAGAGCAGAGAGCAATTGGTTTGCCTCTTCCCGCTTGGCAGGGCCCCGCGGGCTTGGAACGTGGATTCACTCAGGGCTCCCAGGTTCAGAATGTATCTGTTACTCTGGTCTCCCTGCTCCTACCCCGAAACTCCACCCTGGAGCAGGTAGCTGCCTCCCACATCCGCTGTTAGCTTGGCCAGTCAGGCCCTGCCCCATGGGCACACAGACACACATCCTTCCCAAACTCCACACCAGTGTGGTAGATTTTTCAGGCCATGGGGGATCCTCCCCTATCTGGCTACAGAGATTCCCCCAGCAGCATCTGCTGTCAAGCAAACAGCCAAGGCAGAGATGTGCCCATTAAAATGACTGGGAACTGGATTGACCTGTCAGGTTTGAAACCTCTCTAATGTTACCCACAGGGATAATCGGCTCTTGTGAGATGGATCCTACCACAGTTGTGAAGCCCCAGCACCACTCGCTGGTAACCTTCCCCACCACCTGCATCCCAAAGGGGAAGCTTCCCTCTCACCAGTGTGGCAGGATTTCCCCCTTGTGGGTTTCCCTACAATGTAGGTGTCCGTGGGGTGTGCACAGGCTCACACTGCTAGCAGTGACTGTGCGGTGGTGCACACACTCCAGGTACCATGTTAGTGGCAGGGAAAGCTTCTAACACCGAGTGTCCTTCCCCCCAATTACTTCCTTACAATAAATATTTACAAATACTCTAGCTGAGGCTGGCAATGAACCATAGCCCTGGATTTTATTCCTCCTCCTCTAAAGCTTCACCGGAGGAGTTTGGATCATGGAAATTCTGTCCTATTAGTAGTAGCAGTATGTAATATGCACCATTTGATTGAGCATTTAAAGCAGTGTCCCCAAGGGAGGGGCTGTGCGCTGCTGCCATGCAGGAGTAGCTGTGCTCCTCAGAGTGACGGTGTGAGTTAGCATCCTGGCACTGCTCTTATTTCCACACACCCCTCCACAAATCCATTGAGAGGGGATGAAATGTGGTTACCATGTCTCCTCACTGTGCACAGCTTGGCCTGAAAGCTTTGGGCATGTAAACTTCCTTGCAGGAGGAATAAGGGATCTGTCGAAAAAGGCTTTCTTTCTTGACATATCCCCCTCTAGACTGCCCTTTTTGCGGACAAAGTGCTGAGTTGGCAAAACGTGGCACCATTTTTATGCAAATTAGGCACGGGATATTTAAATCCCTGCCTCATTTGCTATGTCGACCTGCCTAATCTACATCCCTCTGCCGACAGAGGGATGCAGTCTAGACATATCCCTAGTGTGCCAGACATTATGGGGCACCAAAAACCCATTCCATGGAAGCAGTAGGGGAACAGCTGGCAGGCAAATGCTTCCCTGTGTTACACTTCACACAGCCAATGGAGGGAGGGAGACAAGAACTCTATTCCTAGGGGGTGGACATTTTGTGTTGTGTCGCTAACAGATGTGTTGTGTAGTCAAAGCTTAAGACTGAGAGGTGAAAGTGATGACAGACAGATGCCCCCCTGTTCATTTACATGAGTCCTACAAAGTCCTGTGCCCCTGAGGACAACAAGAAGCACTTTCTTTCATCCTAGCTACAAGCCTCATTCTAGCCAGCGCTCTGCCCCAAAGCTCTGTCTAACTGGGGAGAAAAAAAAAGGGCCAGACCAAGTCTGGGGAGTCAGCTGCCTGCCTCTAAGGGGCTGATGTAAGAAGAGAGGCCAATGGTGATTCCCAGCCTAGATACTCATTACAACTGCTCCTCGTGCACATAAAGCAGGGCTGCCAGAGGGGCATTTTCTGGCTTCATGTCTATAGTGTCAGGCAGACTAGGCAGACAAGTAACATTTCTGTGTTTTATCGTAAAGCATCCCCGACGCTGAGAGGAGACAAAACACACACAAACGTCGTTCTGCAGCGGAGAGGATGTTATGAATGCTCCAGTGGATGAAATGCAGCACTCATCACAGCTCAGCCATATGAAAGAACATCCCAAAATCAGAAGCAATCATAGGGGCCATACAGCAAGGAAGAGGGAAACCTTTTCTGGACCATAGCAGGGCAATGCACAGAGCCCATAATGCTGTAGGACACTGGAATATTCTTAAGGGAAATAGTTTTTGTTTTCCTTTTGGGCAAAAAAAAGTTTTTCCTAAATAAAATTGAGAGCAATAAAATCCCCAAATTCAGTATTCCTACCCCTTGATTCTTTATATCAACAACTCAGCTCCCATGTCCTATCAGCTGTTTATTGAGCCCATTACTAACCCAAAGTACACAAAATCATGAGGCCACCCAATCTCAAATTCCACATTTACCGGAACCTTTCGTGAGTTTTTTTTTCTTTTAATTTTAATATAAGCAAACAATGCAGGGGCAAGATTAGAAAGGCAAAGGCCCAAAATGAATTCAAACTAGCTAGACACATAAAGTATCAAGAACATATTCTCTAAATATGTTAGAAGCAAAAGGAAGCCCAAGGCCAGGGTAGGCCCATTGCTCAGTGAAGAGGGAGAAACAATAACAGGAAATTTGGAAATGGCAGAGGTGCTTAATGACTTCTTTGTTTTGGTCTTCATAAAGAAATCTGATGATGAAGGAATGCCTAACATAGTGAATGTTAGTGGAAATGGGGTAGGTTTAGAAGATAAAATAAAGAAAGAACAAGTTAAAATTACTTAGAAAATGTAGATGTCTGCAAGTCACCAGGACCTGATGAAATGCATTCTAGAATATTCAAGGAGCTGATAGAGGAGCTATCTGAACCTGCAGCTATAATTTTTGAAAAATCATGGAAGACAGGAGAGATTCCAGAAGACTGGAAAGGGGCAAATCTAGTGCCCATCTATAAAAATGGAAATAAGAACAACCCAGGAAACTACAGACCAGTCAGTTTTTTAACTTGTGGTAAGGAAAGAGAATGGAGCAAATAATTAAGGAAATCATCTGCAAACATTTGGAAGAAAATAAGGTGATAAATAACAGCCAGCATGGATTTGTAAAGAACAAAATAATGCCAAACCAATTTGATAGCTTTCTTTGATAGGATAACAAGTCTTGTGGATAAGGGAGAAGCAGTGGACGTGTTATACCTAGACTCTAGTAAGGCATTGATACAGTCTTGCATGATCATCTTATCAATAAACTAGGCAAATACAACTTAGATGGAGCTACTGTAAGGTGAATGTATAACAGTTCTCAGAGAGTAGTTATTAAAGCTTCACAATCATGCCGGAAGGGCATAACAAGTGGGGATCCTTAGGGGTCTGTTTTGGGACCGGTTCTGTTCAATATCTTCATCAACGATGTAGATGATGGCATAGAGAGTATGCTTATTAAATTTTCAAATGTTACCAATTTGGGAAGTGTTGCAAAAGCTTTGAAGGACAGGGTCTTAATTCAAAATGATCTGGACAAACTGGAGAAATGGTCTGAGGTAAACAGGATGAAGTTTAATAAAGACAAATGCAAAGTACTCCACTTAGGAAAGAACAATCAGTTTCACACATACAGAATGGGCAGTGATTTTCTAGGGAGGAGTACTGCAGAAAGAGATGTAGGGGTCATAGTGGACCACAAGCTAAATACGAGTCGACAGTGTGACTGACACTGTGGCAAAAAAAGCAAACATGATTCTGTGGTTCAAAAACTCCTGCATTAATAGGAGTGTTGTGAGCAAGACATGAGAAGTCATTCTTTTGCAACACTCTGCGCTCATTAGGCCTCAGTTGGAGTATTGTGTCCAGTTCTGGGCACCACATTTCAAGAAAGGTATGGAGAAATTTGAGAGGGTCCAGAGAAGAGCAACAAAAATTATTAAAGATCTAGAAAATATGAGCTATGAGGAAGACTGAGAGAACTGAGCTTGTTCAGTTTAGAAAAAAATGGAAAGGGGATATGTTAGCAGTTTTCAGGTATCTAAGGCTATGTCTAGACTATGGGAGTTTTCCGGGATACCTCCAGTATCCTGGAAAACCCTCACTGGGTCCAGGGAACATGTTTGCTCCTCCGCTTTTTTTTTGTGGAAGAGCAAATACGCTCTTTCGGGGAGCCCTGTATTCCTCATTATATAAGGGTACATCTACACTACAGCGCTAATTCGAACTTAGTTCGAATTAGTTAATTTGAACTAAGCTAATTCGAACTAACGCGTCTAGAACTAAAAACTAGTTCGAATTAGCGTTTTGCTAATTCGAACTAGCATGTCCACATTAAGTGGACCCTGAACCAAGGTTAAGGATGGCCGGAAGCAGTGCAGGCAGGGCATCAGAGGAGGACTTAGAGCGTGGAGATGCTGTCTCGGGCTAGTCGAGGGCTGCGCTTAAAGGGTCCCGACCCCCACCCCGGACAGACAGTTCTCAGGGGTGCCCCACTTGCAAAGCAGTCCTGGCTTGGAGTGCCCTGAGTACCCACACTGGGCACATCACACCACTCAGCCATCAGCCCGGCTGCACTTGCCACAGGCTGCCATCTGGGGAGAGGGGGCAATTGGGGGGCTGCAGGAGAGCATCCACCTCCAGAAGCCCGCAGAGCCAGCCCAGTCCTCCCCATCGGGGGCTCGTACCCCATTCCTCCCTCACCTCCTTCCACTTACCCTTCCCTAGCCCCTCTTCTTGATGTACAAAATAAAGGACATTTGTGTTCAAAAATGGAATCTGTCTTTATTGAACAAAACTGGGGGAGATTGGGAAAAGGAGGTGGGAGAGGGGAAGAGAGAGGGTGGTAGAGGGGAGGGCAACTACAATGATCAGGGGTTGGGAACAGGTCCCATATGAAGAGAGGCTAAAGAGACTGGGACTTTTCAGCTTAGAAAAGAGGAGACGGAGGAGGGACAGGATAGAGGTCTCTAAAAGCTGGAGTTGGGTGGAGAGGGTGCATACAGAAAAGTTCTTCGTTAGTTCCCATAAAGAAGGACTAGAGGACACCAAAGGAAAGGAATGGGTAGCAGGCTTCAAACTAGTAACAGAAAGTTGTTCTTCACAAAGTTCTACCTAACGGCGCGCTAGTGTAGCGCCTATGAAAGTTAGTTCGAACTAACGTCCGTTAGTTCGAATTAACTTTGTAGTGTAGACATACCCTAAGGAATAAGGGCTTCTCCGAAAGAGGAGGCTTCTCTGCCATTTGACCCTAACAGGGCCAAATGGCGAAAAAGCCTCTTCCAGAAAAGCAATCGGAAAAAGCTACGCAAAGTGCGAAGCACATTTTGCATAACTTTTTCCAGTAAAAGACTGTAGTTTAGCCCTAGCCTAAAAGGGTGTTACAAGGAAGAGGGAGAACAATTGTTCTCCTTGGCCTCTGAGGATAGAACAAGAAGCAATGGGTTTAAATTGCAGCAAGGGAGGTTTAGGTTGGACATTAGGACAAAGTTCCTAACTGTCAGGCTGGTCAAACACTGGAATAAATTGCCCAGGGAGGTTGTGGAATCTCCATTCCTGGAGATATTTAAGAGCAAGTTAGATAGACATCTATCAGGGATGTTCTAGATCAGTGGTTCCCAAACTTTTCGGCATCATGCCCCCTTTTTGATTTTTGAAAAACCCTCATGCCTCCCCCCTACCCCCGAAAAAGCAAAACTTGTTGAGCAAAAAAAAAAAAAGGAACTGACCGGGGCAGCAAAACTTGATGGGAGGAGGGAAGAGGGGGGCTGGGTTGTCTCATGCCCCCCCTGGAATTTCTTCATACACCCCAGTTTGGAACCCCATGGTCTAGATGGCTCTTGGTACTGGTGTGCAGGCAGGGGATTGGATTCAACTTCTCAAAGTCCATTCCAGTTCTAGTATTCTATGGTTCTATGAATTTACACTTTTTGTTTGCCTGTTCATTGCTACACAGAGTCATTGGATCTCTCTGTCAATCTCCTCCTAGTCCCGGCCAAAGTAGCCAACCATAAGACCAGGTTAGCTTGGGGAGACTCCTGCAACTGTGAGGTCTATTTCTGATCCTCTGTTCAAGCACCCAGGCAGCGTTCCTCTGGGCAGTGTCCAATGGGTCTCTTGAGACCTGGGCACTGCCCAGTGTTCTTTGCTCAGTGCCCCCTTCAGCTTCACTTGTGCCCGTCCGTGTTACAGTCTTGGCTGTCCCAAATAATGAGGTGGTTTTCTGGGTCTCATGGATCGTCCCCAACAGCTGGGGGAGTGTCTTTTAGCTGAGGGTGGGGTTACGCTTCCCCACTTCCCAGACCCTGGAACAGACCTTAGTAGAGCACCAGTCAGTTTGGCCAGCTCCCCACAAAGCATCTGTACCAGCAAGGGGTAATGTGTAGGAGAGGTACAAGGGGGCACATGCACCCAAAATGCTGTGGGCAGGAGGCACAAGGGGACAAACAGCAGCCATCAATGGGACTAGTGGGGGGTCTTGGTGCCTGCAGCAGGGTTTCATTGGCAGTGAAACACAAGGATGGGCAACACAGTTCGAGATCACTCTGCTCCTCCAGCTGTGTCACTCTGGGGAGGGGCGGGAATATCCCCGCACTCACAGGCAGGATGCAGAGCGAAACGGCTAGAGGAGCAGAGCAAGCTGGGGTCATGTTCCTCTGTTTCCACAGAGCAGGGCAGCCAGCCCCTCGCAGCCGGCACTGGGCCTCAACCCTGCCTCAGTTTGGGAAAGAAGTGATGCAAGGACAGAGCAAAGAAGGGGAAGAAATGGAGAGAGAGCGGAGCAAGGGCAGTGAAGGGTGTGGCCTGGGACAAAAGCAGGTTGTCCCAGCCGTTTCCTGGGATTGATGGGGGGAGGGGTCATGTGGCTGATGGTTCCACAGGTCCCTCTCATCAAACACTCCTGCCAATACCAAACAGTATGTCTGCAAAGGCTGCACACTGCTCCCAGGGCTAGGAGAAGATGGTGTCAGACTGTGTATAACATCACCACCTAGTGACTCTTGAGAGAGCGACACTAATGATACGTGTGCCACCAGAACTTGAGGGAAAATGGCCTTTGTGTCCCATGAGACATTTGGACCTTTCACATTTTGTTTTCAACCTAAATCAGGACAAAAAGCAAAATATCAAGTTTGCACAAAACAGAAGTGCAGTCATGTTTAGACACCAAAACACAGAAGAACCTCGTCAACAGATTTTGTCTTTAAGGAAACAGCATTTTCTGACTGAAAACTTTCCCACTCGGTTTGCTGTCCAGCTCTGCACAGATCTGCACAGATCTGCACATACGGCTCTGGGTCCCTGACTCAGGAAAGCTCTCAACCACGTAGAAATTGAAAACAAAACTATTTCATTCAAACTTGTTATGGAAAATGTCAATGTTTTCCTGAAAAAAAATTATGAAATTCCATAAAAAATGTCGTTTGCCCTCATTTCAACTAGACATATTCATTTGTTTGGGGTCTTCAGAAAAAGATAAAACTCAGACACACAAGTAGCTTTGCCTGTTCAGTTTCACAACTAATCGGCCCTTTTCCTTCCATTTGTAGATTTTTGAGAAAAAAAAATGAAGCAAAATTGTCATTTCAAAACCAAAGAAAACCCTTTCTTTCATTTCAAAATCACTTTAGTGCAGAGATGAGGGGGGAAAAAATTGTTCTCAGTGAAACTGTTTGGAGTTTTTAAAAAAGATTTTTGCATAGAATCATAGAGCTGGAAGAGACCTGAGAAGGGCGTCAAGTCCAGTCCCCTGCTCTAGGCAGGACCAATCCCAACTAAATCAACCCGGCCAGGGCTTTGTCAAGCTGAGACTTAAACACCTCTAGGGATGGAGACTCCACTACTTCCCTAGGGAACCCATTCCAGTGCTTCACCACCCTCCTAGGGTATGTCTACACTACCCCGCTAGTTCGAACTAGCGGGGTAATGTATGCATACCGCACTTGCTAATGAAGCCCGGGATTTGAATTTCCCGGGCTTCATTAGCATAAGCGGGGAGCCGCCATTTTTAAATCCCCGCTGCTTCGAACCCCGTGTAGCGCGGCTACACGGGGCTCGAACTAGGTAGTTCGGACTAGGGTCCTATTCCGAACTACCGGTACTCCTCGTGAAACGAGGAGTACCGGTAGTTCGGAATAGGTACCCTAGTCCGAACTACCTAGTTCGAGCCCCGTGTAGCCGCGCTACACGGGGTTCGAAGCAGCGGGGATTTAAAAATGGCGGCTCCCCGCTTATGCTAATGAAGCCCGGGAAATTCAAATCCCGGGCTTCATTAGCAAGTGCGGTATGCATACATTACCCCGCTAGTTCGAACTAGCGGGGTAGTGTAGACATACCCCTAGGGAAATAGTTTTTCCTAATATCCAACCTGGACCTCTCCCACCACAACTTGAGACCATTGCTCCTGGTTCTGCCATCTGTCACTACTGAGAACAGCCTCTCTCCAGCATCTTTGGAACCTCCCTTCAGGAAGTTGAAGGCTGCTATCAAATCCACCCTCACTCTTCGCTCCTGCAGACTAAACAGACCCAACTCCCTCAGCCTCTCCTCATAAGTCATAGGCTCCAGCCCCCTAATCATTTTGGTTGCCCTCCACTGGACCCTCTCCAATGCGTCCACATCCTTTTTGTAGTGGGGGGCCCAGAACTGGACACAATACTCCAGATGTGGCCTCACCAGAGCCGAATAAAGGGGAATAATGACAATGAGCATTATTCATATAGAACAGCCAATCACATCACCCTATGGATAACCAGATAACCATGAGGTGAACTTTCAGGTACGTTCATGAGGCTGTTAGGGCTCACTTATCACAGGACTCAGCCAGCTTCAGCCAGGAGGCACTTGCCCGTGGCTGCATGGAGGGGCCATTCACAGCGAGGTTCTTTACTAGGGCTGGATCTAAAGCTCCTGTTGGGAATTACAGTCCCTGCCATGCTGGTGCTGGCTGTGGTGCTTTATCTGCTGGGGAAGAAAGGTGGGTATGAGAGTGAGGCTGAGCCATGTTAGCAAATGTACAGACAGACGTGGCTGAGACACCCCTGAGATCCCCTGTCCCCAGTGTGCCTGGGATGGCAGAGAGAGATGATCAAACACACAGTGAAATGATCATTCATTGCTGGAGGCTGGAAAGGGGCAAAGAGAAAAGAGACGAAGGAAGGGATCGTCTTTGTGATTAGTTATTTGTGTGGCAGTAGCGCTCTGGAGCCCCAGGTAGGGATCAGAGCCCCACTCTTCTAGGCACTGTACGTTCTGTATTAGATATGTTACTGTAGAGCCCTGTAGCCCCAATCAGGGATCAGGACTCCCCTGCGTCCAGTGCTGTACAGACCAGTAATGAAGGGGCCTGACACATAGATAGTCACAATCTAGGACTCAGCCAGGGGCGTGTCTCTGGATAGAATATCCACACACAGGTCACAAAGGCTGCAGGTCAGGGAGGCATCCCCTATCCAGGAAGGGCCCTTGTGCCCGTGTGTAGGAGCTTTCCTGCATCAGGCCCTAACAACTCTGAACACAGAGCTCTGGGCACCGCTCTGCCCTAAGGCCTTTCCTCACAGCGCCCCATCCCCAGCTCCCACAACCTCCAGCCACCCCGACCAGCTCGAGACTGGCTCAGAACTCATGGGACTGCCAACTAGTCACCAGTGTGGGGGTTTGTAACTGCTAGAGATTTGATCCTTGTGAGGTCTCTTGGGTCACATCTTCAGGCGTTTCTCCCCAAAGACCAGGGTCATACATTTACTTCTTTATTTTAAATTAAAACCAAGATTCTCAGTGAATCCCCTGATTCTGAAACCTGGGGCTTTATGCAGAATATGAAATGTCTAAAGTTTACCAACCAAGTCCTTAGACTTGACTGCAATTGATCTTCCTGGATTCAATTTAGTGGGTCTAGTATAGACCTGATGAATCGAATTCAAAGGGCTCCCCTGTCAGCACTGGTAGACCTGCTCAGAGTGAAACTGATGGGAGTGTTTGCTCCCGTCATCTTCCTGCTGTGTAGGACAGTGTACAAAAGCCATTTAAGATAAGATTCTCAACTCCAACCCCATTAATTACATAGCTGGAGGTGACATCACTTAGAAGTCATATGTGGGTCCTGCAGGTTAGCAGGCCTGGAAAATTATTCTAAATAAAATGAGGAGCAATGAAATCCCCAAACTCTGCACTCCTACCCCCTGACTCTTTATATTGACAACTCAACTCCCAAGTCTTCTCAACTCTGTGTAGTGATCCCATTTTTAATTCAAAGTGTATGGAATCATGAGATAGACCCCTCCCAAATTCCAAGTTTATCTCAAGAATTCATGATTTAAAAAATATATATATACATCTTGTTTGTTTTTATTTGATTCCAGTGTTTGACCTTTTAGGGACAGGTTTCCCAGCTGTTCTTTTCAACCAGGAGAACTAGAAACAAACCCCAAGAATCTCACATAATCCCAGCACCTCTCTAGTTGGGCTTTAAGAAAAACAGTGACTATTGCTGTGAAATCATGAGAACTGACACCAATATCATGATCACCTTTGAAATTCAGTGAAGCACTGGAATGGGTTACCTAGGGAAGTAGTGGAGTCTCTATCCCTGGAGGTTTTTAAGTCTCGGCTTGACAAAGCCCTGGCCGGGTTGATTTAGTTGGGATTGGTCCTGTTTAGTACAGAGGGCTGGACTTGACGATCTTCTGAGGTCTCTTTCAGCTCTATGGTTCTATGATTCTGCTTAGTGTCATGTTGGTTTTTAGGGATGTGATGAAATATGAATGTCAAGCAAAAGCATTAGTCACAAGCTATGGGTTTGTGAAACTGTTTAGGAGCCTCATTGTTTGTTTTAAACCTGCTACCTATTAATTTCATTTGGTGACCCCTAGTTCTTATGTTATAGGAATAACTAAATAAGTTATCATTATTCAGTTTCTTCATACTCCTCTTGATTTTATACCATGGATTGATAGAGGCAATAAGATAATCTCTCTTATTCTCTATCCCTTTTTAAATGATTCCTAACATTCTGTTTCCTTTTTTGACTACTTCTCAGCTGGGCTTGGTGCAGTTGCTGTTACATGTTGTCTTTCCCGGGTGCCACTGGTGGGCTGTTGTTCTACAGTTGGGTGTCACATTGCATGGGCCCTGCTCTGACAATCTTGTGGGTTCTACTCTGAACTGGAGTGCTAAACAAACATCCTTTGTTAAAGGCCTTCCTGGGTATGTCTGTGTCTGGCCTAGCTGCCCAGTCAGTCTGTTAGACTTCGGTCATCGGCACCCACCGGATCTGGACGCTCCATTGAGGTTCCTGAAATCTCTCAACAGCTGCACCTAGTCCCTGTTGCCCAGTCACTGTTATGTGGTTCAGCCACCCCAAATTGAGCATCTTCTTCCGCTCCTCCATCAGACTCTGGATCATCTCTACTACCGATTGCACTTTAGCTCAGAGAGTCCTCACCCCCAGCCTTCGGGCCTGTCTCTACAAAAAATTCAAACCAGAACCCAAAGTTCATACCCCCAAACTCTGGGGAAGGACAGATTTGGACCCACAGCTGGAGCTAAACCTCAGGGCCCATCTCCAGTTGCCCTGCCCCAGTCTAGCATCTCCCTTCCCTCTAGTCCCTCTTGCACTGTTCACCCGCAGCTACCATAGTGTTTAGAAATGGGAGCTGGCTTGGAGCCGTTAAACCGAGAGGGGACGTCTGTTTCTGCCAGAGAGGCTCTAGCCCAGCCAGCAGGTAGCAGCTCAGTGCAGGGACCCTTGTGGGAGGCTCTGCCCTGGGTTTGACAGATGATCTGACCAGATGGGCCCGTTGGTCCCTTCTGGCCTTTACATGTACGACCACAAATTTAAACTGCCCTGGACCCTCATAAAAGCCGAGTAAATGCAGAGAGAGTGAGAATGAGGCAGGTTAATGTGTGTAGCCCAAAATAACATTGTGAGAGCGGATTATTCAAACCCACATCACAGCGTGTGACCCATCCCCTCCCCGCTGGGCTGCTCGCTCAGGGTCAGGCTGGGGAGAGCTCACTGCTGGGGGGGGAGGGGAGGTGTCTGCACAGGGGACACTGCAGATGATCAGGGCCCTGTTGGCTCATCCTGCGGTTCCCTCCCTGCATGACTGCTCAGAGCAGCTGGACTGCGTGTGCAGAGTCGCTGAGCAGGGCCCATTACTCATGGAGCCAGCTGTCTTCTCTCTTCTGAGCAGCTGCCACTTGCTCACCGGTCCTGCAGCATCTGGCGCTATGAATATGCCCAGTAGGGCTAAAGCCCGGGCCTAATTCTGCCCTCTCTGTGCTGGGATTAGGGCCAACAGCAGAGAGGCAGGATCTAGCTCTGCACAAAAAGGGGAAAGGACACTCTGTGAGATTAATTAAACCCCCGGAGGCAGATTTCCCGGCTTGCGTGTCTGACGTTTTCCCTGTTTCTCTGTCCTATCCCATCCAGGCTCCTCCCCCTTTGGGTGAAATGGCCCAGGGTCTCTGGCCTTCCAGGCAGGTATCCAGCTGGTTCATTGTCACTCAGGCTTTTGGGGGGCAGCAGGGTGGAAGAACAATCTAGAAGCCAGGACAGTGGACAGCTGCTCTAGAGCCCTGGGTTCAGTCCCTGACTGACCTGCAGACTCTAGTGTGCCCTAGGCTCAGTCACTGAGGGTACGTCTACACTACAGCGCTAGTTCGAACTAACTTAGTTCGAATTAGTTAATTCGAACTAAGCTAGTTCGAACTAGCGCATCTAGAACTAAAAACTAGTTCGAACTAGCGTTTTGCTAGTTCGAACTAGCGCGTCCACACTGATTGGACGCAGGGGGGCATTTAAGGGCAGCTGAAACCGGTTCTGGCAGGGCATCAGGTCAGCAGTTGCTTTGTGTGGCTGCTGTCTGAGGCTATCTGAGGCTCGTGCTTAAAGGGACCCCCCCTGGACAGCCGGTTCTCAGCTTTTCCTGCTTGCTTGCCAACCTCGCCGAGGGACAGCAAAGCGTCGGTCTCTGTGCCCGTCTGTGTCGGTGCTTCCCTTCGGGGGGTACTGCCGCAGGTGGCAACATGGAGCCACGGCTCGCCCTGCACCTTCTGGTGCACGTTCTGGACTTGCTGCTGCAAGCCTGCCAGCAATGGCTCGAGGCTGCCTGGCACCACCTGGGGAACGTCAGCCCCCTGCCTCTCCGCCTGGCCGCCCTGGGGGCCGTGGAGGAGCCGCGGCGGCGCCCCGGCACCGGCGTGCCCCGCCGCATCTGGCGTCTGGACACCAGCAGCGACTGGTGGGACCGCATCGTCCTGGAGCGCTGGGACGACCGACAGTGGACCCAGAACTTTAGGATGAGGAGGGACACCTTCCTGGAGCTCTGCGAGTGGCTCGCCCCTGCCCTGCAAAGAAGGGACACTCGCATGAGGCCCGCCATCCCCCTCCAGAAGCGGGTGGCCATCGCCCTCTGGAAGCTCTCCACGCCGGACAGCTACCGATCCGTCGGGAACCAGTTCGGCGTGGGGAGATCCACTGTCGGAGCAGTGCTCATGCAGGTACGGCGCTCGTCGGCCACCGAGCCGGGGGGGAGGGGGGCTGCGAGGAGGGGATGGGCCGCCCCAGGGACAAAGGGGGGGGCGGGAGGAGGCGAAGGCGCCCCGCACCGGAGGGGTCGGGCTGTCCCGGCCGTACTACACGCCGCCAGGGGGGTTGCTTCCGGGAGTGGGGCGCGGGGCACTGCCAGGGCACGCACGCTCCCAGCCACCCGGGCGCCCCACTGATTGACGCTTTGCTGTGTCTCTCTCCGCAGGTGGTCAAGGCCATCAACCGGGTGCTGCTCCGCAGGGTGGTCCGCCTCGCCGACCCGGATGCCGTCATCCGGGGATTCGGCGCCCTCGGCTTCCCCAACTGCGGGGGGGCCATCGACGGGACGCACATCCCCATCCGTGCCCCGGAACACCAGGCGTCCCGGTACGTGAACCGCAAGGGGTACTTCTCCGTCATCCTGCAGGCCGTGTGTGACCACCGGGGACAGTTGACGGACATAAATGTGGGCTGGTCCGGCAAAGCACACGACGCCCGGGTGTACCGGAACTCCTCCGTGTGCCAGCGGCTGCAGGACGGGACCTTCTTCCCCGACCGCCACATCAGGGTCGGGGACGTGGACATGCCCGTCTGCCTGGTGGGGGATGCCGCCTACCCACTGCAGCCCTGGCTCATGAAGCCCTACACGGGACACCTCAATCCCTCCCGCCAGGCCTTCAATAACAGGCTGAGCAGGGCCCGCATCGTGGTGGAGGGGGCCTTCGGGCGACTGAAAGCCCGCTTTCGATGCCTCCTCACCCGTCTGGACCTGGCCGAGCACAACATCCCTCCCGTGGTGGCGGCATGTTGTGTGCTCCACAATTTGTGTGAGCGGAAGGGGGAGGCTTTCTTGCCAGCCTGGATGGCTGAGGCTGACCGCATGGCTGGACACTACGGTCAGCCCCGCACCGCCGCCGTCCGGGAAGCCCAGCGGGGGGCCATCCGGATCCGGGAAGCCCTGCGGGACAGCTTCCAGGTGGAGGAGGAGGAGGACTGACCTCTCCCTGCATGCCCCACCGGGGCCTTCTTCCACCCTACCCCCCCCCTTCCCCTTTCCCCTCCCTATCTACTGTACAATAAAGACACCTGTTTTTCCAACAAAAACGTCTGTTTATTTCAGAGAACTGGGGTGGGGGAGGGAGGAATGAAGGTGGGAGAAGGGAGGGGGAAACCTGGGACGAGGGAGCTGGAAGGGGAGGGGAGGGAAGGGAGGAAGGGAAAGGAAAGCTCAGGGGTGGGAGTCTGGGTGCCTCTCCCGTCTCGCCACACTGCGGGTCCGGGGGCGTCGGTGGGGAATGGTTGTGGAGGGGGGGGCAGAGAGGACAGGGGGTGTGGAGGAAGCAGGAGCGGAAGCAGGAGCGGAAGCAGGAGGAGCAGGAGGAGCAGGAGGAGCAGGGGGAGCAGGGGGAGCAGGGGGAGCAAGAGGGGGAGCAGGGGGAGCAAGAGGGGGAGCAAGAGGGGGAGCAGGGGGAGCAAGAGGGGGAGCAGGGGGAGGAGGAAATGGAAAGCGGTCTAGCAGGCTCTGGAGGTGGCCTCGCAGGGCACGGCCCTGCTCCTCCAGGGCCTCCAGACTCCTCTGGCGCAGCCTGAGGTCCTCCTGGACCCAGTGGTCCTGGAGACGGAGCTGTCGGTCCAGGAACCGGAGATGCCGCCTCTGGTAGTCCTCCTGGTTCCTGGCTGTCCTGCTTGCCCGGGCGCGGGCGGCTGCTGCAGGCGGTGTGGTGCGCCCTGCAGTCCCCGGTGCTGCAGCTGTGGTGCAAGAAGACCAGCGGTCAATTACCCCAGGGGCCCAGGTGTGTGAAACCCAGCTCCCCTCTGCAAGGCCAGGGCCCCTGCAGGATCCCCAGCTGCTGCTCCGTAGTGGGCAAGGCCCAGGCGCACGGTCCCGGGGCTCCCTCTCGCCCCAGCCCCCCGTACACATAAGGGGAACACGAGGGTACTCACAGGTGGACGCCTCCCCGGCCTCTGATGATGCAGGCGAGCGGCTCTGTGGGGTGCCTCGGGGGTCCCGGGTCCTGGGCAGGCTGGCGGCAGGCTCCTGGCTCTCAGAGCCCTCTTCCTCCTCCTCGGTGTCCAGGAGCGGTCCCTCTGCCCCGGGGTCAATCACGTCCCGGGGGGCAGGGACGGCATGAGGCCCCAGGATGCGGTCCAGGGCATGGAAGTGGGGGCAGGCCTCCGGGTCAGCCCCTGGCAGGCAGGCCCGGGAGTAGGACTGCCGCAAGTCTTTAATCTTGCAGCGCACCTGCTCCCGGCTGCGCTGGTGGCCCCTGGCGGCCAGGCTGGCAGCCATGCGTCCGTAGACGGCCGCGTTCCGGTGGCTAGTGCGGAGATCGTGGACATTTGAGGCTTCCCCCCAAACCTCGATGAGGTCCACGATCTCCGCACTTGACCAGGCGGGCGCCCGCCTTTTGCGCCCCCGGGCAGGCTCCCGGGAGCCGCCAGGCTGGTCGTGGGGAGCAGTGGAGGGCTGGGAGCCCTCGGATGGCTGGCTCATAGTGTGGCAGGTGCAGGCTGTGCAGGCACGGGTGCTGGCAGCCTTGCAACTGGCACAAAGTGAGTAGCCAGCCCGTGGCCCTTTAAGGGCTCCGGGGCCGGGAGGGGGGCAATAGAGTTTCCCTGGTGTTGGCCAGAGTGGCCACCAGGGAAACCTGGGAAGCCTTAGCCTCCCACTAGTTCGAACTAAAGGGCTACACAGCCCTTAGTTCGAACTAGCTAGTTCGAACTAGGCGTTAGTCCTCGTAAAATGAGGTTTACCTAGTTCGAACTAAGCGCTCCGTTAGTTCGAATTAAGTTCGAACTAACGGAGCGCTAGTGTAGCGCATAGGAAAGTTAGTTCGAACTAACGTCCGTTAGTTCGAACTAACTTTCTAGTGTAGACATACCCTGAGTCTCTCTGTGTGCCTCAGTCTTCCCATCTGTGACAGGAGGATTTCAGAGTGTCTGGGGAACCATTTTAGTGACCGTGAGGGCTCAGATACTCCAGTGACAGGGGACGTACAAGGAAATGGGGAGCAGTGATGGGAAGAGCATGTTATGGCCGCTCTTCTCTATACACAGGGGAATTAACCCGTGTGATTAACCCACGATAGCTTTGCTGCTATAACTCCCACAGGGACGCTCATTGTCAGGTTTTATTCACAGATTCTGAAGCCAGAAGGAACCACTGTGATCATTTTGTTTGATGCCTTCCCACCCACCCCTTATCACCCAGGTCAGAGACCTGCCCCGAAGTAACTCCTGTGAGAACTAGAGCATCTCTTTGGAAAAAAATATCTACCCTGGATTTAAAAACTGCTGGTAATGAAGAATCCACCCCATCTTGTGGTAAGTTTTTCCCCATGATGAATTACCCTCACAGTTAAAAACTGATGCCTTATCATTATTATTGCTTTCCAAATAAGATAAGAAAAACCAGGAAAAGGCTCTTTCACCAGACCCAGGTGAACACAGGGACTGGCACTAGTGTAACTGTCTCACTCTCCCCAGGGCAGTTCCAGCTCACAGGGAGGACGGGATCCCCCCTGACTCCTGACTCTCATTAGCCTGCCTGCCTTGTCCATCAGGCTGAGCTGTGGCACTGGCCCCTCCCCATTGCCCCTGCGGACTGTCAGGCTCAAGGTCCTGATTTTCCATCCACCCTTCCCCGTGACTCTAGGAGCTACCCAACAAAAACGCACCTAGTAGGGGGGCAGCCAGGCCTACATCTCTATCCCACGCTCCTTTGGCATTTTCCAGATCCCCCACTGGCCCAGTCCGATGGACTCTGGCTCCCCACTGCTCAGAGGTCACTTCTGAGTGCTGTTTCTCATCTGCCTTGTGTTTTTCTCTCCTCTCCTCCTTCACCGCTGGCAGTGGGGGGTGACTTGAAAGGGAAGGGACCTGGTGCCCGCCTTTCAGCAGGGACAGGAGACTCTTCAACAGCCCAGAGTGGGGAACAGGGACAGGACGGGCAGGAGGGGCAGAAGTGTCTGGAGTCGAGTGCAGAGGACAGAATGGGTGGCAACTAAAGCACGTGAGAAAGCCAGAGCAGTCCTAGGGTAGGTGTTCCATGGGGTGAAATTCATCCCTGTGTGAATTACGAGGCCTAGACCCTATTTATGTCCTTCTTAGATCCTGGGGGAGCTGAGTCCTTCTCACCAGGGACTGGAGATGAGGGTGGAGGCAAAAGGTTCAGGCTCCTCCAACAGGCCTCCCAGTCAAACTGTGACCTTTCCCCTGGGGCAGAAGTGACTTTACCCAGGGGCTGTCTCAGCCCCAGGCAGTGAGACGGGATGGGAGGTGTTTTTTCAGTGATAAGTTTAGACTCAAACAAGCAAACCAGGCCCCTTCAGTTCTCAGTCTTGCAGCCCTAAATAGAGACGCTGTGGCCGGAGCACGAAAGGGGAGCAGCGTGGGACAGGAAATGGGGAGCAGTGGTGATTATGAGGCCCAAGGAGGGGACAGAGGTGGTCAGAGAGAGGCTGCAGCATCTCTGCTACCTCAGCCCTGCTGACCCCAGAGGGCTTTGGAGCACGAAAAGGTGCTGGCTGGAGCACCCAGCCCTGGGGAGCAAATGGGAGCAGAGAGAGATACCGGAGCTTCCCTTTGCTGAAGTCAGACAGGGCAGTGCGGTCAGGTCAGAGAAGGGAGGGACATCAGATTGTCCCTTCCTGAACCCATCAAAAGCTGAAGCTCTTTCCATTCCACCACTGTCCCGATGCTCCTGTCTCTGTGCCTCTTGCTGCCTGGTGAGTATGTGGGAATCCTGGGCTAATTTGTGTCAGGTTGGGAGGAAACAGAACCGAGAGCAGCCCCTGGCCCAGACTGTCGGCAAAACCTCTTCAGTGGGAGAGAAATAGGAACCAGTGTAAACGGGTATGTCTACACTACAGAGTTTTATCAGAAAAATGGCTGTTTTTCCAACAAAAAACTTGAGGAACATCCAGATTGCAACTGCGTTCTGCTGCAAGAAAATCAAAAGAACAGAGGGGTTTTCTGGCATTGGTAATCCTCATTCTTTGAGGAAGAAGCCTTTTCCAGAAAAAGCTGTGTGTGGATGGGGAAGAGGGAGTTCTTTCGGAAAAAGAGGAAAGAGGAAAAAGCGGGTGCCCAGGTGGCCACTCTGTCCATAGCAATCACAGCTTACCAGTAAGAGCATCCATTCAGTCTGGATGTCCTTTTGAAAAAGCAGATTGCTTTTTTCATGCATTTGGCAGGGGGGACGCGCTCTTTTGGAAGAAGTTTTTTTCCGAAGATCTCTTCCGAAAATAGCTTCTTCCGAAAGAAGTGTGCAGTCTAGACGTAGCCTGAGTGAGAGAGCTGCTGGGCCAGATACCAGTGACTCAGTGTCACTCCACGGAGTCAGTGCCATTTTACACCAGCTTAGGATCTGGCCCTCTAGAGAGCTGAAGGGAAAGGCAGCTCAGCCGAGGGATCTGCCCTGCCCCAGATCTAACGTCCTGCCTGGTTTGCTTCTTCAGCAACATACAGATCAGAAAATTATTTCCCTGTGTAGTACGGGCAGCTTCTATCCCTCAAGAGGGAGCTCAGAAAAGGGGGAGATTTTATCTCTAGCACTAACCACACGTCTTCTTTCTGTTCCCAGTGCTGAGTCCCAGCAGCCAGATCTGCTCAGCTCCAGGTGAGTTCCTCTGTCTGTCTGTAAACAACCTGCCCATGGCATTCCCCCTCCCTCTCCACATGTCCAGCCACCACCCCCTTTCCACTGTTCCCTGCTCCCTGTGGTGCCAGCAGCAATGACTCTGGAGAGTGATTAGAGATGTGAGAGATCCCAACAGGTAGAGCAGGTCTCCTGGTCGACCCCTCCCTGTCCTGCTGCCTCAGCTCTGCTCTAGGAAGTCAAGAACACCCCGGCTCTGACCCCAAGGGATTTACCTTCCCATGCACTGACTCCCAGCCCCTCGCAGCTGCAGAGCTCTGCCCTGGAGCTCACCCCCCACTGGGACTTAGCCTGCACCTCATTCCTAAATGTCGGCAGCACCCTTAGTAGCCAGTCCTGGGCAGGCAGGTGGCATTTGACAGGGCATGGCCAGAAGGGACCATTGTATAACCCAGGCTGAGCTCCTGCATGGCCCAGGGAATTTCACCCAGTGACCCTGAATCCAGCCTGGCACAGGCTGGCTGAGCTGTTTCTTTGCTGGTTGCCTGGACGAGGCACCAGATGGGGGCACCACTGGGGCAGGGAAGGTGCCAGGCAGGTCCCAGTGGCAGAAGCAGCAACTCCCCTGCAAGTTCAGAGCTGGGTCCCATCGAATGCCACTGAATCCACGAAAAGAGGATCTGCTCCCTGCTGCTGCCCCAGGACCTTTCCTTAGCCTGGGCCTGGAATTGCTCCCCTGAGAACCCTGTGCCACCCGGGGGATGGGAGGGGCACAAGGGCAGGGAGGTTGCTAGAGCAGATGCCAGAGGGGTCAGGCAGTGGATACAGCTTCTTGGCTATTGGCCAAATACACCGAGGCAGCGACTGGCCTCTTCTGCATGGGCTGTGGGTGTTGGCCGTACCCTAGACAGCCCTCAAGAGCCAGGGTCTGTCCTGACTTGGTGTAGCCTCTCTCCTGTCCGTACTGCCCCAGCTGGGTCAGTGGGTGCCCGCAGCACGGACCCCTTGTTCTAGGACATGGGAGCCAGAAAATGGGAGCCCAGCCCAGCAGAGCCTCCAGAGATGATCCCAGGGAATAAAGTTTCTGATCACTAGAGAGAGCTCATCCCCTGTCTGCCCGGCAGCGCTGGGATCAGAGCCTCCATCCCAGATGTGCCACAGACTCCCTGCCATTTATCTCCTCTGTCATCAACAGCACTGGGCACCACCGAAGCCCCACTGGCAGCTCTGACCCATGGCCCTTCCCAGGCGCTCTCCGTGCCCCAAAGCTCAACCTGAACCAGACATCGGCCCGGCCGGGGGATTCTGTGCAGTTCCAGTGCTCTGTGACCTCTCAGCTCCCGGCCACCCGCGTCGTCTTCTGCAAGGATGGGGAGGAGGTTTCATCCCAGAGGGTGGAGGCGAAGGCTATCTACAGCTATAACCATGTGGTGTCCAAGGATGGCTCTGGGAATTACACCTGTCGGTACGAAATCAAGGACAGCGACAACCGGGTGAGCAGATCCTGGCTCAGCCCTGCAAGGTACCTCAGAGTCACTGGTAAGGGATGTGCATGTATCTGTGTGTGTTTGTGTGTCTGTCTGTCTGTATTCCAGCTCAGCTCTGTCCACAACGAAACGGAGGTGGGGGTAAATGGCAGGGTGAGGCAATAATTAAATAACCAGCCCCTGAAAATGCAAATGCTGAAATGCATCAAAATCTGAAACAAAAGAATGTCTCAGAAAACAGCTTTGTCCAAACTTAGACCCAGAGTGCCTGGCACCCCAGTTTTACCCATCAAAGCTCAGACAGCCCAACCCAGACAGGAGGGAGGAGGGCACAGCCGTCCCTGGGTGGATGTGGGGCCTGGGTCAAACACCCCTGCCAACAGTGCCCCAGGTATAGGGGCCCCTCCCTGCTGCAGACTCCACCTCTGTTCCACCTGTTCTGCTCCCTTACTCCCTTCCCAGTGTGGCACAAGCAGCAGGGTCACCCAAACTCGCCCTGGCGGCAGGACTGGAGCAGCCCGGTAGCCTGCTGCACTCCGTCGAGCCACACTGCCCTCCCAGCCTATTGCACCTTACTTCTACGGCAACGGGGAGTGGCGCACCCTGGGGCATGGGCGCTCTGCTTCCTGCCATCGTGGAGAAGCCTTGTGCAGAGAGCTAGGGCAGGGCAGCACGTTGGGCAGAGCAGGCTGCCAGGCTGCTCCTGCTCCTGTTGCCAGGGTGAGTGCAGGGGATGACTGAGGTGGCCAGAGTGAGAACCCCAAAGCACGGGACCTGGGGGGCCATTCTGAATGATCCTATGGTTTGGACAGCACTGGGAGAGGGGGAACATCATAGAGTCATAGAACTGGAGGTCATTGAGTCCAGTTCCCTGCCCTCATGGCAGGACCAAGCACCGTCTAGGCCAGGGCTACTCAACTTGGGAAGCCCCATGGCCCACGGCACATGCCAAGTGCTGCAACTTAAGTGTGGTTGCATATACATGCGCATATATATGCTTCCGGCACCTCCTCCCTGGGGGCTAAAAATGCCGACACCCTGTACCCGTCTATTCCAGCCAGCCCGTCCACTTGCGTCTTTCAGTGCTCACCCCGCCTGGTAGACGCCTCACCATTGTAGAGCGTGTTCCCAGTGGAGGCCATGTGCAAAGCATCCCACACATGGGCTACGTGTAGAGCCCCTGTAAATCCAAACTCCCCTTTGGGTCACAAACAAACAGCCCCCGGGACACATGCGGCACGGGCCCCATGTTGAGTAGCCCTGGTCTGGACCATCCCTGACGGGTGTCTATCTAACTTGCTCTTAAATATCTTCAGTGCTGGAGATTCCACAACCACCTAGGCAATTTATTCCAGTGTTTAACCATCCTGTCAGATAGGAAGAAAAGTCTCACTCAGTTCGAGTCCGGTCCCCTGAACTGAGGCAGGACCAAGTACCCCTGGCCCATTCCTTGCCAGAGGATTGTCCCTCCTGTTTTGATTAACCCCAGTGACAGGGATTCCACAGACTGTTCAGGGCTTCACTCGCCCATTGGAACCACAGACTCGTAGCTCCAGTGCCCTGCGCTCATGGCGGGACTAGGCGTTGTCTGGACCTTTCCTGACAGGTGCTTGTCTAACCTGCTGTTAAATAATTCCAGTGATTCCACAACCTATAGTTAGAAAGCATTTCCCACAGTTTGCCTTGCTGCACAGTAAGCCGGTTACTGCTTCTCCTACCCCGAGTGATCACTAAGAGCAATTGACCCCTGGAGACTGGTATAAGGTGCCTCCTCCCCCCAGGTTCTGTTCTCAACACGCCCCAGTGTTTCTAACCTCTCCGCCTAGCTCAGGTTGGCTAAACCTTCGGTCAATGTTTTTGCTCCCCCTGGACTCTCCCCAGCTTCTCCACTTTTTTGCTTCTCCATTCCCCCAGAATGGGCCTGGTGCTGAAGCTGCGGCCTCATCAGCACAGAGTACAGTGGAACAGGGAACTCCCATGTCTTATATGGGGGGGAGGAACCTTTTTTGGGGTCATAGACCGCTGACCCACTGAAAAATCAGTCAGAGGCCAGTCCTTGGGGAGGCAGCGGTGGGCTGCAGTGCCAAACTGACTCCCCAATGCTGGAGGGGGAGCCTGGAGCCTCGGGGGCTGGATCCAGGGAAGCAGGGAGCAGCACGTTGCTCCTGGCTCTTAGGCTTCTCACCCCTGTCTTGCACACACTCATGTTACTGACTTAAATACAGTCTGTGTCTCAACCTGAGCCCAGGGCCCTTCCAGCAGCCCTGCCCCCAGCCAGTGGCTGCCCATGGTCAGTTGTACTAGGGCAGCGTAGGGTCCTCGACTGGGCCACGGCCTGCTCTGATCTCATGTGTTTGTTGCCTAGGTGACGGCTCCAGCAGCGATGGTGCCGGGGATTCCTCCCCCCCAGGTAAACGGTTCTGAAGAGTTTCTGTATCTTGGGGTCTGTATTTAGGGAAAGGTGGGTCCTGGGCTGGGCACCCCCAGTCTGAGTGCAATCGCCATGACGATGGATGCAGGAAATGCACCACCACACAACAGGGAGACAGGCTCGTCCAGTGCGGGGCATTCCCCCTGCAGCGCTCTCAGGATTCCCAGCATTGCTGAGCCAGGCAGCATCTTCGGCAGGGCAACAAAAAGGCTTGTTCAAAGGGAGAAGTCCAAACACTTCTGATGGGCAAGAGTCATGGAGCCCTCTGCTAACCCGGCAGCCAGTGAGTTGTTGCCTCCCTCTGCACTCACTGGGTGGGGGGTTGCTCTGGAAGGAGGCACCAGACGCATCATCCCACCTGGGCTCCCAGGTTCTGTCTCCGTGTCATTAGCTAGTTACACTCTGTGCTCCAGGCCTGGCCCAGAGTGTCACACCCAGCGTGTGGGCAAACCCCTCTGCCAGGAACCTCAGCCCAGCACCAGTGTCCGGTTCCCAGGGAGCTACCGAGCCCCAGGGAATGAATTGATCAGAGCCAAACCTGGCTGCTTGTCCAGTTCCCCCCAGAGCATCTTCACCAGCAGCAAACCAGCCCACCCTCTCCTCAGGACTCATCTGGTGCTCAAGCCTCATGGTGCCCTCTGCGTGAGCTGCCAGCCACAGTGGGGAGGCGTGACGGTGTCTGGGATGTCACTGGCTCTTGTGAGGCCTTTTCACAGAGTCCGGGTGCAGCCTGAGAAAACTGGGGCGAGAGTGACTCTGTGCTGGGCAAAGGCAGGAGACACCCCAATGGCCTCCATCAGTTAGGCCTCACTTTGGGGAAACGTGCCCTCTGCCTCCTTAGAGCGAGGCCTCAGGGCGATCCCACAGCGTCCCCGTTACACAGCAGCTGCTCTGTGCCTAATGCTGCCCTGCAGGGCCACACGCTGCTCTGCAGGTGCCACCACTTCTCTTTCCATGTTGCAGGGCCGGACATGTCCCCTGCCATCTGGGCCACCCGCTGTGTCTTGGTCCTGCTGCTCCTGGTGTCTGCGCCCGTCATCACCTTCGTGCTGGAGAAAAGGGGCCTGACCCAGCCTGTGGTGCTGGAGGAGGCTCGTAGGGGCAATGGCAGCATTTCTGGGGCAGGCGGTAATGGGGATCCCCATTCACCATGTACGAGCAGGAGGAAGGGTGAGGAGGGGGTGGGGCTCTGAGCAGGGTGTTGGGAGACACCACAGGTCAGTGCTGCACAACAGACCCCTGCAGTAACCTTCTTTGCCCAGGTAACTCCAGCAGCCCCCTCAGTCCCTGCTCCCTTCCCCCATCAGGGACCTTGTTAGGCAGGGACCAGTGTTGCCAAATGTCCGAAAACCCTGAGGCCTTGCCCCTGCCCATCTCTTCCCCCCAAGGCTCCGTCCCTCCTCCACACTCTCCGGTCACCCCCCACTTCCTCCTCTCCTTCCTCCTCTCATCAGTCCTGGTCTTCCCCCTTATTCCTCAGCTCTGGCTCATCTCCTGCCCCCTGCCCAGCAGGGCTCCCTCTGCTCCAGGCCTGGGACAGGAGCTGCTGCAGCCAGACGTAGGTCTAGCTAAGCAGGGGACTGGCATGAGCTGATAATCTGGCACCTTGCCCCCTTTCCCAGTAACTGGGCTTTCTGGGTACAGACAGTTCACTTCACTGAACTCTGCCAGGTCCCCTTTTCAACTGGATGGTCTGGATGAAAACCAGGCACTTGGCATTGGCAACCCCCTGCAGCCCTCAGCTCACTACCAGCCATGCCTGGGCCATGCTGAGCTCTGTCAGAGCTGGGCACTGCCATGAACTGCCCCCCCCCCCCAGTGAAATGTGCCAACCATTCAGCTTTTCTCAGGGGAGAATTACGTTAATTTACACCATTTTCACCATGTGGTAAACTAAAACAAGCCCCTCATACTCTGGTGTGAGGGTGTCCCCAGGGGGAGTTATCCCGGGAGAGCTGAAGGGTTTAGCTAGACCAGCAGAGTTCTGCTCACGGGAGGAAGTTATAGACATGGGAAGACATAGAAACTGCCTGTGGAGGTCCTGGCCATGCGATACCTCTGGGCTCTCTCCTGCCTGCTCTTGGAGAGTGGGGCAGGCAGCTGGGGGCTGCAATGTGCCCCTGGGGCTGCTCCAACTACTCAGCACTGGGACCGATGGCTCAATTTGAGGGTAGGTAAGAACTTTGTGGGTAGTAGGGCAACTGGACAGTGCAGCCTAGAGAGATTGGGGCACCTGCCTGGCACTCTGGGGCACCTGTGGACGTGCCACCTGCCCGGCTGTCTGTCACTCCAGAGATGGGTGAGCAGCATAGCCAGCTCTCTGGTACTCCAGGGCCAGGACTTGGGCCATGCCACCTAGCCAACTCATTTTGGGTGAAGGGCTCTTGGCCCACACCACACAGCAACCTCGGTGGAGTTCAGTAGCAGGGGCCAGGAGCCACAATGGATAGGTTGGGGCTGGTGAGTGTGGAAGGGGCAGGGTTCCAGGTGGAAGAGGTGCGGCTGAGGAGTTGCTTCTCTAACCCAGGGGTTCACCCACTACCACCCATGCTTCTCCTGGGCAGTTTCCCAGGCAGGCAAACTGTCTGTGCAGCACCCAGAGCAAAGGGGTCTCACTTTGGCTGCTGTAATGTATATAATCCCAGTGAATTGCAGAGGGGGGCTGGGTGGACAGGAGCTAAGGAACGAGGTCTCTATTTCTGATTTGCTATTCTGTAATAATGTCCGGTATTTTCTAATGAAGTAAGTTTTATTATTATCATGAGTATCAGTAGGCAAGTATGCAGTAGAGGGGGCGGGGCCGGGAGGGATGGAATCCCCAGGGCTGCCCCACAGGGACCGTGCGAGGGACAGACAGAGCCCCGGGATCTGCATGTGCCCGAGCCAGCCAGCGGGTCCCCCATCCTGCTCCTCCCCGGCCAGCTCCACACCCTCCAACCCCTTCCCATCCAGCCCCACTCCCCACCAGCCAATTCCCCCTGGCCAGCCCTGCTTCCCCCCCCCAAACCCCTCCCAGCCAGCCCTGCTTCCCCCCCCAAGCCCCTCCCAGCCAGCCCTGCTCCCCTCCCGGCCGGTCCCCACCCCATCTGAGATTAAGTGTGTCCGGTGTTTTTTTGAAATCATCAGAGCCACTCCCCCCCACACACACTGGGCAGCCTGCTCTGGTGCTCCAGCCCCCATTGCTGTCCCATCGCAGGGCTGGAGCACACAAAATCGACTAAGCTGGGCCCCGCAGTCTCGGGTGGGCAACGGGAATGTGGGCAGTGACTTTCTCCTCAGTTGGGGGCCACATAGGGGAGGGAGGGGTCCTTTTGCTTCTCACGTGTGTGTGGCCCCTGACTGATTTTTCTGTGGGTCAGTGACCCCAACCCAAAAAAGGTTCCCTTCCCCAAGAGCAGGGTTATGAGTGTGTGGGGGAGGCTGCCAGACATGTGGGCTCAAAAAGGGCGGCTCCCCTGGGCCCTGACTGGGATCCCCTCCCCCATCCTGTTCCCATCCTCTTATATTGAGATGCTCCCTCAAGTGACATCTGGGTTCCTTCCACCCCCCCAGGTGGCAGTTGGTCATTCCCCCCCTTGAGGGGCTCGTCACTGACTCTGCTCATCAGGCCCCCCGGAGATTCCCAAGTTGCTGCCAGCGGCTCCATCCCATCCCCCACACTCGCCGCACCCAGGGCTGGGGTGTTCGGCCCATCCCAGCAGGACCCTGCCAGACTCCAGCCAGTCTCCAGCCCTTGGAGCAAAGGGCCATGGAGCCCCTGGCTGGTTGCTCCCCTAGTGTATGTCTAGACTGTAGAGCTATATCAGAAAAAGCTATGTGCGTATCTTTTTCCACATTTTTTTTCAGAAGAGCCTTTTCCAAAGTTTGGCCCATCTACAGGGGGCCAAATTTCAGAAAAACCTCCTCTTTCAGAATATTCCTTATACCTCATACAATGAGAAATATGGGGATGCTGAAAGAACGCGTCTGCTTTTTCGGAAATTGTTCTGAAAAAGCGGACACATTCCTTGGACATGGCACAGATTTTCCAGGATCCAGGAAAAGCTCTGCAGTGTACACATAGCCCTAGTGACATCCCTACGCCATGCAGTGCCAACACGCAAGTGACACTGGCAATGCCCCGCCGCAGCCAGACTCCCAAGCAAGCGTGGAGACAAGACGGGCTCTGCCTGCTGAGGCATTTTTTAAAAACGAGGGGGAAATATCGGTTTTGGCATTTGGGAACTGAATATTTTCAGCTGAAAACTTCCAAAAACTGAAATATCTGGGGACTGTTGATATTCCAATGTAAAATAAAAAATGTCAAGGAAAGCAGAGACTGCCACAAAAAATAAACAAGCAAGATAAAGATATGTTTAGTCAGAAATAAAGTTTTTATTTGAAAATGTCTTAATGTAAAAGTCTCTGCCCCAGTGCATTGTTGTGCATGGTGCTGCACTGCCCGGTATCATACAGCACTGCCCCTCCCCTGACAATCTGCCTTGGTTTCTTCTCTGAACTGGAGTGCTAAACCCTCCCAGCATGCTCGCTAATCATCCCGGGTCTGTCTGCGCCCGGCCTAGCTGCTCCGTCAGTCTGTTAGTGCCAGGCCTTTGGTTCCTACCACATCTGCACACTCCATTGAGCTTCCTGAAACCTAAGCCAAGCCAACAGCTTCACCTCACCCCCATTGACCATTCAGCATTGTGTGGCTCAGTCACCCCAGTCAAGCATCTTCTCTCCCTCCTTGGTCAGACGCTGGATCATCGTCTCTGGTTCCTATTGCACTTTTGGTCTCAGAGGGAAAGCCCCCACACACAGACCCTGGGGGAGGTAAGATCCGGCTGTTTGGCCTGGGACTAACTCGACAAAAAGAACAAAACCAGAACCCCAAGTCAACATTAGGGATGTAATAATCTAGTCAATTAACCAATTAACCCATTAGTGTATCGGTTAATGCCATAGACTACACCCATTCCCCACTCCACCCCTCACCAGTAAATGCTTTAGCAGGCTGGCCAGCCGCCCAGCTCAGTCCTGACGTGCGCTGGGTCCGGGAGCTACCCCTTCTGCAGCTCTGCATTTAAAGTGTATTAGGAGCCGGGCAGGCAGGCAGCTCAGCTCGACTCTTCAATTAACCGATATTTAACATCCCTAGTCCACACCCGCAATCTCTGGGACTGTCCAGATTAGGACCCACAGCAGGAGCTAGTTCCCAGGGCCCCTTTCCAGTTGTTTTCTCCCAGTCCAGGAGCTCCCTTCCCTCTTGTCCCCCTTTGCACTGCTCAGCCGCAGCCACCTTGGGCTATGTCTAGACTGCCCTCTCTTGTGCAAGAGAATATGCCAATGAGGAAAAGCAGTGAATAGCGCTGTGCCTCATTTACTGTTTTACTGACATGTTTTGGCATTTGAACAGTAACTACCTGTATATTAATTAACGAGCTGTTACTTTGCAATGGGCGGAGATATTATGTAATCTTTAGTAGTTCTATTGGCTTATGTGCTCATTTCGTCTTGCTGCTAGACCTATCAAATCATTTTTCCTCCACCCACCTGCTGACTATATAACCTATTGTATTGTTTTAATTAACCAGTGTTCACCAGGGTAACCCCTGCATGACACTCCATCAGCTGGTGTGTAATAAATCCTCCGCTTGTTTTCACCTGCATCCAGAGTGTCCTGGATTATTTCCAACAAATGCTTTGCCTCATTTGCATATTCTCTTGCACAAGAGGGGACAGTCTAGACATAGCCATAGGGTTTAGACTTGGGATCTGGCTTGGAGCTGTTAAACTGAGACAGGACGTCTCTCTCTGCTAGACAGGCTCCTGCTCAGCCAGCAGTTAGCAGCTCAGTGCGGGGATCCCTGGGGGAGGCTCCGGCCTGGGCTGGGCAGACGCTCTGGCTAGATGGGCCCATTGGTCCCTCCTGGCCTTTACATGTACGACCATGAAAGTAAACTGCCCTGGAACCCTCACGAGAATGAGTGATTGCAGAGAGAGGGAGGTTAATGTGTGAAGACAAAAATAACACTGTGCGCGGGTTATTCAATCCCACATCACAAGGTGTGTCACACCCCCACCCCACTGGGCTGTTAGGTTGGGGTCAGGCTGGGGAGAGCTCACAGCTTGTTGGAGGGAAGAGGTTTCCTTACCACAGACTGCAGAAGCTCAGGGCGCTGTCAGCTTGCCACGAGCATCCCTCCTTGCATGACTGCACGGAGCAACCAGACTGTGTGCGCAGAGTCACTGAGCAGGACCCCTCCTCGCGGCACCAACTCTCCTCTCCCTTCCCTCTTCTGAGCAGCAGCCAGACACTCTCTAGTCCTGCAGCATCTGGCTTCAGCAACATGCCCAGCAGATGTGAGGATACAGGTTGCCCTGAGGTTTGGGCCAGGGAGGGAAGCAGGATCTAGCCCAGAAGCCGTAGGGGGAGGGACGCCCTGGGTGATAAAGTCAATTCTCTGCAGCAGATTCCAGTTAGTGTCTCTGACATTTTCCCTCAGTCTCAATCCCATCCCATCCAGGCTCTTCCTCTCTTTGGATGAAATAGCTCCAGGTCACTGGCCTTCCAGGCAGGGTCCGAGTTAGTTATTGTCACCCAGGCTTGGGGAGGGCTGAGCGTAGGAAGGACAGTCTAGTGGGCGGGGATGTGGGCTCAACATCCCAGGGTTTAGTCCCTGACTCATTGCAGACTCCTGTGGACCCTGGGCTCAGTCACTTTGCCCCTTTCTCCATGACTCAGTCTTCCCATCTGTGACATGTGGAGGAGCTGCCATGTGTTTGAGGAGTGTGTGAGAAGAAACCCCATTAAGGACTCCAGTGAAAGGGATGAAGAAGCAGAGGCAGGACACGGATGGGAAAAGCTGCTTTTCTCTGGGCTTTTCTATGCACGGGCAAATTTACCACTATGATTAAAACCCTACAACTCTGCTGGTGTAACTCCCATGGAGACACTTTTATTGCGGGATCAGAGCCTTGGTCAGGCTTTTTCAAATAGATTCTAAAAGCAGAAAGTCCCGCTGTGGCCATCTGTCTGCGCTCTTGATTGACACAGGCCAGAAACCTGCCCCAGATCTATTCCAGTTTGAACTAGGCCCATGAAGTCAGTGGAGTCTTTCCATTCACATCAATGACTTTGGATGAGCCACTTTTGGAGAGACATTGTCTGATATACAAGCAGTGATATACAAGCTGCCAAAATATTATGATGTACAAAGAACACTTGTGTCATGAACAGGGGGAGAAGTGACTTGCACCTGGTGAGTTAGGGGTTAACTCCAGTATCTAGCAAGGGTGTCCGCCAAGGGGCCAGGAGAGCCATTTGAGATAGAGGGTTGAATTTTGAGTTGTATATAGGTTTCCTGCCTGCTTCCTTTGTGTAGGAGAGATAAAACAGCAGTTGAGGGACACAGAATGATTTAAACCCAGGCAGGACTGCCATGGTCCCCTCCCCTCTCCCCGATGGAATTCAGGACATGGGATTGGAAAATCCACTTCTGCAACACTGCCCTGCCTTGTGCTCCTCGCACATTTCCCTTGGGACCTTTCCCTGTTTGGCTTCTTGCACAGGCAATAACGCCTGCTCACAAGGCTTTCTTCCCGTGTTCCTTTGGCCCTGGGTTCTGTGAGTTGCTTAGTCGCACTGATCATTTCTTCTGGATGCTGTTTCTCAAGTGCCTTGAGACAGCAGTATCCTGTGGCCTTCTCTCAGGAGGGACAGCAGACGCCTCTGCAGCCCAGAATGGGGGCAGGGGCAGTTAGCACAGCACAGGCAGAAGTGGCAGGAGCTGGGTGTGGAGGAGGGAGCACGTGGAGACTAAGCAGGTGGGAAGCCAGTGCAGTCCTGTGGCAGGTGTTCTCTGGGTGGGGTTGTAATTCACCTCTGGACAGAGGGTCCAGACTCCATTTACGTCTCTCTTAAGTCTAGAAAGTGAATTTCCCCTGGGGCAGCGGGGTCCTTCTCACCAGGGACTGGACACCAGGGTGGAGGCAACAGGTTCAGGAGCCTCCAAAATCCCAGCCCCCGCAGGCACCCAATGACCTTTCACCCTGGCCCAGCTGTGCTGTTAGCCAGGGACCGTCTCAGTCCCCAGGCAGTGAGATGGGACAGGGGAGGGGGGATGTTTCCTCACTGATCTGTTTAGACTCGAGCAAGCAAACCAGGCCCTTTTGGTTCTCTGTCTCGCAGCCCTAAATAGAGACGCTGTAGCCGGTGGATGACGCGGGGCAGGAAACAGGCAGGGATGATGAATATCAGACCCAAGGAGAGGACAGAGCAGGTCAGAGAGAGGCTGCGGCGTCTGTGCTACCTCAGCCCCGCAGTTCACAGGTGGCCTGGGAGCAGGGAGAGGGGCTGGAGCACCCAGCCCTGGGGAGAAGACGGGGGCAGATCAGAGCAGAGAGAGAGACCAGAGCTTCCTTTTCACTGAAGTCAGACAGGGCAGTGGAGACAAATTGGAGCAGGCCGTGACCCCACTCAGGAGCAGAGGCCACTGGACTGTCTTCATCCCAATCGGTTTTTGCCACAACACTGATGCTCCTGTCTCTGTGCCTCTTGCTGTTCAGTGAGTACGGGAGGTCCTGGAATAATTCGCAGCCGTTTGGGAGGAAACAGAACCAAGAGCAGCCCCTTTAGTCTGCAAATCCTCTTTAGTGGGAGAGAAATGGGAACCCGGGTAAACACCCGGGTGAGAGTTGCTGGGCCAGATCCCCAGCTGGCATAAGTCAGTGTCGCTCCACTGGAGTCAGTGTAATTTCTACACCAGCTGAGGATCTGGCCCTCTAGAGAGCTGAAGGGAAAGGCAGCCCCAGCTCAGCCAAGGTCTGTGTGTGTGAGGGATCTGCCCAGCCCTAGAGCTAATGTCCTGCCGGGTTTGCTTCTTTTCCAAAACAAGTATCAGGAATTTATTTCCCTGTCTGTTGAAGGCTGGTTTTGTCCCTCAGAAGGGACCTTGGAAAAGGGGGATTTTATCTTCATCACTAACCACACGGCACCTTTCTGTTCCCAGCACTGAGTCCCAGCAGCCAGGAGATCTGCTCAGCTCCCGGTGAGTCCCTTTGTCTGTCTGTCTGTCTGTCTCCATCCTGCCCATTCCATTTATCCCTCTCTCTTCAGTTTGTCTAGCCACCCCCCTTGGGATGCTCCCTGCTCAGTGAAGTGCCAGTGGCAATGGCAGGGGAAGATGGATGGGACAGTTTCTTTGCTGGCTGCCTGGGCAAGGCAGCAGCAGGGGCACCGTGGGGGCAAGGAAGGTGGTGGGTTAATGTGGATCTGCCCAGTGGCAGCAGCAGCAATTCCCCTGCAGGTTCAGAGCTGGGTCCCATCGCCCTGGTGATTCCTGGAAAAGGGGGGACCCTCCTGGCCACTGCTCCAGGGCCTTCCCTTAGCCTGGGTCTGGAACTGCCGCCAATTCCCCCTGTGCCAGCTGAGTTTTGGGAGCAAGAGGGGCACAAGGGCAGGGAGCATGTTAGAGACGACGCCACAGGGCTCAAGGACTGGACACAGGGCTTAAGGGGACTGTCGGCTGGTGAGCTCCTTGGGCAGTGACTGACCTGACCCATTCCCCTTCTCAGGTACCCTCCCTGCTCCCATCCTCTACCTGAGCCAGACGTCTGCTCAGCCGGGGGACTCCGTGCAGCTCAAGTGCTCCGTGTTCCAGCTCTCAGCCACCCGTGTTGTGTTCTGCAAGGACGGGGAGGAGGTTTCATCCCAGAAAGGCTTGAAGGCGAAGACCACCTACGACTATGACTATGTGGTGTCCAGGGGCAGCTCCGGGAATTACACCTGCGGGTACGAGATCAAGGACAACCACAACCGGGTGAATGCATCCCAGCGCAGCCCCACCCAGCACCTCAGCATCACTGGTAAGAGGTGTGGGTGGGTGGGTGGGTGTCTGGCAATTCCGCCTCACACAAAGGAGGAAGGTGAGGTGAATGGCAGTGTCAGAACAACAGTTAAATAATAACCTCCTGAAAATGCAAACGCTGAAATTCATCAAAATTTGAAACAAAAACATTTCTCGCCAATCAGCTTTGTTCAGAATTTGACACTGGAAACCCCCCTGAATTTCCTTCAGCTCAGCTCTAACGGCCCAGCCCTAGCAGCTGAGGTCAGAAACATGGTAGAAATGTTGGGCTGTCAGGGACCTCAAGAGGTTGAGTGCACTGAGGCAGGACAAAGTAAACCAGGATCATCCCTGACATGGATCCCACAGCCTCCCTCAGAAATCTCTTTGGGTATGGCTACACTAGCCACCCTAGTTTGAACTAGGGTGGCTCATGTAGTCATTCGAACTTGCAAATGAAGCCTAGGAATTAAATATCCCGGGCTTCATTTGCATGTTCCCGGGAGCCGCCATTTTTAAATGCCCGGTAGCTCGAACTACCTGCCCCCGGCTACAAGCGGCACGGGCTAGGTAGTTCGAATTAACACTCTTAATTCGAACTACCATTACTCCTCATTGCAGGAGGAGTAACGGTAGTTTGAATTAGGAGTGTTAATTTGAACTACCTAGTCTGTGCCGCGTGTAGCCGCGGGCAGGTAGTTTGAGCTACCGGGCATTTAAAAATGGCGACGCCCAGGAACATGCAAATGAAGCCCGGGATATTTAAATCACGAGCTTCATTTGCAAGTTCAAATGACTACATTAGCCACCCTAGTTCGAACTACGGTGGCTAGTATAGCCATACCTTTTCAGACCTTCACTAGCTCTATAGTTCAAAAGAGTTTCCTGCTCTCTAGCCTGATCCTCCCTCGCGGAAGATTAAGGCCATTGCCACTTGCATTGCCACTTGTCTTAGCCTCAGTGGGACTGAGAACAACTGGTCCCTGTCCTCATTGTCAGAGGCCTTCTTGTATTTGCAGATGTTATCAGATCCCCGCCCATTCACAGGCCTCTTTTCTCCAGACTAAACATGCCCAGATATTTAACTATCCCCCTCAGGTTCTCCAAACCATTGATCTTTAGTCTTGGCCTTCTCTGGGCTCACTCCAGTTTCACCAAGTCCTTCCCCAAGTGTGACACCGAGACGGAGACACTGCACTCCAGGTCAGGGCTCATCACTGCAGCATAGAGCAGGGCAGTACAACATTAGCCCTTTGCACAACTATCTCACATGGTAGACTCAGATCCAGTTTGTGATCCCCTCTAAGCTTAGGTTCCTTTCAGCAGCCTTGCCCCTGTCCCAGGGTCAGTTGTGTGAGGGCAGCGTGTGGGCCTGGAGTGGGCCACGGCCTGCTCTGATCTCTTATGTGTTTGTTGCCTAGGTGATGACCCCCGCAGTGGTGCACAAGGTAAGTGTCCTGATGCATTTATTTATTCTGCAAACTCTGTTTAACCCCTGTCTAATGCAGCGCTCTCTCTCCCTGCAGCTCTCCCAGGCTTTGCCCAGCAGGGCTGGGCCCGGCAACATCTTTGCAGGGCAGGAAAGTGGCTCTTTCAGAGGGGGAATCCCAAACCCTTCTGCTGGGCAAGTTTCCTCTGGAGTTCCCTGCCCCTCTGCTAACCCGGCAGCCAGTGAGTTATTGCCTCCTCTGCACTCACTCTGGCTATGTCTACACTGCAGAGTTTTTGTGCAAAAACTCATGGAGCGTCCACACCTCAAGCACATTTTTGCACAAGAAAATTTACAGTGAATCAACAGAACAGAAGGGTTTTTGCAGTATAGGTATTCCTCTTTCTATGAGGAATAACTCCTTTTTGTGCAAGAGCTCTTGCACAAAAATGTGCGTGGACAGGAAACAGGGTTTTTTTGCACAAAAAAACCCTATTGAAAGAAGTACAGGTGCCCTGGTGGCCATTTTGTGAATGGCAATCAGAGCTTTCATGTGCAAGAATGCCCATGCAATGTGGACGCTCTCTTGCACAAAAGCGCATTGCTATTCTGATGCATTTTTGCATTGTGGACATTAGGGTTAGGGTTTAGGATTAAGGTTAAGATCTCTTCTGCAAAAAGCTTTTTGCACAAGAAGCCTGTAATCTAGACCTAGCCTGTGTGTGGGATTGCTCTGGTAGGAGGCACCAGATGCATCATCCCACCTGGGCTCCCAGGTTCTGTCTCCATGTCATTAGCTAGTTACGCTCTGTGCTCCAGTCCTGGCCCAGAGTGACACACCCGGAGTGTGGGCAAACCCCTCTGCCAGGAACCTCAGCCCAGCTCCAGTGTCCTCCCTATTCCTGGCTGTACAAAGTCTTGGGACCTTTTTGTCAACCTCCTCCTAACCCTGGCCAAAGAGGCATCTGTAAGAGCAGGAGAGGAGGTTGACTGGGGCAGCGGGGGCTTCTGCAGCTGTGGGGTCTTTTTCTTATCCTTTGTTCATGCACCCAGGCGAAGTTCCTGTGGGCGGGATTTCCTGGCTCCTTTGACACCTTCGAGCAGCAGTGGGCGCTCTGAAGCAGGTGTTCTGAGTCTCTGCTCGGTGTCCCCTTCAGGTTCCCTTGTTTTGACCTTTCAGTCTTCATGCCTGTCCCTGTTACAGTCTTGGTCCGGTTGCTGAGTGTGTGTTTAGGATTACCAGGTGTCCAGTATTTTTGCCTTCTGGCAGGGGAAAAAAATCAGAAAATACTGGACGTTTTAGATGTCCGGTATTTTTTAAATTTTTTTACTGGACACCTGGCAACACTATTCACAAGGCACCACTGAGCTGGGTTGCTGGCCAGCCTGCTAAATAATTTACTAGCAAGGCAGTAGGGGGTGGGAAATATGTGAAGTCTATAGCATTGACCGATAAGCAACAGCAACCGCTTATCGGTTAATGCTTATCGGTTAATCATCTACTCCATTACATGCCTAGTGTCTTTTATTCCAATATTATTTTTGTGGGGAGAATAAGAAGTTCCTTGCATGTGAATTGTTTGGGGGAAAGCTTTTGTTTTCAGTTAAACCATATTTGGATTTTTAAAAATAGTTTAGAAAAAATGCAATGAGCTTTACTCACAAAGAACAGCCAATAACATGGTCCTGCATGGGGTGAGCTTCCTGGTATGTTCAACCAACGGACTCAGCCTACTCCAGCCAGTAGGTACTGGCCGGTGGCTGCTTGGAGAGGCCATTCACAGCTTCTTTCCTAGAGCTGGATCTAAAGTTCCTGTTGGGAATTGCAGTTCCTGCCGTCCTGGTTCTGGCTGTGGCACTTTATCTGCTGGGAAAGAAAGGTGGGTATGAGAGTGAGGCCAAGTCATATTAGCAAATGTACAGACAGACGTGGCAGAGACACCTCTGAGATCCCCTGTCCCCAGTGTGCCTGGGATGGGGAAGAGAGATGATGAAAAATGCAGTAAAATTGATCATTTGTTTTCAGGAGGCTGCCTAGGTAAAAGATCAAAGAGATGATGAAAGGGATTGTCCGTGTGATTAGTTATTTGTGTGGCAGTAGCACTGTGAAGCCCCAAACAGGGATCAGAGCCCCACTGTGCTTGGTGCTGCACAGTTCAGCAATGAAGGGCACAGTACCTCTCCATAAAGGGTCACATCTAGCACTCGGCTAGGGGTGTGTGGATGGGATATCAGCACAGGTGATTAAGGCTGCAGTTCAGGTGGCTCCTCAGCTTGTGCCCGTGTGTAGGAGATTTCCTGCGCTAGGGCCTAACAACTCTGGACACAGAGCTCTGGGCACAGCTCTGCCCTGCAGCCTTTCCTCACAGCGACCCAGCCTCCAGCTCCTACAGCCTCCAGTCACCCCGACCATCTCGAGACTGGCTCAGAACTCATGGGATTGCCAATAGGTCGCCCAGGCGGGGGCTTTGTGTTTGCCTGGGGGTTTGATCCTTGTGAGGTGTCTCGGGCCACATCTTCAGGCTTTTCTCCCCACACACAAGGTTGTAAATTCACTTTTTTTTTAATGAAAGTTGAGATTCTCATGGACTTCCCTGAGTCTGACACCTGGGGCTTTATAGAGCATCCAATGCTGTACATTCTCCAATAGCCATCAGACGGGCCACACCCCTCTCCATGGGGCTGGTGCAGGAGAGTGCGGGGTTGGGGTCATGACACTTGGTTTCTCTCTCCTCTCTCTCTGCCCATGAGGAACTTTGTCCTGGTCTCCAGTCACTCTGCCTTGCTGCTTGCAGCTGCGTCCCTGCCAAAGGATGGAAGGTAGGAGGAGACTGTTCCCTCGCCCGTCTCCTTTTCTTTCTGGGTCTCTTCTCTGTGTCTGGAGGAGCCGGCAGCAGAGTAGCTCAGCTTTCCTGCTTAGGAGAGGGGTTCAGTCTCTGTTCCGGAGGCGTTTTGGAAAAGCCTGGGGCAGGTTGAGCTCCCTGGCCAGGGTGGGATCTGGGATTACGAGGAGACGCTTTATGGAAGGGGCTTGCCAGAGTGGTGTGTTCCCATTGAATTCACCGGCAGCAGAGGGAGTGTCTTTGAAAATGGCCACTTGGTGGCTGAAAGAAGGAAAATGACCCGGTTTTACACTCATGATTGTTGAGGCTGGTTGGCCACAAAGCGACACCAACTGACCCAGCCAGTCCCCTAGAAGTGGGTCTGTTCTGCTGGGGCTGGGAGTGGCCAGGCCTAGCTGGGAACCAAGGTGCTCCAGTTCATGCAGCTGTGGTGGGTAACACCCAACGTTAGCTCCATCGACTGCAGCTGGTTCAGGGTCAGGCTTGGCGCATCCACACACACATCTGCCCAAAACTCCCACAGCGGGTTCCCTCACAGTGCCATAATTTCAGTGCAGGGCTGTGTGTGCTGCGGCCGTAGCACTCCCCTTCCCCACGTCCTGGGGAGAGCCGGGCAGCAGGGACCCGTGCGGGGATTCAGCGTGTGCTGTGTGTGTGAACATGTCCAATGGGTGTGGGGGGTCTAAACCAGTTGTCTGCTCCGTCCAGGGAGACCCGCTCATTAGGGCCCAGTTTGCCCCCAGGCCAAAGAGCTGTGAAGTGCCATTGGGTTGCTGTCTGCCGACCATCCTGTCAGGGGGCTCAGAGGGACCCCTCCCCCCACACTCAGACTCTGCAGGGACCCCACAGACCATGCCTGAGGGGCACTCCCCATTGCTCTGCAGCCAGCACCTGCCACTCAGGGCCAACTCCTACTCCTGTTCACTTTCCCCCTCTTCCCCTTCTGCAGTTGACTGGGCCAGCTGCAGCCCTTTCGGGGGCTATGGGGCCCATACTCCTGTTGCCTGGCTCGTACTGGCTTCTTTCCCAGAGCTTGGAGCTGGTACATTGGCTGCACATTGCCCTGAGGGGAACCCTGGCCCAGCCGGATATGATGGGGGAGAAGCAACCCTTGGGCTGTGGCAGAGTGTCAGGCGGGAGAGCAGGGAGTGCATGGGGTGACCAACTGGACACAGAGAGAAAGTTGTATGGGGAAAGAAGAGGCAGTTTCCAGGGTCTGCCAGTGTCCAACCCAGCCTGGAATCCCAGTGCAGCGACTCTGCCAATAAAACTGGTGAGGGAAGGAGGAACATGCTGTTTGCACCCCCACGTAGAGTGTTCCTTAGCTGCCTCTCCCCAAACATTCCCTTGCTCCTGCCACAAGACAGGTCTGTGCCCCCTGACGCTCCCAACCTGCTCTCCTGGGACGTGGCAGCTGGTTAGCAGACTGGGCCACAAGTGGGCTCGAAAGCTGCATTTCCACCCTGTGGAAAGAGCTGTGCCCAAAAGATGAACATTCATTCTTCCTACATTGTGAGAAGCCCTGGGCCAAAATCCCAGCTTCATTTGAATGGGGAAAAAATAAAATAAACGTTTTTGTTCCAAAATTTTTCCAAAAAAGTTGTAGTTTTTTCTGACCCTTATTTCGAGAGGGATAAGAGATCTTTCGGAAAAGGCTTTATTTTTTGAAAAATCAGCATCTAGACTGGCGCTTTTCTCCGACAAAGCTCCGTGCCGAAAAAAAGCGGCAGCCATTTTTATGCTAATGAAGCGCAGGAGATTTAAATCACCACTTCATTAGCAATTGCCACATGTCTAATTTAAAAGGGATGTAGTCTAGACGTAGCCCCAGTGTCACCAAGGTGGACACGCACAGAGAACACACAGCATCACTGACACCCCCTGTTGTTAATTCTCCCCACAGGGAACAAGTCCAGCATGACACTAGCAATCTTCCTGAAGATCAAATGGAATGTAAGAGCTTTTCTAGAGCATTAGGGATACGGGGGTAAGCTACACATGAGGGAGAAATGCAGGGGCTGGGGGTAAATGTGTTAATTGGTAGGGAGGGACGGACAGATTCTGGATCATTCTGTCTAGCCAAGAATTACAACAACAACCTGCCTGTGATCAAAATGAATGAGGATAAAGAATTCTCGGAGTTCCAGGGCTCCAGCATCTGAGTCCCTGCGGTTCCTTTGTCCCATCCTTTGCCAGTGATCCCCAGCCCTGCATTGCCAAGACTTAGGGGACTGAGCCAAAGTGTTACCCCTTCTCTTCCTTCATGGAAAGGCACATCCCAGGGAAAGTTCCCACTGGAAAGCCTCATGGGAGCTGTAGTTTAGGTGCCTCCTGCTCCTGGTTTCTTCTTTAAGCCAGGCTCTCTGGCTCTCCCATGATGCATCACTTTCTCCCCTCTTCTTGGTGATGGGAAGGAGTGCATCATGGAAATCCCTTGTTGCAGTGCATCATGGGAGATGAAACAGTCCCAGCTAGTCTAGGCTGATGAAGATAATATGAGCATGAGGAAGCCGAACTAAAGTCCCTTACAGCACCACGCTGGTGTCTGAATCGGAATATTACTGGTGTTGGCAAAAATATTTCAGCTCTGCAGTATTTGGGTTTTGGAGCAGACTGTTGAAATTTTCTGCCAAAATCCAACTCTGTGACAAAATAGCTCTGGCAGAAACCCAAAGAGACAGTTTCCATTGGATATCTTCAGTGGCCACCTGAAATCCTTCTGTTCCAGAACCACCTAGTGAACCTGATGAGCATTAGGCTCCATGGTGCTCCGTGCTGCCCAGGGGATGCTCTGCCCTGGATGGGGGAAGGGCAGGTGTCCTGTGGTTATAATTCATACTCAAGGAGGTGCCTTCACTTAAGGCAGGGCTACTCAGCTTTGGAAGCCCTGGGGACCCCAGTGATACTCACAGCACATGCCAAGGGCAGCAACTTAAGTGTGGTTGCATATACGTGCAAATATACATGCAAATAGCTTCTTTCACAGTGATGGGCATGTATACAAAGATTAAGCCTTAAGCCATGAAGCTGGACCCAAACGTGGCCAGTGTGAGCCAGTCAGCACCTCCCACAATGCCCCGGCGCTCCCGCCACCTCCTCCCTGGGGGCTAAAAACGCTGACACCCTGTTCCCAGTCTGTTCAGCCAGCCCATGTGCTTGTGTCTTCCAATGCTCACCCCAACTGGGAGACGCTCCACCATTGTGGAACACGTTCCCAGTAGAAGCCATGTTCAAAGGATCCCACCCGCGGGCTGCGTGTTGAGCCCCACGTAAATCTAAACCGCGTTGCGTGCTGTAAACAAACGGGCTGCAGGCCACATGCATCCCGCAGGCTGTGTGTCGAGTAGCCCTGCCTTAAGGGCTCTTACACCCCAGTGACAATGTGCCGCTGTCATTCTCTCCCCAGATGCCATGGTGAATTGGCCAGGAAGTGTCAGGGTGAGTTGCACTTTTATTAACAACAAAGTGAGGTGAGAGCAGAGAGCGATTGGTTTGCCTGTTCCCACTCGGCAGGGACCTGTGGACTTGGAACATGGAGTCACTCAAGGTTCCCAGATTCAGATTGTGTCTGTGACCCCAGTCTCCCTGTTGCTGCCCCAGATCTCCACCCAAAAGCAGGTAGCTGCCTCACGCATTCGCTGTTAGCCTGGCAGTCAGGCCCTGCCCCACAGGCACACACACCCAGGCGAGAGGAAAACATCCTTCCCAAACTCCACATCAGAGTGATAGGGGAGGATCCCCCACAGCCTGAAAATCTACTTGGCTACAGAGATTCCCCCAGTAGCCTTTGCAGTCAAGCAAACAGCCAAGGCCCATTAAAATGACTGGGAACTGGATTCACCTGTCAGGTTTGAAACTTCTGAAATAGTAATCAGCTGTTGTGAGACTGATCCTACCACAGTTATGAAGCACCTGCACCACTCGCTGGTAACCCTCCCCACCATGGACCTCGCAAAGAGGAAGTTTCCCTCTCACCAGTGTGGCAGAATTTCCCCCAGTGGGTTTCCATGCAATGTCAGTGTCCGTGGGGTGTGCGCAGGCTCACACTGCTAGCAGTGACTGTGGGGTGGTGCACACACCCCGGGTACCATGTTAGTGGCAGGGAAAGCTCCTAACATCGAGTGTCCTTCCTCCAGTTGCTTCCTTACGATAATTATTTATCAACTAGCCAATTAGCCCATCATAAAACAGGATTTTCAGGCCTCTCCTCCACGTTGGTCTTCTCTCCTGAGCCTCCAGTCTCTCACTCTGTCTCTCTCTCTCTCTCTCTTTCTCTCCTCCTCCTACTGACCCCTCTTCCTCTCAGATCTCCTCCGACTTCTGCCTCTCTCCGTCTCTCTCTTTCTCTTCTCCCCCACCTGCCTCTCACTATCTCTCTGCTTTCCTCTGTCTCTGTTGGGGATGCATGCTTGCCCAGCCTCTCCCCCTGGGTGTGTACGTCACCGCCCCGCCACCCTTCACCTCCCGCCACGACGCTCGGCAAGCGGGATGGGGTGGTGACGTTCACGGCTAGCGTGCGGGGCCTGGAGCTGCTGCCACGCCACATGTCACAGTCCCGCCCCCCTTCACCTCCTGCCATGGCGCTCAGCTGAGTTCTGCACCTCTCAGCCAGGCTGCTGCGGGGGAGCGAATGGCCGTTTAGGCTCCCCTATGGCGGCCCGGCTGAACGGCGCAGAAGTCAGCTGAGCACCATGGCAGGAGGCGAAAGGGGGTGGGGCTGTGACGTACATGGCCAGGCCCTGCCCCTTGGCCGTGAATGTCACCGCCCCGCCCCCTGCCCCTCCCACCGTGGCACTCGGCTGACTTCTGCACTGCTCAGCCGGGCTGCCGCAGGGGAGCAAGCGGCCATTTGGGCCCCGCACTCCCCATGCTGGATGGGGAGCACAGACCACAAACGTCCGCTTGTGCTGCTTGCTGCCCCGCAGCGGCCCAGCTGAGTGGTGCAGAAGTCAGCTGAGCACCACAGCATGAGGTGAAGGATGTGACTCAGACAACAGCGCTGCCCAGAGGGAACAGCCAGGGAGGCAACAGTGCCGCTCAAAGGGAACAGCCAGCATTTCAGCGTTACAGAGTCACAGACATTGGGCTACTATATATATGATGCTCCAGCTGAGACTGGCAATGAAGAATAACCCTGGGTTTTATTCCTCCTCCTCTAAAGCTCTACGGGAAAAGTTTGGGTCACTGAAATTCTCTCCTAGTATTTTTATTATTTAATATGTACCATTTAACTGAGCATTTAAAGCCGTGTCGCAAAGGGAGGGACTTTGTGTTGCTGTCATGTAGGGGTAGCTGTGCTCCTCAGAGTGACGGTGTGAGTTAGCATCCTGGCACCGCTCTTATTTCCACACACCCCTCCACAAATCCATTGCAGAGGGGATGAAATGTGGTTAGCATGTCTCCTCACTGTGCACAGCTTGGCCTGAAAGCTTTGGGAGAATAACGTGAGTAGTCTCAGAGAGACGGGGCCTTGTTGCCATTCCAGAGACCTTCCCAATATTACTGTGGCTGTTCTTGTACTACCAAGTGCTGATTTGTCCTTTAGAGCTGTTAGTGAATGACTGTAGGACAGGAAGGGCCTGTCTGGCCATATAGGCGAACTCGGTGGCCAGTTAGAGTGCTAGGCTTTATTGGGTGCCAAAACCTGTCTAAGGGGATCAGCAGGAGAAAAGGCTATGGGTAAATGCTTCCCTGAACTGTCATTCCCCCAGCAGGGCGGGGGGTGGGAGGGAGGGAGAAGAGAACACTATTCCTAGGGGGTGGAAGTTTTCTGTTGTGTGACTAAAAGCTGTGTGGTGTGTACTGAGTACAACAGGAGGCATTTCCTTTGACCCCAGCTCTAAGCCTCTTTCCAGCCAGCGCTCTGCCCAAAAGTTCTCTCTAATGGAAGGGCAAGAAAAGGGCCAGACCAAGTCTGGGGAGGGGGAAATCTGAGCTGCCTGCCTATGAGAGGCTGATGTAAGAAGTGAGGCCAATGGGGTTTCCCAACCTGCATTCTCATTGTAACTGCTCCGAGGAGCTGTCCGAGGGGCATTTCTGGCTTCATTTCTATAGCATCAGGCTGACTAGGCAGACAAGTAACATTCTGTGTTTTATCTTAAAGCATCCGCAGCCCCTGAGAGAAGAGGTGACACACACGAACATCACTCTACAGCGAGGCAGATGTCATTAATGCGCTGGTGGCTGAAATGCAGCACTCGCCACAGCCCAGCCACAGGAAAAAATGTCCCATAATCAGAGGCAATTTTAGGGGCAGTGCAGCATGGAAGTGGGAAATCTCTGGGCCACAGCAGGACAATGCCCAGCATCCAAAGTGCTGTAGCACACTGGACTATTCTTAGGACAAATGCTACTTGTTTTCCTTTTGGGGAAAAAACGTTTATTCTGAATAAAAATGGGAGCAATGAAATCCCCAAACTCTGTATTCCTGCCTCCCCCCCGACTCTTTATATCAATAGCTCAGCTCCCAATCCTCTCAGCATTGCTAACTCCAAGTGCAAAAAATCATGAGGCAGCCTCCCCCCCCACCCAAATTCCAAGTTTACATGAAAGTTGTTTTTTTTTAATTTATACCTTTTGTTTGCTTTTATTTGATTCCAGTGATTGACCTTTTGGGGGCAGGTTTTCCAGCTCTTCTTCCCAACCGGGAGGGCTTGAAACTAACTCACTTCAACAAACCCCAAGAATCTCACATAATCCCAGGCCCTCAGCAGTTGCCCTTTAAGAAAAAATAATGATTAGAAACGTGAACAAAATCTATCTCTGACTGGCTCTTTCTGCTGGAGGAACAGATTGAAAAATGAGACAGTCCCCAGGAAAAATATCATAACAATACCAATTTTCAACAGCATAACATCAATTTCTCAGAACTGCAAACTGTACAATCAGTACACCAAAGGAGTCAATCACCGACTCAAGGTTATAACCCAGGTTTTGTTTCAATAACATGCACTCAAAACACATGATACTGACTATTCTTTGCACTGCCAAAATGCAAATGTTTTATCACAAGACTATCTCTGGTGGAACTACCTCTGCAGCTTGTTTTCCTTCCATGATCAAAGATGTCACTTCCATGCACTGACAAGACCTGAGACTTCCCACTGGGGTGGGAAGAAGGATCTTTGGTCCAACACCAGGAGCTTGGTGAATTCCTGTATTCTATTCCCAGCTATGCCACTGACTCACCATGTGAGCTTTGGTTAGTCTCCCAGAACCTCCAAATTCAGTATACAGCCTCCTCTTCTCATAACTTAAAGATAATGGGTTGGTTGTACCAGAAAACGAGATGTGCCTGGGGTAGAATTGCTTCTCATAAAACCATACGGAAAGCAGAATCGCCAATTCAAATACAGACTTAAAAATTGAGATAACTGTGAAAGTTGAAAGTGACTGAAACATGATGAGCCCGAAAAAATAGGATGAACTTGGACTAGGACTGCTTCTCAGAAAAGAGATCAACTGGAGAAATCTGGAGTAGTGCTCTGTTGTGGCACAGCTAAATGAAGACTTAAGGTTTAAAAACTAGAAGGTAATGTTATTGGAAACCAAATTGACTAGAGCCCTTTTTTGATAAAATGTAGCAAATGATAAGATTTTATAGGAATGAAGAAAAAATACACTTGCTGTAATTTCCATTTAAAAAATACTAAAATTAACTTCCTAAAAATAACACTGTATATTCGAAAAATATAATCTTTAAAATAAAGAATTTGTATTTTCCTTTTATTTAAAAAAAATTAATTGAGTTAAGGGCCAGAGCAACGCCCTGGAAATATTCTAGTTTTTTTATAACTCATATTTACAACATGTATAGGACATGATGAGTTTTGTTGTATTATTACTTTTTGAATTTTTAACAAACGTTTAATATCAGAGATATTTAGATTTAAGGCTTTTTAACCACCCAGGTTTATAGACTCAGTAATTACTTGTTTAGGTGTTTTTATTTCTGTTAGCAGAAACTGGCAGCTAGATTTGACCTTGTCTCTAAAAATCTGTCCTTAAATGAATCCTTAATTAAGAGGAGTTTTATTATATTAATTTATAGTGGCTGAATGCACATAATGTGGTTGCAATAAGCTTGATCACATTTGGGGGTATCTACAGCCATCAAATACAGTGCAACACACGGACCCAGTATCTGACCCTACAACAACAAAGCAGCATGTGCCAAGCTCAAAAGAAAACCACAAACTAAACAAGCCAGTGTACCGATGATGCATCCATCTAAATGCCATCCATGGTCTCAAGATGTGAATTATTATCACAAAATGTATGTTGGAAGGCAGGCAAAACAAGCCCATAGCCACGCCGTACAAGATGGGTGAGTGGTCAAGACCCCAGACTACTGATCTGTTGTGTGCTGCTGTCCCCGCTGGTTGTGGTTGTCACGTCTTTTTGTTCAGGCAGCAGCTGGGTCGGGCTTCTGTACCTTTTCACCCAGCTCAGCCTCACGGTTACCACAGCACAGTAAAAGCTCCCCACAAATTGGATGCCGCAGCACTTTTGACACCAGAGAGGACTCAAACCTTGCTCGCGCTAATGAAAACTGAGCAGGCACTTTTAACTTTTCATCAAAACACTTCGGCTACGTCTACACTGCAGGGTTTTTATACAAGAAGTCTTTTGCAGAAGAGTTCTTGCACAAAAACTTCTTGCACAAAAATGCATCCACATCTCAAAGCGTATCGCTTTGGTGCAAGAGAGCGTCCACATTGCATGGACACTTTCGCGCAAGAAAGTTCTGACGGCCATTTACAAAATGTTCATCAGAGCACCTGTGCTTTTTCGGATAGGCGAAATTTGCGCAAGAAACCTCGGTGGAGCATCCACACATGCCTTTTTGCGCAACAGCTGTTGCATCACCATCCCTGGTCCCCTCTTGCACTGATCAGCTGCAGCCACCGTAGTGTTTAGAAATGGGAGCCGGCTGGGAGCCGATAAACCAGACAGGCTCTAGCCAGGACAGCAGTTGGCAGCTCAGTGCAGAGATCCCTGGGAGAGGCTCCCTGCCCTGGGCTGGGCAGACACTTTGACTAGATGGGCCCATTGGTCCCTTCTGGCCTTTATATGTACGACCATGAACATAAACTGCTCTGGAACCCCCATGAGAGCAGAGTAAATGGAGAGCGAAAGAATGAGGCAGGTTAACGTGTGAGGACAAAAATAACATTGTGAGAGCGGGTTACTGAATCCCACATCACAGCGTGTGACACAAACATCCCTGCTCAGGGTCTGGTCTGGGGAGAGCTCACTGAGGGTGGGGGAGGGTAGAGGTGTCTGCACAGGGGACTTTGCAGATGCTCAGGGAGCTGTCGCTCGGTTTGTGGTTCCCGCTCTGCGCGGCTGCTCGGTGCAACTGGACTGTGCATGCAGAGTCGCTGAGCAGGGCCGCTGCTCACGGCACCAACTCTCCTCTCCCTTCCTCGTCTGAGCAGCAGCCAGACACTCTCTAGCCCTGCAGCATCTGGCTCCGTCCATATCCGCAGCTGGGCTGGAGCTTGGGTCTCATTCCGTCCTGCCTGTCCTGGGATGAGGGCCAGCGGGAGAGAGGCAGGATCTAGCCCAGTGGAAATTGGGGGAGGGACACTGTATGAGATCAATTAAATGCCCAGAGGGAAATGTCCCAGGTTGTGTCTCTGAAATAACAAAAGCAGTAACTGTCTAGTGTAGGAATGGTGCTAATGAAGCTAATTGGGGGCTAATTAATTAGCACAGATACTACAACGGACAGGTACATTTGCTTCTCCTTTTTCTGTTATAAATGCCTGGTCTTTGCTACTCCTCCCCAGCTCCTCTGCTGAAGTGGGTGCTGCCCACGAAAGCTCATGATACTCGATATATTTTTGTGAGTCTCACAGATGCTTTGGGGCCTATTTGTTGCTTTTAAAGGTCCAGACTCTCAGGGCTACCCCTCTGATCACCCTTTTAAAAGGGTTTTCTACTTTTAGATTTCACTTCTCCCCCCTTTTTACCATTTTTACCAACAAGAGAAGGGTGGAAAGGTGTTTCACATGAGGCTTTGTATGATCGTTTAAAAAAAAAAAACTTGCTGCAAAATATTTTCCCTTTTTCAGGCTGGTGTGTTCTGTGCAGGGCTTATGAGAGATTGAGTCAAACTCTGCTCCTTTGACCTTCAGTTGAACTCCCCCATACGCTCCTGTCCAGGTGCACTGCAGAGCTGACCTCGTCTGACTCCACCGGGGCAGCACTCGCCTCTCATGAAGATGCCCCTCTGGCCAAGCGCCTGGGCCTGAACACTCTTGTTTGAAACCCTCGTTGGCCAGTCATCCCTCTGGCCCAGTTATACACCGTTTGTGTGTGAATCAACAACCCCCTTCCAGGGTCACCTTTCACAGGGGCCCATCTCAGAGCCCTTTGCAGTGTCCCTAGGCTAGTCCCTGCTCTGAATGAGAGTGCTTTCCCCACACTCAATGCTCCTGACTCTGCTGACAATAGCTCTTTGCAGCTCCTTTTATAGGGCTACCCTGGCCCCTGATGGGCTGCTTCCTCCCCAGCCCCTCTAGCTCACTTGGAGGACTTCTCTATAGTCTCTCTGGCCAAGGTGTGGCAGGATCACAAGCCTGCTCCAGAGAGTCTCAGGGCTTGGTCCCACTGTGTCACACACGGGACAATCTGTTTCTTCATTAATTACTCTGCAAAGTGGCTCTGCAAAACTGCTCTGCCTTGTGCTCCTGACTGATGTCACTTGTCCCCTCTGCTTGCCTGGCTTCCCGCAGGTTCTTCGCCTCGGTGCACCAGGCTTTCTTTGTGTGAGCGGGGAAGGATTCCACTCTTGCTGGAAACGTTTCTGGCCTAGACACCACCTTGGTGGAATGGGCTGGAGGAAGGATCTGAGCCCTGTATCCGGAGCCCTGCCTGACCCTGAGGACTCCCCTTCTGTTCTGTGCGGCAGAATCCTTGTAACCCTGACAAGCCTGGGCCCAGGATCCCTGTGGGTCCTGCCTGTGTCCTGGCTCTGCTGCAGGGATGCTGTGGGCCGGGCACTTGCTCTGGGTTTCGTAGGGGGGCAGCCGGGCCTACATCTCTATCCCACGCTCCTTTGGCTTTTTCCCATCCCCCACTGGCCCAGTCCCCTGGACTCTGGCTCCCACCTGCCTGCTCAGAGGTCACTTCTGGACGCTGCTTCTCAACTGCCTTGTGTCCTCCCCTCCACTCCTGGGGGTGACGCGAGAGGGAAGAGACCTGGTGCCCGTCTCTCAGCAGGGACAGGAGACTCCTCAGCAGCCCAGTGCAGGGGAAGGGTCAGCCAGGGCAGGACGGGCAGCAGTGTCTGGAGCTGGGTTACGAGGAAGGGACGGGTGAAGACAAAGCCGGTGGGGAAGCCAGGGCAGTCCCAGGGGAGAGACAAAAGGTTCGGGCTCCTCCAACATTCGGGAACCCCTAGTCACCCCGTGACCTTTCACCCTGGCCCAGCTGTGAACGGAGCTGTCTCAGCCCCCAGGCAGTGAGATGGGACTGGGGGGAGCTTTTTCAGTGATAAGTTTAGTCTCAAATAATCAAACCCGGCCCCTTTGTATCTCAGTCTCAGAGCCCTAAATAGAGACGCTGTGGCCGGAGCACGGCAGGGGGGCGGTGCGGGGCAGGAAATGGGGAGCGATAACGAGTATCAGACCCAAGGAGACAGATCACGTCAGAGGGAGGCTGCAGCGTCTCTGCTACCTGAGCCCTGCAGACCCCAGGGAGGAGGGAGAGGGGCTGGAACATCCACCCTGGGGAGCAGACGCGGAGATCGGAGCAGAGAGACCGGAGCTTCCCTTCGCTGAAGTCAGACAGGGCAGCTGGGGGCAGATCGAGCAGGGGGTGACATCAGATTTTCCCCTGCTGACCCCATCAAAGATTGAAACTGCTGGGCTGTTTCCATCCCACCATTTCCCGGATGCTCCTGTCTCTGTGTATCTTGCTGCTCGGTGAGTACGGGGGGATCCTGGGCTAATTCGCATCTGGTTGGGAGGAAACAGAACTGAGAGCAGCCCCTGGCCCAGACTATCCACAAATCCTCTTCAGTGGGGAGAAATGGGAACCTGGGTAAACACTGAGTGTTGGATCTGCTGGGCCAGATCTCCAGCTGGTGTGAATCAGTGTAGTGCCATTGGAGTCAATGCGGGTTTACACCAGCTGAGGATCTGGCCCGCTAGAGAGCTGTAGGGAAAGGCGGCCCCAGCTCAGCCGAGGTCTGTGTGCCAGGGATTTGCCTGCCCCAGATCTAACGCCCTGCCTGGTTTGCTTCTGCACCGCAAGAAGATTCAGGAATATATTTCTCGTACAGGCAGACTTTGTCCATCAAGGGAACCTCAGAAAGGGAAGATTTTATCTCCAGCACTAACCACGTGTCCCCTTTCTGTTCCCAGCGCTGAGTCCAAGCAGCCAGGCAATCTGCTCAGCTCCTGGTGAGTCTGTCTGTCTGTCTGTCTGTCTGTAAACAAGCTGCCTGTGGCATTTACAGCTCCCTCTTTATGCATCCAACCACTTCCACTCTGGGCAGCTCCCTGTGGTGCCAGCACAAAGGCACGGGAAAGGAGCCTGGGCTTTGTGGGATCCCATCAGGTGACGCAGGTCAAGCAGGTCGACCCCTCCCTGTCCTGCTGCCTCAGCTCTGCTCTGATCCAGGGTCACTGGGACATTGACCAGGGAGTTGCCTCCTCAGCCTCTCTCACCCCCCTGGCATTGGCCCTGGGAAGCAGAGAACACCCTGGCTCTGACCTCAAGGGATTTACCTTCCCATGAACTAGCTCCCAGCCCCTCCCAGGTGCAGGTCTCTGCACTGGATCTCACCCCCCAGAGGGACTCACCCTGCCCCTCGTTCCTTAATATCAGCAGCACTGTGAATAGTCAGCCTAGGGCAGGCAGGTGGTGTTTGAGAGGATACGGCCAGACAGGACCATTCTGTGTCCCAAGTTGTGGACACCGCTACTTGGTTAGTGGCTAGACCCCATGAGCCAGCGACTGGCCTTTCCGAAAGGGATGCCTGGTTGGCTGTACCCTACACAGCTCTCAATGGCCAGGGTCCAACCTCACTGAGGGGCTACTGCTTTCCCAGCCGTACAGCCCCAGCTGGGTCACAGGGTGCCCATGACAGAGCCCCTTGTTTTAGGAATAAATGTTTCTACAAGGAATAAAGTTTCTGGTCACCAGATAGAGCTCGTCCCTAATCTGCCTTGGTGGGTCTGGGCCTTCATTCGAAACATGTCCCAGACCCACCTCCCATTTATCTCCTGCTACTTCGACAGCCCTGGGTACCAGCAACACCCCACAGGCAGCTCTGACCCGTTCTCCTTCCCAGGTGCTCTCCGTGCCCCCATCCTCAACCTTAATCCGATGTCTGCCAGGCCGGGGGACTCTGTGCTTTTCCAGTGCCTTGTGAGCTCTCAGCTCCCGGCCACCCACGTCGTCTTCTGCAAGGATGGGGAGGAGGTTTCATCCCAGAGGGTGGAGGCGAAGGCTATCTACAGCTATAAACGCGTGGTGTCCAAGGACGGCTCTGGGAATTACACCTGTCGGTACGAAATTAAGTACAGCAACAACCGGGTGAGCAGGTCCTGGCTCAGCCCTGCCAAGTACCTCAGAGTCACTGGTAAGGGATGTGCATGTATCTGTCTGTGTGTGTGTGTGTGTGTGTGTGTGTGTGTGTGTGTCTGTCTGTCTGTCTGTCTGTGTTCCAGCTCAGCTCTGCCCAGCTTCAAAATGGGGTGGGGGTAAATGGCAGGGTGAGGAAATAATTAAATAACCAGCCTCTGAAAATGCAAATGCTGAAATACATCAAAATCTGAAACCAAAAAAGTCTCACAAAACAGCTTTTACCCTTCTCCACTCAGATGGCCCCACCAACGGATCACCCACCCCCACCCCGTGCACTCACTCTGTGGCAGGTGCCTGAGCAGCTCAGCAGCCAGCTCCACTCTGCCGAGCCGCACTGCCCTCCCAGCCCACGGTGCCTCTCTTCTCTCTGCCACAGAGAAGCTGAGCACTGTGGGTCAGGGCAGGGCAGCGACACGGAGCGGGCAGAGCAGGCTGTGGAGGCTGTTGAGGGGCTGAGACGGCTGCCATGGGACCCCACAAAGCACAGGGCTTAGGGCATCTGCCGCGAACCATCCTGTGGCCGGGACAGCTCTGGGGGAGGGGGACATCACAGAAAGGTCTCACTTGAAGAGACCACAAGACCCACAGGGCATTCTCATCAATAAACTAGAGAAATACAACCTAGATGGGGCTACAGTGCGGCGGGTGAATAACTGGCTGAATAACCATTCTGAGAGAGTATTTATCAATAGTTCACAGTCATGCTGGAAGGAAGTTCCTGAGGGGTCTGTTTGTGGGACTGGTTCTGTTCAATACCGTCATCAACGATTTAGATGATGGCATAGAGAGTACCCTGATAAAGTTTTCAGATGATACCAAGCTGGGAGGGATGGCACGTACTCTGGAAGGAGAGGGTCATAATTCAAAATGATCTGGACAAACTGGAGAGTGATGCCAATATTTAAAAAGGGCTCTAGAGGTGATCCTGGCAATTACAGACCAGTAACTCTGACATCAGTGCCAGGCAAATTAGCTGAAACTAGATTAAATAATAAAATTGTCGGACACATGGGTGAACACAATTTGTTGAGGAACAGTTAATACGGTTTCTGTAAAAGGAAATCCTGCCTTATTAATTTACTAGAGTTCTTTGAGGGGCTCAAGAAACATGTGTACAAGGGGGATTCAGTGGATATAGTGTACTTAGATTTCCAGAAAGCCTTTGACAAGGTCCCTCACCAAAGGCTCTTAAGTAAAGTTGTCATGGGATAAGAGGAATTTCCTCTCGTGAATTGATAGCTGGTTAAAAGACAGGAAACAAAGGGGAGCTATAAATGGCAAGTTTTCAGGATGGAGAGTCGCAACTTTTGGTGTCCCCCAGGGGTCTGTACTGGGATCTATCTTACTCAACCTATTTCTAAATGACCTCCAGAAAGGGGGAAACAGCTGGCAAAATTTGCAGCTGATACTAAACTGCTCAAGATAAGCTAAAACCAAAGCAGACTGTGAAGAGCTTCAAAAATATTTCACCAAACTAAGTGATTGAGCAACAAAATGGCAAATGACATTTAATGTGGATAAATGTAAAATAATGCACATTGGAAAAATAATCCCGACTATACATACTATATGATGGGTACTAATTTGGCTTGGAGTTACTGTGGGTAATTGGTTGAAATTGGTTGAAAACATCCACTCAATGTGCAACGGCAGAAAAAAAGGAAACAGAACGTTAAGAATCATTTTAAATGGGAAAGAGAATAAGACAGAGAATGTCTTACTGCTTCTATATAAATCCATGGCTCACCCACATCTTGAATACTGCATACATATGAGATTGCTTTATCTTAAAAAAATATATTGGCATTGAAAAAGATTCAGAAAACAGCAACAAAAATGATGAGGAGGTTGGAATGTGTGCCATAAAAGGATAGATTAAAAAGACTTGAACTTTTCAGCTTAAAAAAGAGGAGACTAAGGGTATGTCTACACTAGCCCCCTAGTTCAAACTAGGCAGGCTAATGTAGGCATTCGAAGTTGCAAATGAAGCCCGGGATTTAAATATTCCGGGCTTCATTTGCAACCTCCCGGGCGCCGCCATTTTTAAATCCTTCTTAGTCCGAACTCCGTGCCCGCGGCTACACGTGGCACGGAGTAGGTAGTTCGAATTAGAGATTCTAATTCGAACTACCTACTCCATGCTGCGTGTATAGCCACAGGCACAGAGTTTGGACTAAGGGGGATTTAAAAATGGCGGCGCCCGGGAGGTTGCAAATGAAGCCCGGAATATTTAAATCCCGGGCTTCATTTGCAAGTTCGAATGCCTACATTAGCCTCCCTAGTTCGAACTAGGGGGCTAGTGTAGACATACCCTAAGGGGGCATATGATAGAGGTCTATAAAATCATGACTGGTGTGGAAAAAGTGAATAAGGAAAAGTTATATACTTGTTCCCATGACATAATAACTATCAAATGAAATGGTAGTTATTTGGGTTACCAAATGAAATGAATAGGTTTAAAACTTAAAAAAGGATTTTTTTTTCAAGCAATGTACAGCAAATCCCTGTCAGAGGATGTTGTGAAGGCCAGGACTTTAAGAGGCTTCAAAAAGAATTAGATAAAATTCATGGAGGTTAGGTCCATCAATGGCTATTAGCCAGGATAGGTAGGAATGGTGTCCCTAACCCCTGTTTTCTGCTCTGGTCAGGTTTATAAACCTTTGATCAATGTTGTTTTTTTCCTCTGGACTCTCTCCAGTTTCTCCATCACTCTCCTAGAGTGTCAAACCCAGAACTGGCCCCTGTTCTGCACCCGAGGTCTCATCAGTGCTGAGTAGAGCAGAACAGCGACCTCCCGTGTCTTACACACACTCATGTTGCTGAATAAGATCCAGTTTGTGACCCACCCTGAGCCCAGGGCCCTTCCAGCAGCCCTGCCCCCAGCCAGTGGCTGCCCATGGTCAGTTGTGCTGGGGCCGTGTGTGGGCCTGGACTGGGCCACGGCCTGCTCTGATCCCTTGTGTGTTTGTTGCCTAGGCGATGACTCCAGCAGCAGCACTGACCAGAGTTCATCATCTCCAGGTAAATGTGGGTCCTGGGCTGGGCAAGCCCCCAGTCTGAGTGCGATCGCCATGGTGATGTCTCTTGTATATTTATTGCCTAGGTGATGGCTCCAGCAGCAGTGACGGTGGTGACGATTCCTCAACACCAGGTAAATGCTTCTGAAGAGTTTCCGTGTCCTGGGCTGGGCAGCCCCAGTCTGAGTGTGATCCCCTGAGGATGGATGTAGGGAAACACACATGGGGATGGGCTCATCCAATGTGTTGCTCTCTCTTCCTGCAGCTCTGCCCGGCTTTGCCCAGCATGGCTGAGCCTGGAAATGTCTCTGCAGGGCAGGAAAGTGGCTCTGTCAGAGGGGGAATCCCAAACCCTTCTGCTGGGCAAGTTTCCTCTGGAGTTCCCTGCCCCCTCTGCTAACCCGGCAGCCAGTGAGTTGTTGCCTCCTTTGCACTTGGTGGATACGTCTAGACTGGCATGATTTTCTGGAAATGCTTTTAACAGAAAAGTTTTCCGTTAAAAGTATTTTCGGAAAAGCGCGTCTTGATTGGCAGTACGCTTTTCTGCACAAGCACTTTTTGTGGAAAAGCGTCCGTGGCCAATCTAGACGCGCTTTTCCGCAAAAAAGTCCCGATCGCCATTTTCGCAGTCAGGGCTTTTTTGTGGAAAACAGTACTGTGCTGTCTACACTGGCCCTTTGTGAAAAAGTCTTTCGGAAAAAGTCTGTGGCCCGAATCGGAGCAGCATAGTTTTTCGAGCAAAGCACTGACAATCTTACAGGAGATGGTCAGTGCTTTTCCGGAAATTCAAGTGGCCAGTGTAGACAGCTGGCAAGTTTTTCTGGAAAAAGCAGCTGATTTTCTGGAAAAGCTTGCCAGTCTAGACACAGCCACTGGGAGGGGGGTTGCTCTGGCAGGAGGCACCTGACGCATCATCCCACCTGGGCTCCCAGGTTCTGTGTCTGTGTCATTAGCTAGTCACGCTCTGTGCTCCAGGCCTGGCCCAGTGTCCAAGGCAAACCCCTCTGCTAGGAATCTCAGCCCAGCACCAGTGTCCTGGTCCCAGTGAACAACCGAGCCCCAGGGACTGAACTGATCAGAGCCCAAAGCTGGCTGTTGAGAACAGCTCCCCCCCACCAAAGCATCGGTATGAGCAACAAAGTACCCCGCCGCCCCTCAGGACCCAGGCCTCGTGCTGCCCTGTGCCCATGGCAGAGTTGGCCCTGCAGTGAGCTGCCAGCCATAGTGGGGAGGGTCTACAGGGTCTGGGCTGCCTCTGTCCCTGGCACTTGTGAGGCCTTTTCACCAAGTCCAGGTGCAGCCTGAGCAAACTGGGGCGTGAATGACTCTGTCCTGGACAAAGGCAGGAACCTCTCCAACGGCTTCCATCACTTAGGCCTCCCAGCCTGGGAACATGCCCCCTGCACATGATCCCCCCCATAGAGCCAGGCCTCTGGGGGCTCCCACGGGGTCCCTGTTACACAGCAGCTGCTCTGTGCTTAGTGCTGGCCCTGTAGGGCCACAGGCTGCACTGCAGATTTACCACTTCTCTTTCCATGTTACAGGACTTGCCTTGTCCCCTGTCATCTGGGCTGCCCGCTGCACCCTGGTCCTGCTGCTCCTGGTGTCTGCGCCCGTCATCACCTCCCTGCTGGACAAACAGGGCCTACCCTAGCTTGCGGGGCTAGAGGAGACTTGTGGGAGCAGTGGCAGCATTTCTGGGGGCGGAGGCAACGGGGATCCCCATGGACCATCTATGAGCAGGAGGAAGGGTGAGGAGGGGCTGGGGCTCTGAGCAGGGTGTTGGGAGACACCACAGGTCAGTGCTGCACAACAGACCCCTGCAGTAACCTTCTTTGCCCAGGTAACTCCAGCAGCCCCCTCAGTCCCTGTTCCCCTCCCCCATAAGGGACCTTGTCAGTCAGGGTATGTCTACACTAGCCCCCTAGTTCGAACTAGGGAGGCTAATATAGGCATTCGAAGTTGCAAATGAAGCCCGGGATTTAAATATCCCGGGCTTCATTTGCATCTTCCCGGGCACCGCCATTTTAAAAAGTCCCTTAGTCCGAACTCCGTGCCCGCGGCTACAGGTAGCATGGAGTAGGTAGTTCGAATTAGGATCTCTAATTCGAACTACCGGTACACCTCGTTCCACGAGGAGTAATGGTAGTTCGAATTAGAGATCCTAATTCGAACTACCTACTCCATGCCGCGTGTAGCCGCGGGCACGGAATTCGGACTAAGGGACTTTTAAAAATGGCGGCGCCCGGGAAGATGCAAATGAAGCCCGGAATATTTAAATCCCGGGCTTCATTTGCAACTTCGAATGCCTACATTAGCCTCCCTAGTTCGAACTAGAGGGCTAGTGTAGACATACCCTCAGGGACTAGTGTTGAAAAAATGTCTATTGGCTGAAAAACAGACCCCTAAGGCCTTGCCCCTGCCCACCTCTTCCCCCCAAGGCTCCATCTCTCCTTCACCACCCTCCAGGCCACCCCCCACTTCATCCTGTCCTGCATTTGTGGTCCCTCCTCCCCCCTACCTCTTTCCTCAGCTCTGGCTCATCTCCTGCCCCCTGCCCTGCTAGGCTCCCTCTGTTCTGGCACTGGGACAGGAACTGCTGCAGCTGGATGCTGAGTCTGCCTGCAGGTAGGAGGCAGCCCAAGCTAAGCAGAGACTGGCTTGGACTGATGCCCCAGCACTCTGCCCCTTCCTCCAGTAACTGAACCTTCTGGGTACAGTCAGTTCACCTGACCGGACACTGCTGGGTTCCCTTTTCAACTGGATAAGCCTGATGAAAACTGGGCACTTGGCATAGGCAACTCCCTACCCTGCAGCCCTTTGCTCCCTGCAGCCAGGCCAGGGCCACACCGAGGTCTGTCAGAGCTGAGTCCTGCCACGAATTGCCCCCACCAGACAGCCCAGCCCAGCTCCTTCCTGCTGCACAATCCAAACAAGCCCTCCTTCCAGAAAGACTGTGTGATTGGGTGGCAAGGTTGAGCCAGTGGTTAAGGGAACATGTAGGCGATTGGGGTTCAAATCCTGTTTTTGCTACAGAGTCTTTGGGCCTGTCACTCTCTCTTCCTGGACCTCAGGTCCCATCTGTGAAATGAGCAAATCATTCTGGCTTGTCTCAGGAGAATTTTCAAAGTCCCTAAGGGATTTAGGAACACAAATGTGTGTCTGTGCCCACTGCCTGGAGCTCCTAAATCTCTCAGCTGCTTTTGAAAATCCCCCCTCTTAGACTGGGAACTCTTCTGGCCAGGGACTGTCTCTCCCTACCTGTTTGTCTGCACTAGGAAATTGACTAGCAGAGCTACAGTGTAAATAATCACTGCAGTTCTCTCGGGATAACTCCTTGTGGGGACACCTCTATTCCGGAATTAGAGAGCCTGGGTCTGAGTTAATTTACAATATTTGCACCATGAAGTAAACAAAAAGCCCCTCAGATGCTGCCGTGAGAGTGTCCTTGTGGGGAATTATCCCGGGAGAGCTGAAGGGTTTAGCTGGAATAGCAGAGTTCTGCTCATGGGAGGCAGTTATCATAGACACCGGAAGATGTTGCCTTGTCAAACAGCCTGTAGAGGCCCTGCCCATCTGTTACCTCTGGGCTCTCTCCTGCCTGGTCCTGGAGGGTGGGGCAGGCAGGTTGGGGGCTGCAATGTGCCTCTAGGGCTCCTCCGACTGCCCAGCACTGGTGATGATGGCTCAGCTTGAGGGTAGGGGACAAGAACTTTGTGGGCGAGAGGGTGGCCGGTCAGTGCAGCCCAGATAAATTGGGGCAGTCTGGGGTTATCTGGGGCCATGCCACCTGCCTGGCTCTCTGGCACTCCAGGGATGGGCTCTCTGGCACTCCAGGGCCAGGGGATTTGGGATATGCTGTCTAGCCTCCCCATTTTGGGGCAAGAGCTCTGGGTCTGCACTGCACAGCAACCTCAGTGGGGTTGGGTAGCAGGGGCCAGGAGCCAATGGATAGGTTGGGGTTGGAGCATGTGGAAGGGGCAGGGCTTCAGGCAAAAGAAGTAGAGATGGGGGCTGTCTCCCTAACCCAGGGGATCACCCAGTGCCCATGGTTCTGCGGGTCAGTTTTCCAGGCAGACAAACCATTAGAGTGTGTGCAGCACCCAGCGCAGAGGGGCCAGAGGCTGCTGTGACTACATAACTCAGTGGATTGCAGTGGGGGCTGGGTGCACAGGAGCTAAGGTACCAAGTCTCTGTTTTGATTTGTTATTCTGTTTCTGTGAATAAATTGTGAAGTCAGTGGCTTGGCCACACCCTGGTTCATTATGAAGTGTGTTCTAGAGCCCAAATAGCCAATGTCAGGCAGGTTTATTGCTTTAAGCCAGCAATAGCACAGCACAGGAGAAAGGTTCCACACGACACTAGTCTCTGGGAAGCCCCTTGTGCAGCCTACTTACACTTCCCAACACAAGGTGGCCCCACAAGTTACACCCCTAATGCCATCTTCTACCCCTTTGTAGGTAGAAGGCACTGTGAGTCTGTCATCTGAGACTAGATGTAACCAATTAGCTTTTCATCTTGTTTCTCTGGTACCATGGGGTGACCCTTATCTCTTTGTTCTGAACACATGGTACCAAAGGGCCTAATGACACCTCCAAGGCCTATAATAGGCTGGAAAAATCACTTGCGTTCTTCCTTTGACTTTCCCGTACCGACCTATCAGAGTCCACACCTTATCTGTTGCTGTGATAAAACGATCATCCTGTTTAGTCCTGGCAGTTGTTCTATTTGTGAGTCAGAGTTTACTTCAACAAGATACTTAGCACAAGGGAACAGGACTAGAATAAAGATTTGGGCAAATGTAGGCTACGTATTTGCTCTAATATTTTTGCTTACTAGTATTTATGCTTAACATATAGATGCAGATCTGTGAGGACAATACGTATAGCCAGCATAGACTGGTCACCTACTGGGGTGTTCCTCTGTCTCCAGTGATGATTGAGATTCATACATGAGACTGGGAGCTCTTTGGGGGCAGGAGCCCATCACAGTTGGAAACTGTCCCAAATGGTCTCTAGGTGCTACCATAATAGAAAGGTCCCATCTCCTGGTAATTATTTGGGTTTCTCTCTAGTTAGTTTGATTGATGTTTATTTCTTTCTTGCTGTAAAGTTCCCATCAGAAACCTCCAGGATGTCTGGCCAGAGCACAGGGACTGGGGTTGATCTCGGGGTAGTTGTGGGGGCATTTGCCATCACTGGAAGGGCCCAGGCTCCTTTGGATACCCCATGTCCATTCAGCAATAAGCACTTGGCTGCATTTCACCCCCGGAAACATCAGTGATGCTGCCAGGGTTTTACCGTGGAGTTACTAAACAATGTGCAAGTTTTAAAGTTTGGAACAGAGATTTAAACAAACAAACAAACAAACAAACAAACCATAGGCTTGTCTTGGTGCAAACACCGCCAATCCACTAGGTGCAACTTTGCACCAATTCCAATGGAAAACTCCATCTGACTTGTGTCGGTCCAATAAAATATGTTACTTATCACCTCTTCTGGCTTTATTTTTTCTCATTAGCCATTAATGCCTCCATCCACTGTTTAAGGACATAATTACAACTGTGCATATTTGTCCTGGTTTTTATCTACATCAGAACTCCATGAACTCCTCCATCCTGCAGAACTGAGTGCAGCAGCCAGACAGTCCAGGAAACATCTCCCCTGCTATTAGCACCCGTCTAACATCCCTGTGGCCTCTCCACAAAGGTGTCTCCAGACATTCAGCATTAGGAAAGGGTTGGTTTCTCAGCAGGAAAATCTCTCTCTCCTGGGGTATATCTGGACTGCATGCCTCTGCCAACAGAGGCATTTAGATAAGGCTACCTGGCACAGGGAAATGAAGCGGCGATTTAAATAATCTCCGCTTCATTTAAATTTAAATGGCTACCGCGCTGTGCCAATCAGCTGTTTGTCAGCTCAATGCGCTAATCTGGACATTCCATGGTCGACATCAAAGGCATTTGTCGACCTCTCTGGTGTACCTCGTGGGATGAGGTTTACCAGGGATCCTTTGTAAATGGTTCCTAACTTTCTGTTTGCTTTTTGACTGCTGCTGCTTTGAGTGGATGTTTTCAGACAGCTATCCACAATGACGCCAAGATCTCTCTGATTGGGACTGAAAACACTCACATAGAGTGGGGAATATTAGGTTTTGGCTCCTTCCAATTATTTTGGTATTTTGCTTTTCCAACATAAAAATCCAAAAGATTCAAAGGAAGCAGAGATTTCTACAAGTAAAAAAGTAAAATAAAAAAATATTTTAATCAAAATCTAGGTTTCTGTCCTAAAAAGGGTCTTGATGTAAAATTCTCAGTTGGGACCGGTGCAGTTGCCATTAAATGTTGTATTTCCTTGGTGCCATTGGTGGGCTGATGTTGTTCAGTTGGGTATCATGGTGTGATGGTGCGTTGGGGTTTCCCCATCTCCTGCACCCTCGTAATGGCATGGACAGACTCCACCAGCCAGTAGAATAGAGGGAGTTTATTGCTTCTAAAGGATACAGTACAGCACAGATGTCATCTTGTTACAGGGCAGGCCTAGGATGCCTCAGCCCCCCTTGAGATGGGGGAGCCTGGGCCCCTAAATCCCAGCCCGTTGCCTAGGCTGCTTCCTCCATGATCCCAGCCAGAAAACTCACTCACTCACTTCCAGCCCTACCCCCAGCCAGGGCTCCACTCCCCTTCTTCCCGTTGTTCTGCTCCCTGGGAGATAACTGGTCAGACAGGTTCAAAGCCCCCTTGCATAATGACTCATCCCCTGCCCTGCTGGGCCGTGCTGCAGACAGCAGCCAGTGGAGGTCACCCACAACCAAAGCCTAGCAACCAGCAAGGTACCCACACTACATCACACATGGTTCCTGCCCTGACAATCCTGTGGGCTCTATTCTGAACTGGAGTCTTAAATTTCCCAGCAATCTTTCTTAAAGACCTCTTGGTCTCTCTGTGCCCAGCCTAGCTTCCCAGTCAGTCTGTCAGAGTAGGGTTCTCAGTACCCACAAGATCTGGACTTTGTACTGAGCTTCCTGAAATCTCTGCCAAGACCAACAGCTCCACCTGGTACCTGTTGCCCAGTCACTGTTAGGTGGTTCAGCCACCCCAGATTGTGTATTTTCTTTCCCTCTTTGGTCAGACTCTGGATCATCTCTGCTACCGACTGCACTTTTGCTCAGAACGAGAGCCCCCACCCCCAGCCTTTGGCCCTCTCTACAATAAATTCAAATCAGATCCCTGAGCCCACACCCCTGAACTCTGGGGAAGGTCGGATTCCTACTTACAACTGGAGCTAAACCTCAGGTCCCATCTCTAGTTGCCCTGCCCCAGTCCAGTATCTCCCTGCCCTGATCCCCTCTTACATTGATCAGCCGTGGCCACCATAGTGTTTAGAAATGGGAGCCGGCTTGGAGCCGTTAAACCGAGAGGGGACGTCTCTTTAAGCTCAGCCAGCAGTTAGCAGCTCGGTGCAGGGACCCCTGGGGGAGGCTCCCTGGCTTGGGCTGGGCCAATGCTCTGGGCAAATAGGCCCATTGGTCCCGTCTAGCCTTTGAAGGTACGACCATGAACATAAACTGCCCTGGAAACCTCATGAGAGCAGAGTAAATGGAGAGAGAGAGAATGAGGCGGGTTAACGTGTGAGGACAAAAATAACATTGTGAGAGCGGGTTAATCAAACCCACATCACAGTATTTGACCCCCACACACACACACCCATGTGAGCTACTAGCTTGGGTCAGGTCTGGGAAGAGCTCACTGCTGTGGGGGGAGAGGGGAGACTCTGCAGATGCTCAGGCTGCTGTCTGGTCGTTCTGTGGTTCCCACCCTGGCGGCTGCATGGAGCAGTCGGTCAGACTGTGAACAGAGCTGCTGAGCAGAGGCCGCTGTTCATGGCACCAAATCTCCTCTCCCTACCCTCGCCTGAGCAGCAGTTAGTTGCTCATCACTCCTGCAGCCTCTGGCTCCATCAATATGCCCGCCAAGGCGGGGGCCAGGTTCTAATTCTGCTCTTTCTGTGCTGAGATTTGAGCCAGTGGGAGTGAGGTGGAATCTAGCCCAGGACAAGTAGGGGTTGGGACACTCTGAGATCAATTAAACCCTCAGTGGCAGATTTCCCAGTTTGTGTGTCTGATGTTTTCCCTGTTTCCAAGTCCCATCCCATCCAGGTGTGACGTAGTGGGGGTACTTGCTGGGCTGTGGTGACCTCTGCTGTCCGGAGCAAGACCCATCAGGGAAAACCTTATTATGCAAAGGTACCATACCGGTTGAACCAGCTACCCCCATGGGGAGAAACAAAGGGATGTGGAATGCTGCCCTGGCTGGGGGCAGGGCTGGGAGAGGTAGAGTTAGTTCCGGTCTGGAAAGCAGGGGAGAAGGAGCTGGGGAGGGGGGCTGGGACTCCCCTATCTCAAGGGAGGCACTGAGGCCTCTTAGCCCCAGTTCCTGTAACCAGATTACATCTGTGCTGTGCTGTATCCTGGAGGAGCAATAAACCACCCTCAATTCCACTGGCTGGTGGAGTCTGTTTGTGCCATTTCGGGGTGCAGGAGACGGGGGACCCCCAACGCGCCGTCACACCAGGCTCTTCCCCTTTTTGGGTGAAATGGCCCAGGATCACTGGCCTGCCAGCAGGTTTCCCATTGGTTCATTGTCACCCAGGCTTTTGGGAGGCTGGCGGCTGCAGAGAGGAAGAGCAATCTAGAGGCCAGGACAGTGGACAGCTGCTCTAGAGCCCTGGGTTCAGTCCCTGACTCACGGCAGACTCTGATTTGCCCTGGGCTCAGTCACTGAGTCTCTGTGTGTGCCTCAGTTTCCCCATCTGTGACAGGAGGCTCTAGGTGCCAGGACCCTTCTCTCCAGCATCACCACCCCTGTCAGAGTTATTTCTCCCCCTTCCCAAGTTTGGCCTGCAAGGCCTCTTGACCAGGGGTGTGTCACTGCTCTGGGCCTCTGCTCTGAATTATCTCAGGATTCCTGCACACTCGCTCTGCTCAGCTGCTCATGACACACGCTCTGGACTGCTGCAGCCTCAGCTCCAGCCCCAGCATTGCTGCTGCACTACCTCTGGCCTCTCTGGCTCTGCTGGCTGCAGCTGTTCTCCCAGCACTGGTCTGCTCCCTGGCCTGCTTCTCTGGCTCCGACTGGGGCAGTCTGCTCCCAGTGCAGTACGGTCTCCTGCTCTCCCCTTAATTCTGCCTCACTCTCCCCAGGGCAGGTCCAGCTCACAGGGAGGATGGGCCCCTTCTGGCCTCCTGACTCCCTCATTGGCAAGCCTGCCCTATCCATCAGTCTGAACAGGGGCATTGGCCCATCCCCATTGCCCCTGGGGACTGTCAGTCTCAGGGTTCTGAGTTTCCATCAACACCTCCCCATGACACTGGGAGTGACCCAACCCAAACCCACCTAGCTTTAGTAGGGGGGTAGCAAGATCTACATCTCTATCCCACGTTCCTTTGGCTTTTTCCCAATGGCTCAGTCTGATGGACTCTGGCTCCCACCTGCTAAGAGGTCACTTCTGGGTGCTGTTTCTCGGATGCCTTGTGTCCTTCCCTCCACCCTCCAGTGAGTGATCTGAGAGGCAAGAGACCTGGTACCCATCTCTCAGCAACTACAAGAGACTCCTGAGCATCCCAGAATGGAGGAAAGAGGCAGTCAGGGCAGAATGGGCAGCAGTGTATGGAGCCAGAGACAAAAGTTTCAGGTTCCTCCAACATCCCAGGCCCCCCAGTGACCTTTGACCCTAGCCCAGCTGTGCTTTTAGCCATGGGTTGTCTCAGCCCCCAGGCAGTGAGATGGGAGGGGAGGTTTTTTTTCAGTGATAAGTTTAGTCTCAAAGAATCAAACCAGGTACCTTTGATTCTCAATCTTACAGCCCTAAATAGAGACGTTGTGGCCGGAGCACGGCAGGGAGGTGGCGCAAGGCAGGAAATGGGGAGCGATGACGAGTATCAGACCCAAAGAAGAGACAGAGCAGGTCAGAAGGAGGCTGTGGAGTCTCTCCTACCTCAGTTTTACAGAAGCCAGGGAGTTTGGGAGCAGGAGAGGGGCTTGCTGGAGCAGCCCCGGGAAGCACACGGGAGAGTCCCTTTGCTGAAGTCACACAGGGTAGTGGAGCAGATTCAGAGCAGAGGGTGACATCAGATAGTTCCCTGCTGATCCCATCAAAAGCTGAAAGTGCTGGGCTGTTTCCATCCCACCATCGCCCGGATGCTCCTTTCTCTGTGCCTCTTGCTGCCCGGTGAGTATGCAGGAATCCGGGGCTAATTCCTTGAAGGTTGGTCGGAAACGGAAACAGAAACAGCAGGCTGGGAAGAAACTAGAGCACTTGAGTGTGGGAGCTGCTGAGCCAGGTCTCCAGCTGTTGTAAATCAGTGTAGTGCCATTGGAGTCAATGCGAATTTACACCAGCTGAGGATCTGGCCCTCTGGAGAGCTGAAGGAAAAGGCATCCCCAGCTCAGCCGAGGTCTGCGTACACAAGGGACCTGCCCTGCTCCAGATCTAATGTCCTGCCTGGTTTGCTTCTTCACCACAACAGGATTCAGGAATTTATTTCTCTTACAGGCAGTTTTTGTTCCTCAAGTGGGACCTCAGAAATGAAAGATTTTATCTCCAGCACTAACCACACGTCCTCTTTCTGTTCCCAGCGCTGATTCCCAGCAGCCGGGAGATCTGCTCAGCTCCCGGTGAGTCCATCTTTCTGTCTGTCCATCTGTCCCCAAACTGCCCATGCCATTTACCCCTCCCTCTTCACGTGTCCAGCCACTGGCCATCTGGGCCACTCCCTCTTGTGCCAGCAGCAATGGCCCTGGAAACCAGCCCCTCCCTGCTGCAGGACTCTGTCCTGGAGCTCAACCCCCACAGGGACTCAGCCTGCCCCTCATTCCTAAATACCAGCAGAACCCAGGGCAGGCAGTCTACGTTTGAGAAGCTACAGACAGACAGGACCATTCTATAACCCAGGCTGTGGACACAGCTACTTGGCTATTGGCCAAACCCCATGAGGCAGCGACTGGCCTTTTTCCATGGGCTGTGGTGTTGGCCATGCCCTAGACAACTCTCAATGTTCAGGGTCCTGCCTCACTGAAGGGCCACCTCGTTCCTGGCCATACTGCCCCAGCGGGGTCAGAGGGTGCCTGCGCCAGGGCCCCTCATTCTAGGAAGTGCACCGCGCCAGGGAATAAAGTTTCTGATCATCAGAGAGAGCTCTTTTCCCTGTCTGACCAGCTGAGCTGGGATCAGAGCCTCCATCTGAGATGTGGTTCAGACTCCCTGTCATTTATCTCCGGCCCCATCAACAGCGCTGGGCACCAGCAATGCCCCACTGGCAGCTCTGACCCCTTCCCCTTCCCAGGTGCTCTCCGTGCCCCCAAGCTCAACCTGAACCAGATGTCGGCCCGGCCGGGGGACTCTGTACAGTTCCAGTGCTCTGTGACCTCTCAGCTCCCGGCCACCCGTGTTGTCTTCTGCAAGGATGGGGAGGAGGTTTCATCCCAGAGGGTGGAGGCAAAAGCTTTCTACAGCTATAACCATGTGGTGTCCAAGGATGGCTCTGGGAATTACACCTGTCGATACGAAATCAAGTACAGCAACAACCGGGTGAGCAGATCCTGGCTCAGCCCTGCCAAGTACCTCAGAGTCACTGGTAAGGGATGTGCATGTATATCTGTGCGTGTGTGTGTCTGTCTCTGTGTGATCCAGCTCAGCTCTGCCCAGCAAAAAAATGGGGGTGGGAGTAAATGGCAGGGTGAGGCAATAATTAAATAACCAGCCCCTGAAAATACAATGCTGAAATGCATCAAAATCTGAAACCAAAACATTTTCACAAAAAAGCTTTTACCCATCTCAGCTCAGATGGCCCAACCCAGAGAGGAGGGGAATAGCAGGGCCATCCATGGGGTGAGGGTGGAGAAACCTCCCATGGTACTCCAGGAGCAGGGCATAGGGCAGCCTCCTCCCTGCAGGCCCCACCTCTGTTCCATCCTTGATTCACCCCCACCATATCCCTTCCCGCCCCTGATCTGCCCCTCCCAGCGCACACAAGGCTGACAATAACTGGGGGAGGGCAGCAGCAGGGATCTCCCCACCTCGCCCCGTGCACTCACCCTGTGGCAGGTGCCTGAACAACTCAGCAGCCAGCTCCATGGTGCCTCTCTTCCCTCTGTCACAGAGAAGCTGAGCTCTGTAGATCAGGGCAGGGCAGCCGAGTGGAGTGGCCAGAGCAGGCTGTGGAGGCTGTTGAGGGGTTTAGATGGCTGCCATGGGACCCCACAAAGCACAGAGCTTAGGGTATCTGTGTCAAACCATCCTGTGGCCGGGACAGCTCTGGGGGAGGGGGACATCACAGAAAGGTCTCACTGGAAGAGACCACAAGACTGATATGACATTTTCATCAATAAACTAGGGAAATACAACCCAGTTAGGGCTACAGTAAGGCGGGTGCATAGCTGGCTGGATAACCATTCTGAGAGAGTCGTTATCAATGGTTCACAGTCATGCTGGAAGGGTAGAACAAATGAAGTTCCCTCAGGGTATGTTGTGGATCCGGTTCTGTTCAATATATTCATCAATTATTTAAATGATGGCATAGAGAGTACCCTGATAAAGTTTGCAGATGATACCAAGCTGAGATGGGTGGCAAATACTCTGGAAGAGAGGGTCATAATTCAAAATATTCTGGACAAACTGGAGAGTGATGCCAAAATTTAAAAAGGGCTCTAGAAGTGATCTTGGTAATTACAGACCAGTAACACTGACATGAGTGCCAGGCAAATTAGCTGAAACTAGAGTAAAGAATAAAATTGTCACACACACGGGTGAACACAATTTCTTGAGGAAAAATCAACATGGTTTCTAAAAAAGGAAATCCTGCCTTACTAATCTACTAGAGTTCTCTGAAGGCGTCACCAAACATGTGGACAAGGGGGATCCAGTGGATGTAGTGTACTTAGCTTTCGAGAAAGCCTTTGACAAGGTCCCTCAACAAAGTAAAGAAAGTTGTAGTGGGATAAGAGGGAAGATCGTCTTGTGCATTGATAGCTGGTTAAAAGACAGGAAACGAAGACTACGAAGGAATGGTAAGTTTTCAGAATGGCGAGTGGCAAGTAGTGTGGCCCCCGGGGGTCTGTAATGGGACCAATCTTATCCAACCTATTTCTAAATGACCTGGAGAAAGGGGTAAACAGCTGGCAGTTGAAACTAAACTGCTCAAGAAAAGTTAAGACCAAAGCAGACAGCGAAGAGCTTCAAAAAGATCTCACCAAACTAAGAGATTGGGCAACAAAATGGCAAATGAAATTTAATGTGGATAAATGTAAAGTAATGCACATTGGAAAAATAATCCCGACTATACATACTATATGATGGGGATTATTTGGCTACAACTACTCAAGAGAGAGAGTCTTGGAGTTACTGTGGATAGTTCTTTGAAAACATCCACTCAGTGTGCAACAGTAGTAAAAAAAGGAAACAGAACTTTAAGAATAATTTAAAAAGGGATAGAAAATAGGACAGAGAATGTCTTATTTCCCCTATATAAATCCATGGCACACCCACGTCTTGAATACTGCATAGAGATGAGGTTGCTTTATCTCAAAAAAGATATATTGGCATTGGAAAAGATTCAGAAAAAAACAACAAAAATTATTAGAAGTTTGGAATGGGTGCTATATAAAGATAGATTAAAAAGAGTTGAACTTTTCAGCTTGGAAAAGTGGGGATATGATACAGGGGTGGAAAAAGTGAATAAGGAAAAGTTCCCATAACATAAGAAGTATGGGTTACCCAATTAATGAATACGTAGCAGGTTTAAAACAAACAAAAGGATTTTTTTTCATGCAATACACAGGAAACGGATGGAACTCCTTGCCAGAGGATGTTGTGAGGGCCAGGACTTTAAGAGGCTTCAGCAAAGAATTAGATAAAATTAATGGAGGTTAGGTCCATCAATGGCTATTAGCCAGGATAGGTAGGAATGGTGTCACTATCCTTTGTTTTCTGCCCTAGTCAAGTTTATAAACGTTTGATCAATGTTGTTTTTCTCCTCTGGACTCTCTCCAGTTTCTCCACCACTCTCCTAGAGTGTCACACTCAGAACTGGCCCCTGTTCTGCACCTGAGGTCTCATCAGTGCTGAGCAGAGCAGAACAGCGACCTCCCGTGTCTTACACACACTCATGTTGCTGAATAAGATCCAGTTTGTGACCCACCCTGAGCCCAGGTCCCTTCCAGCAGCCCTGCCCCCAGCCAGTGGCTGCCCATGGTCAGTTGTGCTGGGGCCGTGTGTGGGCCTGGACTGGGCCAGGCCCTGCTCTGATCCCTTGTGTTTGTTGCCTAGGCGATGACTCCAGCAGCAGCACTGACAAGAGTTCATCCCGCCAGATGATGCTTTGGAAGCGTTTCTGTGCTCTGGGGCCTCTATTAAGGGAAACATGGGTCCTGGGCTGGGCAAGCCCCCAGTCTGAGTGCGATCGCCATGGTGATGTCTCTTGTATATTTATTGCCTAGGTGATGGCTCCAGCAGCAGCGGCGGTGGTGACGGTTCCTCGCCAGCAGGTAAATGCTTCTGAAGAGTTTCTGTGTCCTGGGCTGGGCAGCCCCAGTCTGAGTGTGATCCCCTTGAGGATGGATGTAGGGAAACACACATGGGGATGGGCTCATCCAATGTGTTGCTCTCTCTTCCTGCAGCTCTGCCCGGCTTTGCCCAGCATGGCTGAGCCTGGAAATGTCTCTGCAGGGCAGGAAAGTGGCTCTGTCAGAGGGGGAATCCCAAACCCTTCTGCTGGGCAAGTTTCCTCTGGAGTTCCCTGCCCCTCTGCTAACCCGGCAGCCAGTGAGTTGTTGCCTCCTCTGCACTCACTGGGTGGGGGGTTGCTCTGGCAGGAGGCACCAGACGCATCATCCCACCTGGGCTCCCAGGTTCTGTCTCCGTGTCATTAGCTAGTTACACTCTGTGCTCCAGGCCTAACCCATAGTGTCACACCCGGCGTGTGGGCAAACCCCTCTGCCAGGAACCTCAGCCAGCACCAGTGTCCGGTTCCCAGGCTGCAACTGAGCCCCAGGGACTGATCTTTTTAGAGCCCAAACCTGCCTGTTTGCCCCCCTCTCTCCAAAGCATGTGAATCAGCAAACTGATCCCTCCCCACCATATCTACGAAGGCTGTGGGCCATGCTTGCCAGGCAAGGAAAATAGACTCTAGTTAACTGTGCTGCTTAGAGTGATACTGATATTATCTAAAAATTTAAAAAAACAAGTGGCCATGTAGTATCTTAAGAACTCACAAAATATATAGATAGTATCATCAGTTTTCCTGGGCACAACCCACTTTTTTCATTTTGCCCACAAAAGCTCATGGTAATATACATTGAAGGTGCTAGTGCACCACTCCTTTTTTCTTAAGTTTTTCAAGTTTAAGTTACAGACTAACACATCGACCCCTCTGAGACTAATCTTATTTGGGCCTCAAGAGCATGCGGGCACTCGAGATTTCTGTCCTGTGAGACATTCTGACCTTTCACATTTTCTTTCCATCCTGAATCCGGATGGCGAGTCAAAACTTTAGATTTTGCACGGAACAAAAAATCAGCCACATTTCAGTTCCGAAAGAGACTAAAGGGGCTTGTCGAAAGGGTTTGCTTTTGAATCGACAGCATTTTCTGATGGAAAACTCTTCTGCTGGTGTTTTCCTACAAGCTCCACACACATCTCTGCAGCTGCCCAGACCTCTGGCCCTGGCTCGGGAAAGCTCTCATGCCTCGGCTCCAGTCCAACACTATGCAGGGCAGCACCCATGTATATGCTTCACTTTGAGCACCTGCTGCATTCCCATGTTGTCACTAAAGTTATTGTGTACAGTTAAGGTGGCTGTGCTGAATCGTGATGTTTTCCCGAGACAGGGCAATTCCCACAGGGATGTTTCCCTGAGCTCACCGTACTGCTGGGGGAATCCAAGTTCATTCCACAAAAAATTGTGAACAAATCTATTTCATTCAAAACTTGTCATGGGAAATTTCAGTGTTTGAAAAAAATCATGGAAATAATAAAAAAAAATGTCCTTTGATCTTAACTTGTCTTGACAGTTTCCTTTGGGAAGGGAGAAGCCCACAAATTTTCAGATATTTGCATTTTTATTTATTTAGTTCAAAAGCAAATGGACTTTTTCCGTCCATCTCTGGATTTTGAAAAAGAAAATGAAACAAAAGTGTCAATGCAAAGCAAAACCAAACGGCACCTTTCGTGTCAACTTTATTTTTGTTGGGAAACTAAGAAGGTTCTTGCATGTGAATTTTTTGGGGGGAAGATTTTGATTTCAGTTAAACTCTGTTTGGATTTCAAATAAAAAGACTGACAAAAAAACCCTCCAAAGAACAAACTATGGGAAAGAAAAGCCAGTAAAGTCTCCCTGCAGCTGGACAGAAGAGAGTTTGGGGGTTTGTTCATGAACTCAGCTGGGAGGCACTTCCTGGTGGCCCCTTGGAGGAGCCATTCACAGAGACGTTCTTTCCTAGGGCCGGATCTAAAGCTCCTGTTGGGAATTACAGTCCCTGCTGTGCTGGTGCTGGCTGTGGCGCTTTATCTGCTGGGAAGGAAAGGTGGGTGTGAGAGTGAGGCCAAGCCGTGATAGTAAATGTGCAGAAAGACGTGGCAGAGACAACCCCTGAGTGTGCCTGGGATGGGGGGAGAGAGAGGCCCAAAGACCCAGTGAAATCATGGTTTGGGGAGGCTGGCTGGGGACAAAGATCAAAGAGATGGTGATTGGATTATTTTTGGGATTAGCACCTGGTAAATCTCAGCCATGAATGGGAGTCCACTGATTCCCAACAAGTCACTAGGGTGGGGTCTTTGTATTGGCCTGGGGGATTTGATCCTTGGGGGCATTTTCAGGGTTTTCTCTCCAAACATGAGGATTATGAACTTACTTCTGCTTTTTTCTTCATGAAAATTAAATTCTCACTGAACCCCTGATTCTTAGACCTGGGCTTTATGTAGAACATGAAATGCCATGAGACTGACTCTACAGTCATTAGACGTGGTCAAACCAGACCCAGGGAAAGTCGGGAGGGCTGGTAGAGAAGAGCACTGGGCCGGGCCATGGGGAGGGGGCTCTGTGTCAATGTGATGAGGAATTGGGTCCATGTCACTCAGTTTCTCTCTCTCTCTCTCTCTCTGCCCACGAGGAAACCTGTCCCCATCTCTGATCACTGTCTCACTGCTTCCAGTTATGTCTCTGCGAAGGGATCAAAGGTAAGAGGAGATTGTTCCCTCTCCCCTCTGGTTTCCTCTCTGTGTCTGGTCTCTCTCTCTCAAACAAGGGCCAGCAGGCTGCCTAGAGTCCAAGCAGCTCTCAGCTCTCCTGCAGTGAAGTCTGTGAGCTCTGGGGGAGTTTTGGAAAAGCCCAGGGCAGGATGAGCTCCCTGGCTGGGATGGATTCGGGAGGTTATGAGGAGATGCTTTAAGGAAGGGGTTTGCCAAAGCAGCGTGTTCCCGTCCCGTTCACCAGCACCAGAGGGAGCGTGTTTGAAAACCAGCCCCGGGTGTGTGACAGAAGGAACGTGACCCCTTTTTACACTCGGGGTGTTGGGGCTGTTTGGTGGCACCGACCAAGCCAGCCAGTTCCCTAGAACAGGGTCTGTTCTTCTGGGGCAGGGCTGGGGGAGGCCAAGCCTGGCTGGGAACCAAGAGGCTCCAGTCCCTCCGGCATTAGCTCCATCTGTCAGAGCTGGAAATGGGTGACAGGGGAGGAGTCACTTGAGGATTCCCTGCTCGGTTCACTCGCTCTGCGGCATCTGGCACCGGCCACTGTCGGCCAACAGGACACTGGGCTGGATGGGCCTTTGGTCTGACTCAGTCTGGCCGTTCTCGTGAGCTCCCATTCAAGGAGGCCAGCCTGGGCCCCTCCCCTTCTGCCCAAGGACACACCCCTCCCCTTGTGCCCCCTCACCTGTGCAGGAGCCTTGAGGCCTTCAGCATGGCCAGAGGAGCCTGCCCCATCTGCCCTGAATCCAGGCCCACTGGCTGGCCCAGGCTGCCAGCCAACCCACCCCAGACAACCAGGGCTGCTACCCAGCCGGCCCTCCCAGCCCCAACCTTAGTCGGGTTCAGGGGAGGGGGTGAGCATGGATGGGCAGGGTAGCAGCATGGGAGGGGCCACCAGGGGAGAGCAGGACGTGGGTGGGGTCACTTTTCGCTGTTTGGGGAGGCCTAGCAACGCATATGCAGCTGGCCTAATGCCAGGCAAGGAACAGCCACACCTGTACCTGCCCCCAGCTCATAGCAGGGATGAATTCAGTGCAGGTCTGAGCAAGGCAGTGGTGCTGTCCCCATCCTCCAACCCTGCTGGGGAGAGCCAGGTAACAGGGACACCATGGGCATTCAGAGCTCCCTGTACATGTGAATTACACAGGGGGCAGAGGAGAATTTGCATGTGCTCTTGGCTAACAGTCTGCCTCTCCACCCATGCACACAGACCCTGCAGAGAATCTCTGTAAGTCGCTGTCCATGGCCCTGCAGCAGCACCTGCCACTCGGACTCCCCTCAACAAATGCTGCCTTCCCTTGTGTAGCCCAGCGGTCTTGCTGGAGCCCTTCTGGGGGCCACGGGGCCCATTCGCTCATTATGAGCCCTGTAGTAGGGGCACGGTGAGCCGAGTGCAAAACCAGGCAGCCTTGGGGTGACCAGCTGGGCACAGATAGGGACAGGTGCATGGGGAGACTAGAACAGTTTCCAGGCTCTGACAGTGCCTGGCCCAACCTGAATTTCAGTGCAGCGACTTTGCCAATAAACCTGATGTGGTAGAGGCAGGTATGACACAGACCCTCAGTGCTTGGACCCCCACCCCAGCTCCCAGCTGTGTGTGATCCCGGCCTGCCTCCTGCCTCCTGCCTCTCCCACCCCCTGCCTCTGCTTGAAGGGTTCTGACTGTAGCTGCTTCTCCCCGAACATTCCTTCCTTCCCTGCTCTGCCCCCAAACAGGCCCACCCACCCCTCCTGGGACAGGGGAGAGGGTTGGCAGACTGGGCTGGAAAGGGGGCTCTGAAGCTTCATTTACACATTATGCAAAGAGATTAGAGTTGAACCTTAAGGATAAACTTTCCATTTCAGCATTGTGAGCAGGCCTGAGACAAATGTCCATTTTTATTTGGGTGAAAATAATTTTTAAAAAAAGGTCCAAATTTTACAGATAAAGGCAGGGGAGGAGGAGGAGCTTGAAAAAAAAATCAAAGAGAAAACCAAATTGTCCATTCATAAGAAAGCAGTTTGGCCAGACATTTGATTTTGGCACAAATATTGTTCGTGAAAAAAAATCCTGTTGAAACTTGTCACCTGGTTTACACTTTGTGAAAGCTGCGGAGTTCTCTTCAACTTCTGTCCTGAGAGGTCAGGGATTTCTGGGTCCCCCCAATTGTAGCTCCCTGCTCACCTAGTGGTGGGTTGGGCAGTTGGTTTCTTGGCCATGTTGCAGAAGCAGAGCACAAAGATCAAGTCTCACCTGTAGCAGATCTCCCCTCTGTGAAAGGTGAAGCTTTTTTATCCAGATTATCCCTGGTTATCCAGAATTCGGGCTCCCTGCCTGTCAGCTGAGTGTGAGCTAAATCCAGATATAGGGACCTAGCAGGAAAACTAGCCAGGTGAAGAAACCTACTCACAGCTGGATCCCTGCAAACAGGTGCAGTATCACCAAGGTGACACACAGAGAGCAGGTAGCATCTCTGATTCCCCCTGTCCTTACTTCTCCCCACAGGGAAGGAGCCCAGCGTGATACCAGCAACAATCCTGAAGATCAGATACAATGTAAGAGCTTTTATATAACATTGGAGTTTCTGGGGTCACCTACCCATGATGGAAAAATGTGGGGCCGGGAGGAAATGTCTCAATTGAGGGGATGGACAGATCCCAGATCATTGTTTCTGATCAAGAGTTACAACAAGAAGCTGCCTGTGTTCAAAATGAATGAAGATAAAGAGTCCTCGGGGTCCCAGGGCTGGTGCATCTGAGTCCCTGGGGTTCCTTTGTCCCACCCTTTTGCCTGTGATCTGCAGCCCCACATCGCCAGGGCTTAGGGGACTGGGGTGAAATGTTGCCCCTTCCTTTCACACATGGAAAGGTACATCCCAGGGAAAGCTCCCACTGGAAAGTGTCCCACTTTTGTTACATGGTGCTCAACGACTGCTCGGGGGGAGCCCTGCGCTGGCTGGGGGAGAGTTAGAGCCATGGGGTTATAATTCATGCTCTAGGTGTTGTCATCCTTTGAGAGCACTTACACCCCAGTGACAATGTGTAACTGTCGTTCTCTCCCCAGATGCCTCCGTGAATTTGTCGGGAAGCACCATGGTGAGTTGCACTTTTACTAAGGATGAAGTGAGATGAGACCGGAGAGCAACTGGTTTGACTTTTTCAGCTTGGCAGGGACCCACCCACTTGGAACGTGGATTTCCTGCCAACTATCTCACGTAGCTATACTACAGATGTATTTTACCTCCTATGGCCAGAGATGGGGCACTAGATGAGTCAGGCTCTGACTTACAACAGAGAATTTGTTACCAGGTGTCTGACTGGTGGGGTTTGCCCTCGTACGCAGCATCTAATTCATCAGTATATGTGTGACCAGGAAGGAATTTTTACCTGGATCAGACTGGCAGGGACCAGCGGGTGTATCTGTCTTCCTCTGAAGCACAGGGCCCGGGTCGCTGTCAGGTTTGAACTAGTTTAACTTTGTGGAGTCTCTGGAATATGACGTCACTATAATTCAGCCAGATATTAGAGGGGAGGTGTCAGTAGAGACTCAGAGACTTTAAGGCCAGAAGGTATCATCATGGTCATGTAGTCTGACCTCCTGCACATCGGAAGCCACGTAAACTCCCCCAGCCAGACCTCTAACATCCAGCAGAGTTACTAGTGACATCATGTTACAGAGACTGTAACCTGGAACTGCCTTGAGGGCTGGCTGGCATGGACAGGGGGGATGACTCCTGTACACAGCCGTTCTAATGGGAGGCATAAAAGGTCCAGACCAAGGCTATGGGGGGGGGGGGGGGGGAATCTGATCTGCTTGCCTCAGTGGGGTTAATGTAGGAAGTGGGGTTGCTGGTGTTTCCCAGCCTAGATGCCCATAGAACTGCCCCTGATGTACGCACAGCAGGGCTGTCAGAGGGGCATCTTCTGGTTTCATTTCTCTGACCGTCAGCTGGCTGAGCAGAACAGTCACATTTTGGTGTTTTACAGAAACATCCACGGCCCCAGAGAGAAGAGACTCCGACTTACGCAACCATCGCGCTGCAGAAGGACAGACGTCGTTGATACTCCAGTCGCTGAAACGCAGGGCTGGTCAGCGCCAGCCACATCACAGAACCTCCTCAAATCAGACACAACAGTAGGGGCCGTGTAGCCAGGAGTGGGGGATCTTCTCCGGGACCACAGCAGGACAATGCCCAGCGCCCAAAGTGCTGTAGGACACAGGAATAGGCTTCAGGCAAATGCTGCCTGTTTGCCTTTATATATATATATATATAAAGTTTCTTCTGAATAAAATTAGGAAAATCCCCTGACTCTTTGTATTAGTAGCTCAGCTCCCAAGTGCTTTCAGCTCTGTTTAGAGATTCCTGTAAGTGCCAGCACCCAGCAGCTGATAAAAACAGAGTATCAGAGCAGTGGTTGTGTGAGGCTGGCAGCTTTGGAAAATATCCCCAGTGTATTTAGGGACCAGATTTGGAAAGTCTGGCTGTGTTGCGAGCTTCCCAATTAGCAGCACAGGCCTTGCTGCTGAGCACCTCAGTGAGGCTCTGCCTTGTGCTGTTGACACTGGTGGATTTGGGGATCTCTGTTTCTCTCTTCTAAGTTTGGTTGTTGTTGCTACGGCAAGTTCCTTGGACCATTCTATGTTTGCCTGTCCTGAGGAGCACATTTCTGCAGGGCTTTGAGCACCCAGGCACTTTTCCAGGGCAATTTTGGAGCATTTTCAACTTTCAGGTAATTAGGGAACTGAAGTGTGAAGGGAAAAAAAAGAGTCATCTTTGTGATCAGAGTCTTCTGCTTCAGGTTCATGCAGACAGTAACACACAGCCCTCCTCCCACTCAGCTACCTTTTCCTAACTTCGCTATCCCCTAGCACGCAACAATTACAAGTCAGGCTGTCACAATGTGCCCAGAGAGGAAAGAGCACCATGTGCTAGGGATGCCTTAGCTCTGGTCTTAAGTGATCAGAGCAAGGTTGGGGTTTGAGCCCTCCCCGCAGGAATCCTGGAGAGTGGCAGGGGAGCCCACTCGTCTGCCAGGCCTCTGGTTAAAGGTGGCGGGAGTGAGGGACTCAGATCCTTTCTCTAGCCAGTCCCACCAGAGCAGCGCATGGGCCAGGGAAGTTCCCCACAATCGTGGGACCATTCCCCTGCTTTCATACAGAGTCCTTAGGCCTCCTCCTTCCTTTCTCTGTGACTCAACCCCCATCTGTGAAATGGGGACAAAAATTCTGCCTTGTTTCAGAGATGGGGAGGGGGAGGAGGAGCAGGGGTGACGTTTGGTGGAAGGGGTGGAGTGAGGGCAGGGTGGGAATGGGAAGAGGCAAGGACCTCCCCAGAGCTAGGGGTGATTTGAGAGGAGTCACATGGGTCACATGGGGTGGTCATGTGACCAGGGCCTCCCTTGTGTCCCTCCCCAGCATTTAACATGGATTCGAGGATCACTGTAGCAGAGGGAGGGGAACCTGACCTGGCCCCCAAGGGAGAAGCAAAGGGGCTGGCCAGCAGCAGGTGCAGGGACTAGCAGGGGACCCATGTCAGGTGTTATGGCACCTGGCACTCACCAGCAGGGGAAGCGGAGGGAGGCGGTCCCAGTTTTGCTCTCCTGGCTGTCTTGGGAAGGGGCAGGACTGCCCCACACTCCCCAGTGGGAAGAGGAACGATACAGCGGAGGAGGGCAGGGCAGGAAGCAGCCTTGCTCCACTTACCCTGCTGCTGTGGGTGAGTGTGAAGGGGAAGGGGTTCCATTAGTTTCTCAGATTGCCTTGCTTGGGGAAATAGGTGGGGCAGGGAAGAGATGGGATGGAGAGGGAGAGGCTGGGTCTATGCGGAGGAGGGGATGTCCTGGCCCTTCCCTGAGTTAGTGTCCCCTCTCGGCCCTGTGACCAGTCCCACAAGTTTGAAATTGGGTGAGTAGTTTGGGGCATGTCCCAGTAGCTGGACTCACAAACCCCACTGAAGCAAGAAGTCAGGGCAGCTGCTTTATTAAAACCAACTTGGCCACAGGAGCAAAAAGCCGCTGATTTCTGCTAACTTTGAATTATATTCCAACCCATTCATGCTGCTGTTACCTTCCCCGCAGTGAGGCACAAAGCTCCGTTAGTTACCAACAAAGGGAACAGGGAACACTGAAGTCTTTGCTTTTATTCTGTAGCCCATCTGCCAGGTAAAACCAGCAGCAGCCAAAGTCAGATTCAGGAGGTTTAGGGTGGACATCAGGAAAAACTTCCTAATGTTCAGGGTGGTTAAAAACTGGAATACATTTCCTAGAGAGGTTGTGGAATCTCCATCACTGGAGACATTTAAGAACAGGTTGGACAGACACCTGCCAGAGACGATCAGATGGCGCTTGGCCCTGCAGGGGACTGGACTCGATGATCTCTCAAGGTCCCTTCCACTTCTAGTGTTCTATGATTCTAGGGTTCAATATCCAGGGTTTCCTCTCTGTCCATCCAACCCAGAACTGGCTCGATCTTCCACCTGTAAATTCACCCACCACCCCTGGTTGCTGTGGAGAGTCAATGCTTCCTCACTCACATGTAGAATCTGGGTGTGGAAAAGAAACTTATTAAAAGGAGGGAAGTTACTTGGCAGTAATTTGGGAAAACCCCACAAACAGGCTCATAAGCAGAGCCATGAGTAACAGTCCTACCCTAGGTAGGTCGGGCAGCCTCCTTTTCTGCTCAGGTTCTGTGTCCCCTTCACATGCCCAGCCCTTCTCTGCACCCCACTCGCAGACCCAGAGCTCAGAGGGGCAGTCACAGAGCTCACGTCCCATCCTGAGTGGGGGAGGCAAAGGGGCACCTCACTCACCCTGCCGGCTGCTCACTGGCCACCTGCCCCCCTTCTCCCTGCCCTTGAAACTGCCCTTCAGGCCGCTCGCGGTGCCACTCTGCTGCTCCCTGCCGGCCATCGGTCCCATCTGCTTCCGTCCTCCTCTCAGCTGTCACCTCTGTCCAGCCTTCGCTCAGTCACTTTGCAGGCTGGATGGGAACATGGCCCAGGTTCAAGTTCCATCAGCTCCCCGTTATCTAGCTCCCAGCAGGCTGCAGGGTAGAAGAATCCCAGCTCAGCTGCAATTAACTTAACAAGAGGTTCCCAATGAAGCGTATTTGACTCTATTGGTTGAATGTGATCACCTGTTTAAAAGGGTTTTCGGCTTTATCATTTCACTTCCTTCCATTTTTACCACCAAGAGAAGGGTGGAAAGATGTTTCACATGACGTGTACGTCACCGCCTCACTCCCTTCCCCTCCCGCCGTGACGCTCGGCTGAGTGCTGTGCGCTCAGCCAGGCTGCCGCAGGGGAGCCCAAATGCCTGCTTGCGCCGCTTGCTCCCCCGCAGCGGCCCGGCTCAGCAGCGCGGCGCTCAGCAGAGCACCACGGTGTGAGAGCGAGGGGTGTGGGGCGGAGACGTACACTGCCCCACCCTCTGGCCATGTATGTCACCGCCTCGCCCCCCTTTCCCTCCCGCAGTGGCACACTGCTGAGTTTTGCGCCGCTCCGCAGTGCTAGAAACTGGCCACTAGATGAGACCTTGTCTCTAAAAGTCTGACTTTAAATAAACCCTTAATTAAGAGGAGTTTTAATATATTAATGTATAGTGGCTGAATGCACATAATGTGGTTGCAATAAGCTTGATCACATTTGGGGGTATCTACAGCCATCAAATACAGTGCAACACAGGGACCTAGTATCTGACCCTACAACAATGTACAATGCCCAAAAGAAAAACACAAACTAAACAAGCCAGTGTACCGATGATGCATCCATCTAAATGCCATCTATGCTCTCAAGATGTGAATTATTATCACAAAATGTAAACTGTCCAGCAGGCAAAACAAGCCCATAGCCACGCCATGCAAGATGGGTGATAGGTTAAGACCCCAGACTACTGATCTGTTGTGTGCTGCTGTCCCCGCTGGTTGTGGTTGTCACGTCTTTTTTTTCAGGCAGCAGCTGGGTTGGGCTTCTGCACCTCTTCACCCAGCTCAGCCTCACGGTCACCACAGCAGAGTAAAAGCTCCCCACAAATTAGATGCTGCAGCACTTCTGACACCAGAGAGGACTCAAACCTTGCTCGCACCAATGAGAACTGAGCAGGCACTTTTAACTTTTCATCAAAACACTTAGGCTACATCTACACTAAAGGGTTTTTATGGAAGAAGTGAATCGCTTTGGTGCAAGAGAGCATCCACATTGCATGGACACTTTCGCACAAGAAAGTTCTGATGGCCATTTACAAAATGTTCATCAGAGCACCTGTGCTTTTTCGGATAGGCGAAATTTGAGCAAGAAACCTCTGTGGTGCGTCCACACATGCCTTTTTGCGCAACAGCTGTTGCATCACCCTCCCTGGTCCCCTCTTGCACTGATCAGCTGCAGCCACCGTAGTGTTTAGAAATGGGAGCCGGCTAGGAGCCGATAAACCAGAAAGGATCTAGCAAGGCCATCAGTGCAGGGATCCCTGGGAGAGGCTCTGGCCTGGGCAGATGCTCTGGCTAGATGGGTCCATTGGTCACTTTTGGCCTTTACATGTACGACCACAAACATAAACTGCCCTGGAACCCTCGTGAGAGCAGAGTAAATGGAGAGCGAAAGAATGAGGCAGGTTAATGTGTAAGGACAAAAATAACATTGTGAGAGCGGGTTACTGAATCCCACATCACAGCATGTGACACAGACATCCCTGCTCTGGGTCGGGCCTGGGGATAGCTCACTGCTAGGGTGGGGGAGGGTAGAAGTGTCTACACAGGGGACTTTGCAGATGTTTGGGGAGCTGTCACTCATCTTGTGGTTCCCGCTCTGCACTGCTGCTTGGTGCAACTGGACTGTGCGTGCAGAGGCGCTGAGCAGGACCGCTGCTCACGGCACCAACTCTCCTCTCCCTTCCTCTTCTGAGCAGCAGCCAGACACTCTCTAGCCCTGCAGCATCAGGCTCTGTCCATATCCCCAGCTAGGCTGGAGCTTGGGTCTCATTCTGTCCTGCCTGTCCTGGGATGAGGGCCAGCGGGAGAGAGGCAGGATCTAGCCCAGTGGAAATTGGGGGAGGGACACTGTGAGATTCATTAAATGCCCAGAGGGAAATGTCCCAGGTTGTGTCTCTGAAATAAAAAAAGAAGGAACTGTCTATTGTTGGACTGGTGCTAATGAAGCTAATTAGGGGGCTAATTAATTAGCACAGGTCCTACAACGGACAGGTACATTTACTTCTCCTTTTTCTGTTATAAATTCCAGGTCTTTGCTATTCCTCCCCAGCTCCTGTGCTGAATTGGGTGGTGCCCCCAAAAGCTCATGATACTCGATATATTTTTGTGAGTCTCACAGATGCCGTGGGGCCTATTTGTTGCTTTGAAAGGTCCAGACTCTCAGGGCTACCCCTCTGATCACCCTTTTAAAAGGGTTTTCTACTTTTAGATTTCACTTCCCTCCCTTTTTGCCAAGAGAAGGATGGAAAGGTGTTTCACATGAGGTTTTGTATGATCATTAAAAAAATAAAACGTGCTGCAAAATATTTTCAGGCTGGTGTGTTCTGGGCAGGGCTTATGAGAGATTGAGTCAAACTCTGCTTCTATGACCTTCGGTTGAACTCCCCCATACGCTCCTGTCCAGCTGCTCTGCAGAACTGACCTCGTCTGACCCTACTGGGGCAGCACTCGCCTCTCATGGACACGCCCCTCTGGCCAAGCACCTGGGCCTGAACCATCTTGTTTGAAACCCTCTTCGGCCAGTCATCCCTCTGGCCCAGTTATACACTGTCTGTGTGTGAATCAACAACCCCCTTCCAGGGTCACCTTTAACAGGGGCCCATCTCAGAGCCCTTTGCAGTGTCCCTAGTCTAGTCCCTGCTTTGACTCTGCTGACAATAGCTCTTTGCAGCTCCTTTTATAGGACTATCCGGGCCCCTGACGGGCTGTTTCCTCCCCAGCCCGTCTAGCCCACTTGGAGAACTACTCTATAGTCTCTCTGGCCAAGGTGTGGCAGGACCACAAGCCTGCTCCAGAGAGTCTCAGGGCTTGGTCCCACCGTGTCACACCATCGCAGAGGTGAAAGGTGCCCGGGACAATCTGTTTCTTCATCACTTACTCTGCAAAGTGGCTCTGCAAAACTGCTCTGCCTTGTGCTCTTGATGTCACTTGTCCCCTCTGCTTGCCTGGCTTCCCGCAGGTTCTTCCCCTCGGTGCACCAGGCTTTCTTTGTGTATGTGAGGAAGGATTCCGCTCTTATTGGGTACTTTCCTGGCTTAGACACCACCCTGGTGGAATGGGCTGGAGGAAGGATCTGAGCCCTGTACCCGGAGCTCTGCCTGACCCTGAGGACTCCCCTTCTGCTCTGTACAGTGATTACAAGCAGAATCCTTGTAACCACAACAAACCTGGGCCCAGGATCCCTGTGGGTCCTGCCCGTGTCCTGGCTCTGCTGCAGGGATGCTGTGGGCTGGGCACATGCTCTGGCAGTGGCCACATGCTTCACGCTCAGGGTGGACGGACCCTTCTTCCCAGTGTCAGCCCCCTACATATCCCATCAGAGTTATAATCCACCCCCAAGTCTAACCTGCAAGGCCGCTTGACCAGTGGCCTCTCCCTGCTCTGAGCCTCTGCCCAAGGTCCCCCTCGCTTGCCACAGCTGCTCTTAGCACCCAGCTCTGGCCTGCAGCGGCTCCAGCCCCAGCTCTACCTCTGGCCTCTCTAGGTCTGCTTGCTGCAGCTGTTCTCCAGCACCGAGCTGCTCCCTGGGCTGCTGCTCCGGCTTCTCCAGCTCTGACTGGTGCAGCTCTGCCCCCAGCTCAGCCCAGGCTCCTGCTCTCTCCTCAGCTCTGCTGCACTGTCCCCAGGGCAGCTCCAGCTCACAGGGTAGGATGGGACCCCCCTGGCCTCCTGACTCAGAGGTCACTTCTGGACGCTGCTTCTCAACTGCCTTGTGTCCTCCCCTCCACTCCTGGGGGTGACGCGAGAGGGAAGAGACCTGGTGCCCGTCTCTCAGCAGGGACAGGAGACTCCTCAGCAGCCCAGTGCAGGGGAAGAGTCAGCCAGGGCAGGACGGGCAGCAGTGTCTGGAGCTGGGTTACGAGGAAGGGACGGGTGAAGACAAAGCCGGTGGGGAAGCCAGGGCAGTCCCAGGGTAGAGACAAAAGGTTCAGGCTCCTCCAATATTCAGGGCTCCCTAGTCACCCCGTGACCTTTCACCCTGGCCCAGCTGTGAACGGGGCTGTCTCAGCCCCCAGGGAGTGAGATGGGACTGGGAGGGGCTTTTTCAGCAATAAGTCTATTCTCAAATAATCAAACCCGGCCCCTTTGTTTCTCAGTCTCTGAGCCCTAAATAGAGACGCTGTGGCCGGAGCACGGCAGGGGGGCGGTGCGGGGCAGGAAATGGGGAGCGATAACGAGTATCAGACCCAAGGAGACAGATCACGTCAGAGGGAGGCTGCAGCGTCTCTCCTAGGTCAACCCTGCAAACCCCAAAGAGAAGGGAGAGGGGCTGGAACATCCACCCTGGGGAGCAGACAGGCAGATCGGAGCAGAGAGACCTGAGATTCCCTTCGCTGAAGTCAGACAGGGCTGTGAGGGGCAGATAGAGCAGGGGGTGACATAAGATTGTCCCCTGCGGTTTCCATCAAAGATTGAAACTGCTGGGCTGATTCCATCCCACCATCGCCCGGATGCTCCTGTCTCTGTGCCTCCTGCTGCTCGGTGAGTACTGGAGGATCCTGGGCTAATTCGCATCTGGTTGGGAGGAAACAGAACTGAGAGCAACTCCTGGCCCAGACTGTCGGGAAATCCTCTTCAGTGGGGAGAAATGGGAAGCAGGGTAAACTCTGAGTGTGGGAGCTGCTGAGACAGATCTCCAGCTGGTGTGAATCAGTGTAGTGCAATTGGAGTCAATGCGGGTTTACACTAACTGAGGATCTGACCCTCTAGAGAGCTGAAAGGAAAGGCAGCCCCAGCTCAGCCGAGGTCTGTGTGCCAGGGATCTGCCCTGCCTCAGATCTAACGTCCTGCCTGGTTTGCTTCCTCAACACAGCAGGATTCAAGAATTTATTTCTCTTACAGGCAGTTTTTGTCCCTCAAGCGGGACCTCAGAAAGGGGAGATTTTATCTCCAGCACTGACCACACGTCCCCTTTCTGTTCCCAGCGCTGATTCCCAGTAGCCAGGAGATCTGCTCAGCTCCCGGTGAGTCCATCTGTCTGTCTGTCCATCTGTCCCCAAATTGCCCATGCCATTTACCCCTCCCTCTTCTCATGTCCAGCCACTGGCCCTCTGGGCCGCTCCCTCAGGTGCCACAGCAACGGCCTGGGAAAGCAGCCAGGGCTGTGTAGGATCCCAGCAGGTCTCATGGTCGACACCTCCTTGACCCATTGCTTCAGCCCTGCTCTGAGCTGGGGCCACTGGGCGACTGGTCAGAGAGTCACCTCCACAGCCTGTTCCACCTCCCCCTCCTCCCCCGAGCACTAGCCCTGGGAAGCAGAGAACACCCCGGCTCTGACCCCGAGGGATTTATGTTCCCACACTCTGGATCCAGCCCCTCCCAGGTGCAGGTCTCTGCACTGGAGCTCACCCCCCACAGGGACTCACCCTGCTCCTCTTTCCTAAATGCCAGCAGCACTGTGAATAGCCAGACTAGGCAGGCGGCGTTTGAGAAGCTACAGCCAGACAGGACCATTCTATAACCCAGGCTGTGGACACAGCTTCTTGGCTGTTGGCCAAATGCCACGAGGCAGCGACTGGCCTTTCTGTATGGGCTGTGGTGTTGGCCATGCCTAGAGAGCTCTCAATAGCCAGAGTCCAGCCTCACTGAAGGGCCACCTCGTTCCTGGCCATACTGCCCCAGCCAGGGCCCCTTGTTCTAGGAAGTGCATTGTGCCATGAAATAAAGTTTCTGATCACCAGGGAGAGCTCATCCCCCTGTCTGCCCCGCAGGGCTGGGATCAGAACCTCTCTCTGAGACGTGGTCCAGACTCCCTGCCATTTACCTCCTATCTCATCAACAGAGCTGGGTACCAGCAACGCTTCACTAGCAGCTCTGACTCCTTCCCCTTCCCAGGTGCTCTCCGTGCCCCCAACCTCAACCTGAATCAGACGTTGGCCCGTCTGGGGGACTCTGTGCTGTTCCGGTGCTCTGTGACCTCTCAGCTCCCAGCCACCCGCGTCGTCTTCTGCAAGGATGGGGAGGAGGTTTCATCCCAGAGGGTGGAGGCGAAGGCTATCTACAGCTATAACTATGTGGTGTCCAAGGATGGCTCTGGGAATTACACCTGTCGATACGAAATCAAGGACAGTGACAACCGGGTGAGCAGGTCTTGGCTCAGCCCTGCCAAGTACCTCAGAGTCACTGGTAAGGGATGTGCGTGTGTGTGTGTGTGTGTGTGTGTGTGTGTGTCTGTCTATCTGTCTGTGTTCCAGCTCTGCTCTGCCCAGCTTCAAAATTGGGCGTGGGGGTAAAGGGCAGGGTGAGGCAATAATTAAATAAGCAGCCTCTGAAAATGCAAATGCTGAAATGCATCAAAATCTGAAACCAAAAAATTCTCACAAAACAGATTTTACTAATCTTATCTCAGATGGCCCAACCCAGAGAGGAGGGGGATAGCAAGGCCATCCGTGGAGGAGAGGGTGGAGAAACCCCCCATGCAACCCCTGGAGCAGGGCGTAGGGCAGCCTCCTTCCCACTGCAGGCCCCACCTCTGCTCCACCCTTGTTCCACCCCCACCGCATCCCTTCCTGGCCCTGCTCTACCTCTTTGTCCCCACCCAGGGCAACACAAGGCTGGCGATACATGGGGATGGGCAGCAGCAGGGATCACTTTGCCCCCACTCCCGCCCCGTGCACTCACCCTGTGGCAGGTGCCCAAGCAGCCAGCTCCACTGTGCCGAGCCGCACTGCCCTCCCAGCCCACGGTGCCTCTCTTGCCTCTGCCACAGAGAAGCTGAGCGCTGTGTGTCAGGGTAGGGCAGCGGAGCGGGCAGAGAAGCCTGTGGAGGCTGTTGAGGGGTTTAGAATGCTGCCATAGGACCCCACAAAGCACAGGGCTTAGGGCATCTGCCGCGAACCATCCTGTGGATGGGAAGCTCTGCGGGAGGGGGACATCACAGAAAGGTCTCACTGGAAGAGACCACAAGACTCACATGGCATTCTCATGAATAAACAAGGGAAATACAATCCAGATGGGACTACAGTGCGGCGGGTGCATAACTGTCTGGAAAACCATTCTGAGAGAGAAGTTATCAATAGTTCACAGTCATGCTGGAAGGGAAGAACAAGTGGAAAAATCAACATTGTTTCTATAAAGGGAAATCTTGCCTTACTAATCTTCTACGGTATGTCTACACAGCAAAGTTAGTTCGAAATAACAGCCCTTACTTTGAAATAACTTTCCTAGCGTCTACACAACCAAATAAATTCAAAATTGCGGAGCGCTTATTTCAAATTCGGTAAACCTTATTCTATGAGGAATAACGCCAAATTCGAAATAGCTATTTCAAAATCAGTGCTGTGTAGATACTTATTTCGTAATAGGAGGCCTCCAGCCTTCCCAGGGTGCACTGGTGGCCACTGCAGCCTCAACCAAGAACATTCCTCTCCCCCACTTCCTCCGCAGAGTACTTAAAGGGGTAGACTCTGGCCACAGTGCCTGTTCCAGCCAGCTCCAAGCCTGCCAGCCCAGAGCCATCAGTCACTGCCCCAACCCAGTGGCCCCAAAACACGAGCCTTTTTTTTAAAAGGAACAAGGGATCTTTCGGAAAAGGCTTTATTTTCTGAAAGATCCCCATCTAGACTGGCACTTTTTTCCGGCAAAGCTCCGAGCCAGAAAAAAGCGGCAACCATTTTATGCAAATGAAGCGGGGGGGATTTAAATCCCCGCTTCATTTGCAATTGCGATGTGTCTAATTTGCATGCCTTTTACGGAAAAGGGATGCAGTCTAGACACAGCCATGGAGTTCTTTGAAGGGGTAAACAAACATGTGGACAAGGGGGAGTAGTGGATGTAGTATACTTTGATTTCCAGAAAGCCTTTAACAAGGTCCCTCACCATAGGTTCCTAAGAAAAGTAAGTTGTCGTGGGATAAGAGGGAAGATCCTCTTGTGGATTGATAGCTGGTTAAAACACAGGAAACAAAGACTAGGAATAAAAGGTAAGTTTTCAGAATGGAGAGTGGAAACCAGTGGTGTCCGCCAGGGGTCTGTATTGGGACCAATCCTACTCAACCTATTTCTAAATGACCTGGAGAAAGGGGTAAACAGCTGGCGAAATACTAAACTGCTCAAGATAAGTAAAGACAAAAGCAGACTGTGAAGAGCTTTTAAAAGATTTCACCAAACCGATTGGGCAACAAAATGGCAAATGAATTTTAATGTGGATAAATTTAAAGTAATGCACATTGGAAAAATAATCCTGACTACACATAAAATATGATGAGGACTAATTTGGTAACAACTACTCAAGAGAGACAGTCTTGGAGTTACTGTGGATAGTTCTTTGAAAACATCCACTCAATGTGCAACGTCAGTAAAAAAAGGAAACAGAATGTTAAGAATCATTTAAAAAGGGATAGAGAATAAGACAGAGAATGTCTTATTGCCTCTACATAAATCCATGGCACACCCACATCTTGAATACTGCATACAGATGAGGTTGCTTTATCTCAAAAGAGATATATTGGCATTGAAAAGATTCAGAAAAAAGCAAGAAAAATGATGAGAAGTTTGGAATGGGTGCCATATGAAGAGAGATTAAAAAGACTTGAACTTTTCAGCTTAGAAAAGAGGCGAATAAGTGGGGATATGATAGAGGTCTATAAAATCATGAAAAATGGTGGAAAAAGTGAATAAAGAAAAGTTATTTACTTGTTCCCATAACAATAAATACGGGTTACCAAATGAAATAAATAAGTAGCAGGTTTAAAACAAAGAAATGGAATTTTTTTTCATGCAATGTACAGTAAATTGAGGGAACTCCTTGCGAGAGGATGTTGTGAAGGCCAGGACTTTAAGAGGCTTCAAAAAAGAATTAGATAAAATTCATGGAGGTTAGGTCTATCAACGGCTATTAGCCAGGATAGGTAGGAATGGTGTCCCTAGCCCCTGTTTTCCGCCCTGGTCAGGCTTTATAAACCTTTGATCAATGCTGTTTTTCTCCTCTGGACTCTCTCCAGTTTCTCCACCACTCTCCTAGAGTGTCACACCCAGAATTGGCCCCTATTCTGCACCCAAGGCCTCATCAGTGCTGAGCAGAGCAGAACAGCGACCTCCCGTGTCTTACACACACTCATGTTGCTGAATAAGATCCAGTTTGTGATCCATCCTGAGCCCAGGGCCCTTCCAGCAGCCCTGCCCCCAGCCAGTGGCTGCCCATGGTCAGTTGTGCTGGGGCCGTGTGTGGGCCTGGACCGGGCCAGGCCCTGCTCTGATCCCTTGTGTTTGTTGCCTAGGCGATGACTCCAGCAGCAGCACTGACAAGAGTTCATCCTGCCAGATGATGCTTTAGAAGCGTTTCTGTGCTCTGGGGTCTCTATTTTGGGAAAAGTGGGTCCTGGGCTGGGCAAGCCCCCAGTCTGAATGCGATCGCCATGGTGATGTCTCTTGTATATTTATTGCCTAGGTGATGGAACCAGCCACAGTGGCGGTGTCGGGGTTTCCCCACCACCAGGTAAATGCTTCTGAAGAGTTTCTGTGTCCTGGGGTGGGAAGCCCCAGTCTGAGTGTGATCCCCCTGAGGATGGATGTAGGGAAACACACACGGGGATGGGTTTCATTAAAGGGTTTCATTTTGAAGCAACAGCATTTTCTGATGGAAAACTCTTCTGCTGGGTGTTTTCCTACAAGCTCCACACACATCTCTGCAGCCTTCCAGATCGCTGGCCCTGGCTCAGGAAAGCTCTCGTGCCTCGTCTCCAGTCAAACACTATGCAGGGCAGCACTGATGTATGTGCTTCACTCTGAGCGCCTGCTGCATTCCCTTCTTGTCACTAAAGTTATTGTGTAAAGTTCAGTTTGCTCCTGGTGGACGCGCTGAATCGTGATGTTTTCCTGAGGCAGGGCAATTCCCACAGGGATGTTTCTGTGAGCTCGCCGTTACAGCTGGGGAAATCCAGGTTCATTGCTACCGAAGATAGGGAACAAAACTATTTCATTCGAAACTTGTGATGGGAAATTTCAGTGTTTTGAAAAAAAAATCATGAAAACCAACAAACGTAAAAAAAAAGTCCCTTGGCCTCATTTCTACTTGACAGTTTGCTTGGGGATGAGGAGGGAGCCAACAAATTGTCAGATACAGAGCATTTTTCTTTAGTTATTTCCAAAGCAAATGGATTTTTTCCTTTCATTTCTGGATTTTGAAAAACAAAATGAAACAAAAGTTTCAAAGCAAAGCAAAACCAAACGGCGCCTTGCATGTCAACTTTATTTTTGTGGGGAAACTAAGAAAGTTCTTGCATGTGAATGTTTTGGGGGGAAGATTTTGATTTCAGTTAAACTCTGTTTGGATTTCAAATAAAAAGACTGACAAAAAAACCCTCAAAAGAACAAACTGTGGGAAAGAAAAGCCAGTAAAGTTGCCCTGCAGCGAGACAGAAGAGAGTTCGGGGGTTTGTTCATGAGCACACCAGGGGTCATTTCCCACAGGACTCAGCCGGGAGACACTTGCTTGTGGCCACTTGGGGGGGCCATTCACAGTGATGTTCTTTCCTAGGGCTGAATCTAACGCTCCTGTTGGGAATTACAGTCCCTGCTGTCCTGGTACTGGCTGTGGCGCTTTATCTGCTGGGAAGGAAAGGTGGGTATGAAAGTGAGGCCGAGCCATGTTAGCAAATGTACAGACAGACGTGGCAGAGACATCCCTTAAATCCCCTGCCCCCAGTGTGCCTGGGATGGGGGGAGAGAGATGCTCAAAGACCCAGTGAAATTATGATTTGGGGAGGCTGCCTGGGGACAAAGATCAAAGAGATGGTGATAGGATTATTTTTGAGATTAGCACCTTGTAAATCTCAGCCAGGAATCAGAGTCCACTGATGGGATTCCCAACAAGTCACTAGGGTGGGGTCTTTGTATTGGCCTGGGGGATTTGACCTTTGGGGGCATTTTCAGGGTTTTCTCTCCAAACATGAGGATTATGAACTTAATTCTTTTTTTTTTTTTTATGAAAGTTAAATTCTCACTGAACACCTGACTCTTAGGCCTGGGCTTTATGTAGGACATGAAATGCCATGAAACTGACTCTACAGTCATTAGACGTGGCCATACCAGACCCGGGACAGTCGGGGGGCTGGTAGAGAAGAGCACTGGGCTGGGCCATGGGGAGGGGGCTCTGTGTCAATGTGATGAGGAATTGGGGCCGTGTCGCTCAGTTTCTCTCTCTCTCTTTCTCTCTCTCCCCCCCATGAGGAAACGTGTCCCCATCTCTGATCACTGTCTCACTGCTTCCAGTTCTGTCTCTGCGAAGGAATCAGAGGTATCCAGTTCTATGATTCTTTGATAAGGGGATGGGTTGATGAGATAATATGATCTTGGTAATTAATTGACCATTCATTTTCAGTGGGAAATAGGTCAATGGAGGGATGATAGGAGTTACTATAGAGAATTTCTGGGTGTCTGGCTAGTGAGTCTTGCCCACATGCTCAGGGTTTAGCTGATTGCCATATTTGGGGTTGGGAAGAAATTTTCCTCCAGGGCAGATTGGCGGAGGTTTTTTGCCTTCCTCTGTAGTATGGGGCGCAGATTGCAGCTGGAGGATTCTCTGCATCTTGGGACCTTCAAAGTATTTCAAGGCTTCAATATCAGAGATATAGGTGAGAGGATTGTTCTGAGAGGGGTGGGTGAGATTCTGTGGCCTGCACTGTGCAGGGGGTCAGACTAGATGATCATAATGGTACCTTCTGACCTTAAAGTCTATGAGTCTATGAGTAAGAGAAGATTGTTCCCTCTCCCCTCTGGTTTCCTCTCTGTGTCTGGTCTCTCTGTCTCAAACAAGGGCCAGCAGCCGCCCTAGAGTCCAAGCAGCTCTCAGCTCTCCTGCAGTGAAGTCTGCGTGCTCTGGGGGAGTTTTGGAAAAGCCCAGGGCAGGATGAACTCCCTGGCTGGGATGGATTCGGGAGGTTATGAGGAGATGCTTTAAGGAAGGGGTTTGCCAAAGCAGCGTGTTCCCGTCCCGTTCACCAGCACCAGAGGGAGCATGTTTGAAAACCAGCCCCGGGTGTGTGACAGAAGGAACGTGACCCCGTTTTACACTCGGGGTGTTGGGGCTGTTTGGTGGCACCGACCAAGCCAGCCAGTTCCCTAGAACAGGGTCTGTTCTTCTGGGGCAGGGCTGGGGGAGGCCAAGCCTGGCTGGGAACCAAGAGGCTCCAGCCCCTCCGGCATTAGCTCCACCTGTCAGAGGTGGAAATGGGTGACAGGGGAGGGGTCACTTGAGGATTCCCTGTTCGGTTCACTCCCTCTGCGGCATCTGGCATTGGCCACTGTCGGCCGACAGGACACTGGGCTGGATGGGCCTTTGGTCTGACTCAGTCTGGCCGTTCTCGTGAGCTCCCATTCAGGGAGGCCAGCCTGGGCCCCTCCCCTTCTGCCCAAGGACACACCCCTCCTCTTGTGCCCCCTTCACTTCTGCAGGAGCCATGAGGCCTTCAGCATGGCCAGAGGAGCCCGCCCCATCTGCCCTGAATCCAGGCCCACTGGCTGGCCCAGGCTGCCAGCTGACCCACCCCAGACAACCAGGGCTGCCAGCCAGCTGGCCCTCCCAACCCCAACCCTAGCCGGGTTATGGGGAGGGGCTGAGCATGGGAGGGGCTACCGGGGGAGAGTAGGATGTGGGTGGGGCCACGTCTCAATGTTTGGGGAGGCCTAGCAATGCACGTGCAGCTGGCCTAATGCCAGGCAAGGCGCAGCCACACCTGTACCTGCCCCCAGCTCATAGCAGGGATGAATTCGGTGCAGGTCTGCGTAAGGCAGTGATGCTGCCCCCATCCCCCAAACCTGCTGGGGAGAGCCAGGCAGCAGAGACGCCATAAGAACATAAGAACGGCCGTACCGGGTCAGACCAAAGGTCCATCTAGCCTAGTAGCCTGTCTGCCGACAGTGGCCAACACCAGGTGCCCCAGAGAGGGTGGACCGAATAGAATGATCAAGCGATTTGTCTCCTGCCATCCCTCTCTAGCCTCTGACAAACAGAGGCCAAGGACACCATTTTATCCCCTGGCTAATAGCCTTTTATGGACCTAACCTCCATGAAATTATCTAACTTCTTTTTAAACTCTGTTATAGTCCTAGCCTTCACAGCCTCCTCTGGCAAGGAGTTCCACAGGTTGACTACACGCGGTGTGAAGAAGAACTTTCTTTTATTAGTTTTAAACTTGCTACCCATTCATTTCATTTGGTGTCCTCTAGTCCTTCTATTTAGGGAACTAATAAATAACTTTTCTTTATCAGCCCTCTCCACACCACTCATGATTTTATAGACCTCTATCATATCCCCCCTCAGTCTCCTCTTTTCTAAACCATGGGCATTCAGAGCCGCTGTACATGTGAATAACACAGGGGACAGAGTGGAATTTCAAAGTGCTCCTGGCTCACAGTCTGCCCCTCCCACTCACGCACATAAACCCTGCACGGACCCTGCAGAGAGTCTCTGCGAGTCGCTCCCCATGGCTCTGCAGCAGGACCGGCCACTCGGGGATTCCCTTGAAAAATGCTGCCTTCCCTTGTGCAGCCCAGTGGCCTTGCCGGAGCCCTTCTGGGGACCAACGGGGCTGATTCGCTCATTGTGATCCTTCATTGTGAGCCCTGTAGAAGGGGCAGGGAGAGCCAAATGCAAAACCAGGCAGCCCTTGAGGTGACCAACTGGGCACAGAGAGGAACAGGTTCATGGGGAGACTAGAACAGTTTCCAGGATGTCAGTATCTGGCCCAACCTGGAATTCCAGTGCAGCGACTTTGCCAATAAACCTGATGGGGAAGAGGCAGGTATTAAACACAGACCCTCAGTGCTTGGAGCCCCCACTCCAACTCCCAGCTGTGTGTGATCCCTGACTGCCTCCTGAGCCCCCCTCCGCCCCCACTTGAAGAGCTCTGACTGTAGCTGCCTCTCCCCAAACATTCCTTCCTTCCCTGCTCCTCCCATAAGACCAGGCTCTACCCCTAAACAGCCCCACCCTCCGCTCCTGGGACATGGGAGCGGATTGGCAGACTGGGATGGAAAGGGGGCTCTGAAGCTTTATTTCCACACTATGCAAAGACATTAAAGTTGAGCCTTAAGGATAAACATTCCACCTGGGACAAAGTTTTATTTGGGTGAAAAAAATTCCAATAAAAAAGTCCAAATTATACAGATAAAGATGGGGGAGACAGGGGGGAGGAGGGAAGATGACAAAAAAATCAAAGAGAAAACTAAATTGTCCATTCATAAGGAAGCAGTTTGGCCAGACATTTGACTTTGCCAAAAATATCGTTCATGAAAAAAAATCCTGTTGAAACTTGCCACCTTGTTTACACTTTGCAAAAGCTTCACCTTCCATCCTGAGAGGTCAGGGATTTATCGGGTCCCTCCAGTCATAGCTCACTGCTGACCTCGTGGTGGTTTGGACAGTTGATTTCTTGGCCATGTTGCAGAAGCAGAGCACAAAGATCAAGTCTCACCCCTGAGAGGGAAACTTACTCGCAGCTGGATCTCTGCAAACAGATGCAATACCACCAAAGTGACACACTGAGAGCAGGTGGCATCTCTGATTCCCCCTGTCTTTACTTCTCCCCACAGGGAAGGAGCCCAGCGTGACACCAGCAACGCTCCTGAAGATCAGATACAATGTAAGAGCTTTTGTAGAGCACTAGGTTTGCTGGGGTCACCTGCCCATGATGGAGAAATGTGGGGCCGGGAGTAAATGTCTTAACAGAGGGGATGGCCAGATCCCAGATCAGTGTGTCTGATCGAAAGTTACAATAAGAAGCTGCCTGTGATCAAAGTGAATAAAGATAAAGAGTCTCGGGGTCCCAGGGCTGGTGCATCTGAGTCCCGGAGGTTCCTTTTTCCAACCCTTTGCCTGTGATCTGCAGCCCTGCATTGCCAAGGCTTATGGGATTGAGTGAAATGTTGCCCCTTACCTTCACACATGCAAAGGCACATCCCAGGGAAAGTTCCCACAGGAAAGTGTCCCACTTCCGTCATTGGGAGCTGGGGGCAAGAGTGTCTCATGGGAGCTGTAGTTCTGGTGCCTGATGCTTCTAGTCCCCTCTTTGAGCTGGGCTCTCTGGCTCTCCCATCATGCATCACTGTCTCCCCTCTTGGTGGCAGGAAGTAGCACATCATGGGCATCTCCAGGATGCAGTGCATCATAGCAGATGAAGTGAAGCCAGCCCAGGCATGAGGCATGAGGCAACGAAACAACAGGTCCTGTGCAGCACCAGGCTCTTATTTAAATCAGAATATTTCTGTTTGGGTCCAAAATATTTCAGGTTCTAGGCACTCACTTTTTGAACAAAATGTTGGCATTTTCTGCAAAGGCAACTCTGTGACAAACTAGCTCTGTTAAAATCCCAGACACACAGTCCCACTGACCATCTTCATCAATCGTTTGAAATCCTTCTGCCTCTGGATCACCTAGTGACCCTGATCGAGACCAGGCTGCATGGTGCTCAGCGGCTGCTCACAGGGAGCCCTGCGCTGGCTGGGGGAGAGTTAGAGACATGGGGTTATAATTCATGCTCAAGGTTTTTAAGGGCACTTACACCCCAGTGAAAATGTGTAACTGTCGCTCTCTCCCCAGATGCCTCTGTGAATTTGTCAGGAAGCACCATGGTGAGTCGCACTTTTACTAAGGACAAAGTGAGGTGAGAGCGGAGAGCAACTGGTTTGCCTGTTCCAGCTTGGCAGGGACCCACGCGCTTGGAATGTGGATTTCCTGCCGACTATCTCATGTAGCTATTCTACAGCTGCATTGTACCTCCAATGGCCAGAGATGGGGCACAGGATGAGTCAGGCTCTGACTTACAACAGAGAATTTGTTGCCAGGTGTCTGGCTGGTGGGGCTTGCCCTCATACTCAGCATCTAACTCATCAGTATATTTGTGACCAGAAGGAATTTTTCCCTACATCAGATTGGCAGGGAACTAGTAACTCAGCCAGATGTTAGAGGTGAGGTATCAGTACACACTCAGGATATGTCTACACTAGCGCCCTAGTTTGAACTAGGGACGCTAATATGGGCATTCGAAGTTGTAAATGAAGCCTGGGATTTAAATATTCTGGGCTTTATTTGCATCTTCCCGTCCAGGCACCATTTTTAAATCCCCTTAGTCTGAACTAACTGTTGAATGAGGTGTAACAGTTAATTCGAACTAAGGACTAATTCAGTTAATTCGAATTAACTTTTGACTGACGCGTGTAGCCGCGGGCAATTAGTTCAGACTAAGTGGATTTAAAAATGGCACCCAGATGGGAAAATGCAAATAAAGCCCGGAATATTTATATCCCAAGCTTCATTTGCAACTTCGAATGCCTACATTAGCCTCCCTAGTTCGAACTAGAGAGCTAGTGTAGACATACCCTGAGTGTGTACTGATACCACCATGGTCATGTAGTCTGACCTCCTTCACATCGGAGACCACAGAACCTCCCCCACGCAGACCTCCAACATCCAGCCGAGTTACTAGTGACATCATGTTACAGATGCCCCTGATGCAGGGCTGTCAGAGGGGCATCTTCTGGCATCATTTCTCTGACCAAAGGCTGGCTGAGCAGAACAGTAACATTTTGGTGTTTTACAGAAGCATCCACGGTCCCAGAGAGAAGAGACTCCGACTTACGCAACCATCGCGCTGCAGAAGGACAGTCGTCGTTGATACTGCAGTCGCTGAAACGCAGGGCTGGTCAGTGCGCAGCCACATCTCAGAACCTCCCCAAATCAGAGGCAATAGTGGGGGCTGTGCAGCCAGGAAGTGGGGGATCTTCTCTGGGACCACAGCAGCACAATGCCCAGCGCCCTAAGTGCTGAAGGACACTGGAATAGGCTTCAGGCAAATGCTGCCTGTTTGCCTTTTTTTTTAACCAAAAAAAAAGTTTCTTCTGAATAAAATTGGGAAAATCCCCTGACTCTTTGTATTAGTAGCTCAGCTCCCAAGTGCTTTCAGCTCTGTTTAGAGATTTCTGTGAGTGCCAGCACCCAGCAGCTGATAAAAACAGAGTATTAGCGCAGTGGTTGTGTGAGGCTAGGGGCTTTGGAAAATATCCCCACTACATTTAGGTGCCTGAGGGACCAGCTCTGGAAAATCTGGCTGTGTTGTGAGCTTCTCAGTGAGCGACACAGGCTCTGCTGCTGGTGCAGTCAGCACCCGAGTGAGGCTCTGCATTGCTCTGCAGACACTGGTGGATTTGGAGATCTCTGATTCTCTCGTAACTTTGGTTGCTGTTGCTACGGCAAGTTCCTCGGACCATTCTATGTTTGCCCATCCTGAGGAGCACATTTCTGCAGGGCTTTGAGCACCTGAGCACGTTTCCTGGCAATTCTGGACCATTTTCAACTTACAGGTAATTAGGGAACTGAAGTGTGAAAAAAAGAGTCTTCTTTGTGATCAGAGTCTTCTGCTTCAGGTTCATGCAGACAGCAGCGCACCGCCTTCCTCCCGCCCAGCCGGCTTTTCCTGAACGTTGCTATCCCCTAGCATGCAACAATCACTAGTCAGGCTGTCACAGTGCAACCAGAGAGGAGAAAGAACCCTGTGCTAGGGACGCCCTACCCCGGTCTTAAGTGATCAGAGCAAGATTGGGGCTTGAGCCCTTCCCACTACCCCACAGGAATCCTGGCCGCAGCTTTAAGGGTATGTCTACACTAGCCCCCTAGTTTGAACTAGGGAGGCTAATGTAGGCATTCGAAGTTGCAAATGAAGCCCGGGATTTAAAAATCCCGGGCTTTATTTGCTTCATCCCACGCGGGCGCCATTTTTAAATCCCCCTAATCCGAATTAACTGCCCACATCTACAAACGGCAGTCAAACGAGGTGTAACAGTTAACTCGACCTAAGGACTTATTCCACAATGTGTAACAGTTAATTCGAACCAAGGACTTAGTTCAAGTTAAGGTTTGCCGCAGGCAGTTAGTTCGGACTAGGGGGATTTAAAAATGGCAACCGGACAGCATGATGCACGAAAAAATTGGGATATTTAAATCCCGGGCTTCATTTGCAACTTCGAATGCCTACATTAGCCTCCCTAGTTTGAACTACGGGGCTAGTGTAGACATACCCTAACAGTGTTACGAGGACTCTGCCATACAGGAGATTGGCAGGGGAGCCCACTGGTCTGCCAGGCCTCTGGTTAAAGGTGGCGGGAGTGAGGAACTCAGATCCTTTCTCTAGCCAGTACCACCTGAGCAGCACATGGGCCAGGGAAGTTCCCCACAATCGTGGGACCTTTCCTCTGCTTTCATACAGAGTCCTTGGGCCTCCTCCTTCCTCTCTCTGTGACTCAACCCCCATCTGTGAAATGGGGACAAAAATTCTGCCTTGTTTCAGAGATTGAAAGGGGGAGGAGGAGCAGGGGTGACATTTGGTGGAAGAGGGGGAGTGAGGGCGGAGTGGGAATGGGAAGAGACAGGGCCCTCCCCAGAGCTAGGGGTGATGTGAGAGGAGTCACATGGGTCACATGGGGTGGTCATGTGACCAGGGCCTCGCTTGTGTCCCTCCCCAGCATTTAACATGGATCCGAGGATCACTGTAGTAAAGGGAGGGGGAACCTGACCTGGCCCCCAAGGGAGAAGCAAAGGGGCTGGCCAGCAGCAGGTGCAGGAACTCGCAGGGGGCCTGCCACCCATGTCAGGAGTCAGGGCACCTGGCACTCACCAGCAGGGGAAGCGGAGGGAGGCAGCCCCAGTTTTGCTCTCCTGGCTGTTCTGAGAAGGGGCAGGACTGCCCCACATGCCCCAGTGGGAAGGGGAATGACACAGCGGGGAGAAGAGGGGGAGGGAAGCAGCCTTGCTCCACTTACCCTGCTGCTGTGGGTGAGTGTGAAGGGGGAAGGGGCCTATCTCCACCTGCCCCAGTCCAGCTTCTCCCTCCCCGGTCCCTTCTTGCAGTGATCAGCCGCAGCCACCGTAGTGTTAAGAAAAGGGAGCTGGCTTGGAGCCGTTAAACCAAGAGGGGTCGTCTCTTTCTGCCAGACAGGTTCTAGCCCAGCCAGCAGTTAGCAGCTCAGTGCAGGGATCCTTGTGGGAGGCTCTGGCCTAGGCTTGACAGATGCTCTGACTAGATGGACCCGTTGGTCCCTTCTGGCCTTTACATGTACGACCGTGAACATAAACCCCGAACCCTCGTGACAGCAGAGTAAATGGAGAGCGAGAATGAGGCGGGTTAACATGTGAGGTCAAAAATAACATTATGAGAGCAGGTTAATCAAACCCACATCACAGCATTTGAACCCCCACACACCCATCTGAGCTGCTTGCTGGGGTCAGGTCTGGGAAGAGCTCACTGCTGTGGGGGGAGAGAGGAGAGGGGAGAGGTTTCTGCACTGGAGACTCTGCAGATGCTCAAGCTGCTGTCCGGTTGTTCTGCGGTTCCCACCCTGCATGGCTGCACGGAGCAGCCAGACTGTGCGTGCAGAGCTGCTACGAAGGGGCCACTCAGATCTCCTCTCCCTTCCCTTGTCTGAGCAGCAGCTGCTTGCTCATCAGTCCTGTAGCATCTGGCTCCATCAATATGCCCACTAGGGCTGGAACTTGGATGTTATTCTGCCCTCTCTGTGCTGGGATTTGAGCCAGCAGGAGTGAGGCAGGACCTAGCCCAGGACAAATAGGGGATGGGACACTTTGCAAGTTCAATTAAACCCTCTGAGGCAGATTTTCCTGCTTGTGTCTCTAACTCATAGACTCATAGACTTTAAGGTCAGAAGGGACCATTATGATCACCTAGTCTGACCCCCTGCACAGTGCAGGCCACAGAATCCCACCCACCCCTCTCAGAACAATCCTCTCACCTATATCTCCGATATTGAAGCCTTCAAATACTTTGAAGGTCTCAAGATGCAGAGAATCCTCCAGCTGCAATCTGCGCCCCATGCTACAGAGGAAGGCGAAAAACCTCCAGGGTCTCTGCCAATCTACCCTGGAGGAAAATTCCTTCCCGACCCCAAATATGGCGATCAGCTAAACCCTGAGCATGTGGGCAAGACTCACCAGCCAGACACCCAGAAATTCTCTATAGTAACTCCTATCATGACTCCATTGACCTATTTCCCACTGAAAATGAATGGTCAATTAATTACCAAGATCATATTATCTCATCAACCCATCCCCTTATCATACGTTTTCCCTGTTTCCCTGTCCTGCCCCATCCAGGCTCCTCCCCTTTTTGGGTGAAATGGCCCAGGGTCTCTGGCCTTCCAGGCAGGTATCCGGTTGGTTCATTGTCACCCAGGCTTTTGGGAGGTTGGGGCCTAAAGGGAGGAAGAACAATCTAGTGGCCAGGACAGTGGACAGCTGCTCTAGAGCCCTGGGTTCAGTCCCTAACTCACCCGCAGACTCTGGTGTGCCCTGGGGTCACTCACTGAGTCTCTGTGTGTGCCTCAGTCTCCTCATCTGTGACAGGAGGCTGATTTTCAGAGTGTCTGGGGAACTACTTTAGTGACCTTGAGGGGCTCAGATACTCCAGTGACAGGGGATATACAAGGAAATGGGAAGCAGTGATGGGAAGAGCATTTTATGCCCTCGGTTCTCTATACACAGGGGAATTTGCCCATAAAATATAGCTTTGCTGTTGGAACTCCCACTGGGACATTCATTGTGGGATCTGAGCCTCTGTTTACTCATGGATTCTAAAGCCAGAAAGAGCCACTGTGATCATCTAGGGCACGTCTAGACTACATGGCTTCGTCGATGAAGCCATGTAGATTAGGGTTGTAGGCAAAGGGAAATGAAGCGGTGATGTAAATAATCGCCGCTTCATTTAAATTAAAATGGCTGCCGTGCTGTGCCGATCAGCTGTTTGGCGGCACAACGCTACAGTCTGGACGCTCTGCGGTCGACATCAAAGGCATTTGTCGACCTCCCCATTATGCCTCGTGGGATGAGGTTTAACGGGGAGATCAACAAATGCCTTTGATGTCAACTGCAGAGTGTCCAGACTATAGCGTTGTGCCGCCAAACAGCTGATCGGCACAGCACGGCAGCCATTTTAATTTAAATGAAGCGGCGATTATTTAACTCGCCGCTTCATTTCCCTTTGCAGAGTAAACAAATCTACATGGCTCCGTCGACAGAGCCATGTAGTCTAGACATGCCCCTAGTTTGACATTCTGTAGCACACAGGCCAGAGACCTGCCCCAAAGTAAATCCTGTTTGAACTGGAGCTTCTCTTTGAGAAAACATCCTCCCTGGATTTTAAAATGGAGAATTAAACATAGCCTGTGGGAAGCTTTTTTCCTGATTAATTATCCTCAGTGTTAAAAATGGATGCCTTATCATTATTATTGCTTTCAAAATAAAATAAGATAAACCAAGAAAAGGCTCTTTCACCAGACTCAGCATTTCAGAAACTGACACTGATGTAAGTGCAGTGGGATAAATTCACCTCTTAGCTGATATCAGATAACTTCCTGAGTGCTATTATAGCTGCAGGGGTTGGGTGATTCACAGGGGGCAGGTCTAGTGTCTATCTGCTCTGGGAACAGGTGAGCGGTGCCCACAGCTGCCTCTGTGGCCTCAGCAGGAAATGATCCATGTTCACCCTGCCGGGAAGGCTAGGGCAGCTGAGAACTGGCCTGGCTGCTCAGCATCCGCAGAGGGTGGCTGTGTCAGAGAAACTTTCTCACAACATCCCTCACAGCTGGCTCTGAGCATGCTGGGTTGCGTCTCCCCCGAGGGCCAAGGGCAGACTGGGCCATGGGGATGCAGCCCGTCCCACTCCTACCACTGGTCTCACTCACAGATTCGGAATGTGCATCATTGGCACAAGAACTTCTGGCCAAACCTTTCATAATGGCCAGTGATTTTGAGAGTCTAACATGAGTCAGCTTATGGGGTGACAGTCAGACTGCACTGAGCCCCACCTGCTGGAACTCAGCCCCTTTTTGGTGGTGTAATTGGGGCCCCAAAATGACTAATCACTTTTGAAAATCGTGGCCTCTGTGATTAATGATAGGATAAACCCAGCACAGTACTTAACACTAATAGTGTATCTATCTATCCCCATGGACATCCTCTGTCTGTCTCTCTGTCACAGGTCTGTGCAGCTGATTCCTTTCAAGTCTCTGTTAAAGCACTAATGCAGAGAGGAGCCTTAGTCATTTCTCTTCTGTTTGCAGCCGTCTCTGTTCTTTCCAGGGGCTGTGCGGTGAGGCAGCTGGCAGGGTCTGTGAACAGAGAGAACTCTCTCTGGATGCTCTTGTTTCCCATATCAGCTGCACTTGCATCTCTAGGGAGGAGGGGGCAGGTTTGGGTGAGCTCCTTCCTTCACATCCAATTTTGCACAGTTCAGGATCCCGTCATCAACCTCCCCTTCACCTGCCCATGGGGGAGACGTTGCCTGCTCCTGTTCCTGTGGCCGGTGTGGGTTGGGGTCACTCCAAGTGAAAGCTCTGTCACAAGAGAACTGACCCTCTTTCACGGGGCCTGATCCCAAGGCCAGTGAGATCAGTGGAGTCTTTCCATTGGCACCAAGGGACTTTGGATCAGGCCCAGTCAAGACAGCATTGGCTGAGTTACAATCAGTGCCAGGCTGCCACCCAAGGGTGCCAGCAGCTCAGCCTGTGCCCCAGCCCCTGGGTGACTCTGGGCTGGATCCACCACAGGGCTGTGAGCTCACAACAACAGATTTCTGGAAATGAGAGATTCTTTCAAACATTTACAATTTTTCCAAATTACCTATTAAAAATTCAATCTGTGGGGGGTATTTGTAAACACAAAGATGGCAAATTAACAGAAAAATAAAGATTTGCATTTACATGACCTACTTTTTTTATAATTTTCAGACTTTGGATTTTCTCTCCCTCTATTTTTACCATTTTTGTCACCAAGAGAGAGGGAAAAATATTTTTCACAAAAGGTTTTGTAACAATCTTTTTTTAAAACTTGCCACAATTTTTTACCCTTTTCCCACTGATGTTTTCCAGGCACTGTTTAGGACAGGTAGCATCCATCTCTGTTCCTGTGACCCTCACCTGGGCATCTGAGCTCCCCCTGTACACCTTTGATCAGCTGTTCTACTGATCTGACTCCAGACCTGGAGTGAAATGTGCCCAGCCGCCATCCCAGGACAATCTGCTTCTGCATCAATTGCTCTGCAAAGCTGATCTCCAAAATTGCTTTACTTTGTGCTCCTGACACATTTCCCTGGAGGTACCTGGCTGCTAGGCTGCCCACAGATTCTTAACCTCTGTTCACCGGACTTTCTTTCTCTAATAAGGGTATGTCTATGCTACAGAGTTTTTCTGAAAAAACGTCACCTATGTCCACACTGTAATTGCGTTCTTTAAAAAAAATTCGAAAGAATAAACGGTTTTTTTCAACATTGGTAAACCTCTTTCTGCGAGGAAGAAGCTTTTTTTGCAAAAGAGCTCTTTTGGAAAATGGCATGTATGGACAGAGAAGAGGAAGTTCTTTTGTAAGAAGAGGAAAGAGGAAAAAGCTGGACTTTTTCCATTCTGATAGGTTCCCACAATCTCCTCCATGCTCCTGTCTCTGTGCCTCTTGCTGCCTGGTAAGTACATGGGGATCCTGGGCTAGTACCTAGCACGTTGGGAAGAAACACACCCAACAGTAGCCCCTGGGCCAGACTGCTGGCAAATTCCCATCAGCGTAAACACTGATTGTGAGAGCTGTTGAGCTAGATCCCCAGCTGGTGTAAATCAGTGTCACTCCACTGGAGTCAATGGTGATTCACATCAGATGAGCATCTGGCCCTCTAGAGAGCTGAAGGGAAAGGCAGCCCCAGTTCAGCCAAAGTCTGCCTGAGGGATCTGCCCTGCCCCACCCCACCCCACCCCGCCCCAGAGCTAAGTCCTGCATGGTTTGCTTCTTTGGCTGTCAGAGACAACTTTTGTCCGTCAAAATGGACATTAGAATAGAGGTAGATTTTATCTCCAGCACTAACCACATGGCACCTTTCTGTTCCCAGCGCTGAGTCCCAGCAGCCAGGAGATCTGATCAGCTCCTGGTGAGTCCCTCTGTCAGTCTGTCTGTCTGTCCCCAATCTGCCCATGGCATTTACCCCTCCCCATACAGGATGTCCTATCAGGACCATTCAGGCTGCTCTCTGCTCAGTGTGGAGCCAGGAGAAACAACATGGGAAGGGGAGCAGGACTCTGAGATCAGAGCAGGTCTCCTGTTGATCCCTCTCTGCCCTGCTGCCTCTCAGCTCTGCTCTGGTCCATAGCCAGCGTGAGAGGTGCATGGCAGCACCACCTCCACAGCCCCTCTCACCCAGGGCACTGGGCCTGGAAAGCAGAGATCGCCTGGCTCTTAGCCAAGGGGATTTTGCTTCTCACAGCGCCAGCTCCCAGGTCTCTGCCCTGGAGCTCACCCCCATAGGGACTCAGCCTTCACCTCATCCTTAAATGCCAGCAGCACCATGAATAGCCAGCCCTGGGCAGGCAGACAACATTTCAGAAGATAGGGCGAGAAAGAACCATTAACCAGACTGAGCTCCAGTGACCTGCATCCAGCCCTATGAAGGCTGGTTTGGCTGAGATGTGGCTAATGGGCATGGCCAGCCATGGTTCTTTGCTGGCTGCCTGGGCAGTAGGGGCAGGGGATGCTGCCGGACAAGGCACCGCAGGGACAGGGAAGGTGCCAGGCAGATATTGACCTGCCCAGCAGCAGCAGCAGCAGCAATTCTCCTGCGAGTTCAGAGCTGGATCCTATTGCCCTGGCGGTTCCCAAGAAAGGGGGATTCTCTCCCAGCCACTGCTGCAGGGCCTGGAACTGCCTCTGTTGCCCCCTGAGCCAGCTGGAGAGTTGGGGCAAGTGGGGAACAAGGGTAGGGAGGTTATTAAAACAGACATCAAAGGGGTAGGAAACTGGACACAGCCCCTTGGCAGTCAGATGGCAAGGTCCCTAGGGCAGCGACTGGCCATCACTGCATGGAATGGTAGGGCAGGCCGCGATGTTGACTGTTCCCTAGACAGCCCACAATCACCAAGGGTTGGCCATGCTGAGGGGTCACCTGTCTCCCAGCGGTACTGCCCCAGCTGAGTCAGTCAGAGGCCTGCACTGGGGACCCAGCCCAGCTGAGCCTACAGGTTCTTTCATAACAGAAACCATCCCAGAAATAAAATCTTCTAGTCACCAGAGAGAGCTCGTCCCCCTTCTGCCCAGCTGGGCTGGGATCAGAGCCTCCATCTGAGAGATGGCAAAGCCCCCCTGATTTGTACCTCCAGCCCCACTGACAGCACCAGGCACCACCTGCACCCTACCGACAGTTCTGACCCGTTCCCCTTGCCAGGTGCTCTCCGCACCCCCATCCTCTACCTCAGCCAGACGTTGGCACAGCCGGGGGACACCGTGCGGCTCCAGTGCTCTGTGCTCTCCCAGTTCCTAGCCACCCGCGTCCTCTTCTGCAAGGGTGGGGAGGAGGTTTCATCCCAGAAGGGCTTGGAGAGAAGATCACATACGACTATGACCATGTGGTGTCCAGGGGAAGCTCTGGGAATTACTCCTGTGGGTACGAGATCAAGGACAGGAACAAACAGGTGACCAGATCTCAGCTCAGCCCTGCCCAGCACCTCAGCGGTAAGGATGTTTTGGGGGGGAGGGCAGGTGTGTGTGCCAGACAGTTGGGAGATGGGGATATCCTAAAATGTCAGGCTCAAAGACCCCTGAAAATGGTATCACGTCCATACCCCTGCACTGAGGCAGGATCAAGTAACCCTGGACAAGCCCCATCAGGGTTTTGTTCCTTCTGTTTTGAAATGTCTGCAGTGACAGGGGGTCCCCAACCTTCCTTAGACACCTGTTCCAGAGCTTCACTAAAAAGCTTTTCCTGCCATCTCACCTAATCCTGCCTTACTGCAGATTAAGCCTGTTACTGCTTGTCCTACCTGCAGAGAACAATTCATCCCGGCCCTCTTTGTTACAGCCCTGAGCTTCTTTGGAGACTGTTTTCAGGTTCCCCCTTTGGGCTTCTGTTCTCGACACTAACCATGACTCATATTCCTAACCTTTCCGCCTAGCTCAGAGTTGCTAAACCTTTGATCGTTTTTGTTGTTCTCCTCTGGACTCTCTCCAATTTGTTGACCACTTTGCTAAAGTGTCCCACCCAGAAGTGGCCTTTCTACTCCAGCTGAGGCCTCATCAGTGCTGAGCAAAGCAGAACAGGAACCTCCTGTGTTTTACATACAATGTAGGTTGGCCCTTTGCACAACTCTCTCCCATGGCTGACTCAGATCCAGTTTGTGACCCACCCTGAGTCCAGAGCCCTTCCAGCAGCTGGGCCCCCAGCCAGTGAAGACCCATGGTTAGTTGTGCTAGGACAGTGTATCAGCCTGGAGAGGGTCATGGCCTGCTTTGATCTCTTGTGTGTTTATTGTCTAGGTAATGACCTCAGCAGCAGCGGTGTTGGAGGCACCTCCCTGCCAGGTAAATGCTTCTCATGTGTTTCTTTAAACAGGGAGGCTACGTCTAGACTGGCATGATTTTCCAGAAATGCTTTTAACGGAAAAGTTTTCCGTTAAAAGCATTTTCGGAAAAGAGTGTCTAGATTGGCCACGGACGCTTTTCTACAAAAAGCGTCCATGCCAATCTTGATGTGCTTTTGCGCAAAACAGCCCCGATTGCCATTTTTGCGATTGGGGCTTTTTTGCGCAAAACAAATCTCAGCTGTCTACACTGGCCCTTTTGCACAAAAGTTTTGCTCAAAAGGGACTTTTGCCAGAACGGGAGCAGCATAGTATTTCCGCAAAAAGCACTGATTTCTTACAGTAGGAAGTCAGTGCTTTTGTGGAAATTCAAGCGGCCAGTGTAGACAGCTGGCAAGTTTTTCCGGAAAAGGGGCTGGTTTTCCGGAAAAACTGGCCAGTCTAGACACAGCTGGACAGTGTTGCCTGTAAGCTGGGCTCTTGTGTGACTGCCCTGCAGATTAGCAGAGTGCCCACAGCTAGGTTTTGTTTCTCCTGTGGTGCACATTAAGGTATGAGAATGTGCACATAATAAATTATTCCACACATAGATGGAAAAGACTAGAGGGGACATTGGTCCTGGCCAGTGCTCCCCCAGCCTGATTGTGATCGCTGTGATGATGGCTCTTGTGTCTTTGTTGCTTAGGTGATGATTCGAGCAGCGGTGGTGCTGGACATTCCCCCACACAAGGTAAATCCTTCTGATGCGTTATTCAGGGGACTGTATTTAGGGAAAGGTTCCCCGAGCCCCTCTGCTACCCCGGCAGTCAGTGAATTGTTTCCACCCGCTGCACTCTCTGAGCCTGTCGTATTTCTAGTTGCTCTGGCAGGAGGCAACAGATGCATCATAACAGGATTTGTCTCTCCGTGTCATTAGCTAGTCATGCTCTGTGTGCTAAGCCTGGCCCAGTGTCACACCTGGCATGTGGGCAAACCCCTCTGCCAGGAATCTCAGCCCAGTACCAGTGTCTGGTTCCCAGGCAGCAACTGAGCCCCAAGGACTGACTTCAGCAGAGCGCAAACCTGCCTGTTTGTTCAGCACCCCCCAAAGAATATGCATCAGCAAACCCCTACCTAGCATGTCTGCAAGGGATCCCTGCAGTGGTTGCAGGGCAAGGAAAAGATGGAGTCAGATGGTGTGTAACAGCGCCACCTAGTGCCCCTGCTGGGGTGATAATGCAGCAATGTCTACTTTTCAGAGTTTTTCCAGGATACCTACCATAACCAGTTTCTGAAAAAGCGAGTGTGTTCTTTCAGAAGCCCTGTATTCCTCATTTTGTGAGGAATAAGGGCTCTTCCGAAATAGAAGGTTTTTCTCACATTTGGTTCTGTGTAGACAGGCCAAGTGTCAGAAAAGCCTCATTGGAAAAAAGAATCGGAAAAAAGTATGCAAATTGTGCACCTTTTTCCGAAAAAGAACTGCAGTGTAGACATAGCCGTGGATTCTATAGAATCTCATCAAAAGGGTTTGATTTTTGAAGAATCTGCATTTTTTCTAATGGGAAAACTCTTCCGCTGGGAATTTTTTGACAAGCTCTGCACATGTCTCTGCACTCATGCAGGTCTGTGGCCCCAATCCAGGAAATGAACATGTGCTCCAGTCTATCCCTATCCAGGACAACACCTCTGTACCAGCTTCACTTTAAGCTCCTGCTGCAGTCCCATTGTTGGCTATTTGAAGTTAAATTTGTACCTGGGCACTGTAATCAATTGTGATCCTTCCCTGAAACAGGGCAGTTCCCACAGGAATGTTTCATGCCTCCAGGAGCTCAGTTATAGCTGGGGGGAAATCCAGGGTTTTTTTGCCATTAAAAACTTGTGAATGAAACTATTTCATTGTTTTTAGGGTGCCATCAGACTCCCTGTTGTTTTAGGTGAAAAAGACCGCCATGACTATCTGTCAGAGGCCCCTCAAAACTTGCTATAGAAAATTCCAGTGATTTGTTGAAAAATTTAATTTGGCCTCATGTTGACTTGATAGTTTCTTTGAGGAGGAAAGGATTAGAACCAAAGCGAGACAAAACTGTTAATTACAAACAGTGGGATACATTTTTTTTTCATTTAAAAGTAAATGGATGTTTCTTTCCACTTCTGGATTTTGAAAATGAAAATGACACAAAACTGCCAATTCAAAACAAAACAAACTGGAATCTCGCATTTCAGAATTATTTTTGTGGAAAGAGGAATTGTTTGGGAGGAAGACTTTTATTTTAGTGAAACTGGATTAAACAAAAAGTTTGGCAAAAAATATGGATAAACTTCAGCAACTGTTCTCACAAAGAACATCCAATAATGCCACTGTGCAGATAAGCGGAAGGTGATCTCCCCAGGGAAATTCATGATGACAGGAGAGGTCAGTTATCATGAGAATCATTCAGCTCCAGCCAATAGGGATTGATCTGTGGCTGCCTGGAGAGGCCATTCACAGCAAGGTTCTTTTCTAGGGCTGGATCTAAAGCTCCTGTTGGGAATTACAGTCCCTGCCTTCCTGGTGCTGGCTGTGGTGCTTTATCTGCTGGGAAGGAAAGGTGGGTATGAGAGTGAGGCCAAGCCATGTTAGCAAATGTATAGACAGATGTGGCAGAGACAACCCCTTAAATACCCTGTCTGGGATGTGGGGAGAGAGATGATCAAAGATGTAGTGCAATGGATCATTTGTTTTCAGGAGGTTTCCTGGGACATAGATCAAAGATGATGAAATGGATTATCCTTGTGAGTAGTAATTTGTATTTCAGTAGCACTTTGAGCCCCAGTCAGGGATCAGAGCCCCACTGTGTTAGGTGCTGTACATTATTTATTAGGTATGTTTCTGTAGTATCCTACAGCCCAAATTAAGAATCAGGACCGCTCTGCATCCAGTGCCACATGGACCAACCCCAGTCTCATAGATGTTCCCAATCAAGGACTCTGCCAGGGGTGTGTGTCTGGATGGAATATCCACATGCAGGTCACTAAGGCTTCAGGTCAGGGAGACATCCCCTAGCCAGGAAGGGCCCTTGTGCCCATGCCTGTGTGTAAGAGCTTTCCTTCAGAGTTCACTAGGGCCTAGTGAACACACAGCTCTGGGCACAGCTCTGCCCTGCAGCCTTCCTCACATTGACCCAGCCCCCAGCTCTCACAGCCTCCAGTCACCCGACCATCTCAAGAGTGACTCAGAACTCATGGGATTGCCAACAAGACGTAAATAGGGGCATTTTGAATTTGCCCGGGGGGGGGGGGGGAATGTGAGCTTTGGAAGCCTTTGAGTCATAATTTCAAGATTTTCACCCCAAACGTGAAAGTTATAAACTTCTGAAGCATGTGACTCTCAAATCTGGGGCTTTATGTGGAACATCAAACACCATCAGACTGACTAAAATCAGATGTGACCATACCAGAGCCAAGGGCAGTCAGTGGGGCTGGTGGAGGGGAGTGCTGGATGGGTATTTGTGAGGGTGGGACTTTGTGTCAAAACCATGGTATGCTCACATCTGGAACACTGCATACAGATGTTGTCGCTTCATCTCAAAAAGATGGAAAACATTCAGAAAAGGGCAACAAAAATGATGAAGAGTTTGGAACGGGTTCCATATGAAGAGATATTTAAAAGACTTGGACTTTTCAGCTTAGAAAAGAGGAGACTGGGGGAAGGGGGGATATGATAGAGGTCTATAAAATCATGACTGGCATGGGAAAAGTGAATAAGGAAAAGTTATTTACTTAGTCCCACAATATAAGAACTCGGGGTCATCAAATGAAATTAATAGGTCGAAAATTTAAAACAAACAAAAGGAAATTTTTCTTCACCCAGTGCACAGTCAACCTGTGGAACTCCTTGCCAGAGGATGTGATGAAGGCTAGAACTATAACAGGGATCAAAAAAGAGCTAGACAGATTCATAGAGGTTAGGTCCATCAATGGCTATCGGTAGGGCTTGACAAATATACTCACCCGCTCATCTGTGGCGAGTAGATTTTACAAGCTGGAGAGTGCAGGGGCGGACTGGCCTAGTGGGTCGTTGTGATGGGATTGCCGAAGCCCGCACTACAGGCAGTGTGGCCCTATCCGATCCGCCAGCCGGTGGAGGAGCAGAGCGCTGTAGGGGATGGGAAGTGCGGTGATTCTCAGCGCCAGGCTGCCTGTGTGCAGCTCCATCATGAGGAGGTGAGGCGCAAGCCAGAGGATGGGACGCCGGCAGACGCCAGGACACTGGCATGACGTGGTGTCCTGACGTCACGGCTGGCAACTGCTGGATTAAAAAAGGCTCCGACAATCCCACAAAGTGGAAGGCAGGAGCCGGCTGCGGCTGTGGGGAAAGGGAAGGGAAGGAGAAAAATATGGGAAGGGGCTTGTGCTGAGGGGAGGGGAGGAGGTCAGGAGAAGAAGAAGAAAAAAGGGGAAGGCACCAAGGGACAGGAGTGCAGGAGAGACAAATGCCAGGGGGCCAAGTGCAGATAATGAGGAAAAGGATAGATGGGGAGGTGTCAGTGGGAGGGGGGACAGGGTGCTGGGAAAGGAGAGGGGAAGGGCATTGGGGGCAGGAGGGGGGAGGCGGAGGTGCTAAGAGAAGGCTTGAAAGAAGGGTTGGGCATGAGGAAGGTGCGGATAGAGCAAGGCATGTGTGAGGGCACATGGGCTTGAGGGTGGTGAGGGGGTGGGTATCGGGGGGGAAAAAGAGGGCAAAGGAGGCAGGGGCAGTGAGGGAAGGGGGAGGCACCAGGAGGGTGCAGGGCTAAAGGAAGGTGCCGGTGCCTGGGGGTGAAGCAGAAGGGCAGACACCTGCGGGGGGACCAGCACCAGAGGAGAGAGGCAGGGCAGGTGTGTAGAGGGAGATGTTAGGAGAGGGGATGAGGAGGGGTAGCTCACATGATCAGAGTGGGGCTACTGGAGAAGTGGGCACAGGGGGGAGAGAAGGGCTGGTGGAGGGGGGCAGATCTCAGGAAGGCTGAGGGCAGTGAGAAGGGCAGGAGTCAGGACAGCAGAGGAGGATGAGGGGCTGGGGGGCAGCAGGCACCAGGGGAGCTGATGGAGCAAGGGGAGGAGACATGGAAGCAGAGGGAAAAGGTAAAGGTTTATAAGATATTTATTAATAAATTGGGTGATATTTATTAATAACTTATTAGTAATTACTGTTCTTATTCTTATTAGGAATTTATGCCATTAAAAAACACTTGGGGGGGGGAGTGGCAAATCTCTTTTTTGTCTGGCGAGTAGGGTTTTCCTTAATTTGTCGAGCCCTGGCAATTAGCCAGGATAGGTAAGAATGGGGTCTCTAGCCTTTGTTTCTCTGCAGGTGGGTGACAGGGGAGGGATCACGTGAGGATTACCTGTTGTGATCCCTCCCTCTGGGTATCTGGTATTGGCCACTGTAGGCAGACAGGGCTAGATGGACCTTTTGTCTGGCCCAGTATGTCTATTCTTACGTTCTTAATGTGGTGATGAATTCGGGGGGCACGTTGTTCAATTTCTCTTCTCTCTCTCTTTCTCTCTCTCTGTCCATGAGGAAACACATCCATGGACCTGATCACTCTGTCCCACTGCTTCCAATGTGTCTTTAGGAAGGGACCAAAGGTAGGAGGGGATTATTCCCTTTCTCATCTGATTTCCTTTCTGGATCCTTTCTCTGGGACATGGGAGTGGGTTAGCAAACTTGGCCAGAAAGTGGACTCTGCAGCTTCATTTCCACATTATCCAAGGACATTAAGGAACAATCAACCTTTCTACATCCTGAGCCTGGGCCAAATATTTAAGTTATATTTGTGTGAAAACATTTCAGATAGAAAGCTGTTCCAAATATTTCACTGGAAATGGGGGGAGGGACAAAAAAATCCAAAGTAAAACAAAACAAGCTGCCCATTGGAAAGAACAAAATGAACATTTCATTTAAGTTTTTGTCACTAAAAATGCAAGTAAACCAGACAGTTTTGACCAAACATTTGACTTGGCCAAAGATATTGTTCATGAAATTTTTTAATTTCTGTTGAAATATGCCACCCAGACTCAGTGTCACCAATGGGAGGGAGAGAAAGCGAGCAGTATCACTGATACAGCTTGTCCTTATCACTCTTCACAGGGAACAAGTCCAGCATGACACCAGCAATGCTCCTGAAGATCAGATTCAATGTAAGAGCTTTTACAGCGTATTGGGGTTACTGGGTTACCTGTACATGGAGAAATGCAAGGGTCAGGGGGGCGGGATAAGCACATTACTTGATGGAGGGAGGACAGATCCTAGATCAGACCTTCTAGTCAAGAATTACAACAAGCTGCCTTTGATCAAAGTGAATGAGGAGCAAATGTTCTCCGAGTCCCAAGGCTCAGGCATCTAAGTCCCTGAGGTTCCTTTGTCCCACCTTTTACCTGTTATACCCAGCCCTGCATTGACAGCACTTAGGGGACTGAGGTGAAGTGTTACCCCTCCCCTTCCTTCTTGGAAAAGTCAAATCCCAGGGAAAGCTCACTCTGGACAATGTCTCACGCCCCATCACTGGGAGCTGGGGGGCAAGAGTGCCTAAGATGTGTAATTTAGGAGCTCATGTTCCTGTTCTCTTCTTTGATCCAGACTCTCTGATTCTCCCATGATGCACATTTTCTCCCCTCTTGGTGATGGGAAGGAGTCCATCATGGGAGTTCCAGGTTGCAGCGCATCCTGGGAGATGCAGTGGAGCGAGACTATAGAAAAGACTATGAGCATGAGGCAACTGAACTACAAGCCCCATGCAGCACCAGAGTGATATTCTGATCAATATTTCTGGGTTTGGCCAAACTATTTCAGGTTTTGGGCACTCACAAATGTTGACATTTTCTGCCAAAAGCCGACTCTGTGACAAACTAGAATATACAGACAGTTTCCACTGACCATCTTCACCAACCGTATGAAATCTTCCCACTTTTGTATCACCTACAGACCTTGATCAGGACCAGGCTCCATGGTGCTCAGTGCTATCCATGAGGGAGTTCTGTCCTGGGTAAGGGAGGAGTAGGAACCATATTGTTATAATTCGTACTCAAGGAGGTGCCTTCCTTTAAGGGCACTTACACCCCAGTGATGACATGTAATTGTCCTTCTCTCCCCAGATGCCTCCGTGAATTTGCCAGGAAGCACCAGGGTGAGTCGCAGCTTTAATTAATGACAAACTGAAGGGATAGGAAAGAGCGATTGGTTTGCCTGTTCCAGTTCAGCTCAGAACATGGATTTACTCAGGACTCCTCAGCTCCAAGTGGTGTCTGTTTCACCTGGTCTCGCTGCTGCTGCTCCAGATCTCTGTCCAGGAGCTACACCTGCTGTTAACCTGGCCAGGCCCTGACCCCTACAGACACAGCTCCAGAGGAGAGGGAAACATCTTTTTCCGAACTCCACACCGCAGCAATAGTGGAGACTCCCCCATGGCCAGGAAATGTAACCCATTTAAAGTTGTATCCCAGAGAGAGGAGCTGTGTGCTGCTATCATGCAGGGATAGCCATGAAAATGCAGTGCTAGGGTTCATCCAGAAAAGTATTTCCAGTAGGGAAAGGGAGGCGTGATTCCCATTGTATAACGCACCTGTGAGGCCTCTGCTAGCCCACTGTGTGCAAAGCTAATCTCCCATGTTTAGGAAAGATGAATTCCAACTGGAGCAGGCGCAGAGGAGGGCTGCTAGGAGGAGCCGAGGAATGGAGAACCCACCTTACAAGAACAGACTCAAGGAGCTGGACTCTTTTAAGCTTATTAAACTTAATACATTTAATAAGATTGAAGGGGGATATAGTTGCTCTCTATGAAGACACCAGAGGGATACATGGGGTAGTTTTGTGTCTTCCCCTGCAGTACGGGGTACTTGCAGTTTTAAACTAGTGTAATTTTGTGGTGTCTCTGTAACATGAAGTCATTTAAATAATGATTTGAGGATGTTAGTAACTCGGACAGGACGGGGTGGGTAAGGTTCTGTGGCCTCTGATGTGCAGGTCAGATCAAATGATCATGACATTCACTTCTGGCCTTGACGTCTCTGAGTCTGTACTGACACATCATCACAGATAGAAACTGGCACTGTCTCAAGAGCTGGCTGGCATGGAGAGAATGGCTCCTGTGTACAGCCAGCAGGTGTCAGGCCAAAACCCAGCTGTCCTAATTGTGGGGAATAACAGAATCAGACCCAGGCTGTGGAGGGGGAAATCTGAGCTGCCTGCCTCAGAGGTGTTGATGTAGGAAGTGGGGTCACTGGTGTTTCCCAGCCTAGATGCCCATAGAACCGCTCCTGATGTATGTCCACCAACACAGGGAGGGAGGGCCACACTAGGCACGCTGTGGGGCTCAGAGGTGTGTCATGGTCCAGGTGGCACTAAGGGCTGGTTGCCCTCAGCCCCCCACTTCAGCCTGTGGCCCTGCTCCACCAGATTTTGGAGCTGTCCCCTCTCCCCCATTTGCCCCATGGCCCACAGTAGCCATCGGCCCTGCTGCATACAGCAGTGGTGCCAGACAGACATTTTCTGACTTCTGTTCTCTGGCTTTAGGTGGGCTGAGCAGAAAAGTTACATTATTGTGTTTTATCTGAAAGCATCCAAAGCCCCAGAGAGAAGAGACTATGATGTACACAACCATCGTGCAGCACTGGGACAGGTGTCATTAATGCTCCAGTTGCAGCAATGCAGGACTCATTGGTGCTCAGCCGCATAACAGAACCTCCCGAAATCAAAGGATGGGGGAGGGGGTTCCCAACTGTTGCCTGCTGCGGCTGGAGACTGGCTGGAGCCTGGGGGAGCCCCTGTGGGGACAAGCCAAACCCCCCAGCCCTGGGTGCAGCAAGTGTGGGGGATGGGCTGGAGCCACCCGTAGCAACTTGGGAACCTGCTGTGGGGGGAGGGGCCTGGTGAGCAGAGTCAGAGGGAAACAGCCAAGTGCCACCAGGGGGGGAGGGGACAATGGCCAACTGTCAGTTGAGGATGGGGGGGGGGTTCCAACTGTTGCCTGCTGCGGGGCCCAACTGTCACCTGAGGCAGAAGTTCCATTCAGTGGCAAAGGGGCTGGGCCAGGTTCCCTGTCAGCACAGACCCAGTGCCCCATGGGAGCTACCGAGCCACTAACCCGCATGTGCCTGGGGCGAGGGGCCGGCTGGAGCAGCAACCCAGGGCTGTGTCTGGGCTGGTACAAAGATGCCTCTGCCACGACGTCCCCTGTCGACGCGGCTAGAAAGCAGTCGCCTGTTCATGGCTGGTGGTTGAACCACTAGTTTCCATGGCAAACAGAGCCCATCCCCCACTGCGACTAATGGCCTCTCCCTCAGGCTAACGCACTCGGCTCCCCCACTCACAGCCTGGAGTGCAGGGCAGCTTGGCTCCAGAGCCCCCCCTTCAGTCATGGAGCGCCAGGCAGTGCGGCCCCAGGAAGCTGGGAAGCATAGTCCATAGTCCCTGGCTGGCATGGACCCCCGCTACTGAATGCCCCTCCCAGCCCCAGTGCTAGGGTTTGCCAGCTGGGAATCAGGCTAGACAGCATGGCCCTGGGGGAAGCGGCCATTAGGCCTGGGCTGGGCAGACGCTCTGACTAGATGGGCCCATTGGTCCTGTCTAGCTTTTAAATGTACAACTATGAAAATAAACTGCCCAGAAACCCAACAAGAGCAGTAAATGGAGAGTGTGGAGGGAAGGTTAACCTAAGAAGACAAAAATAGCAGTGGGTTAGTCAGTCCTGCATCATAGCGTGTGATACACCCCATCCTCCTGGGCTGCTAGTTCAGGCTGAGGCCAGGGGAGAGCTCACTGCTGGACAGGGGAAGAAGAGCCTGCAAAGATGACTGCAGATGCTCAGGGAGCTGCCTGCCTGTACTGTGGTTTCTTTGCTTTGCAACTGCACGAAACAGCCAGGCTGTGTGTGCAGAGAGTCACTGAGCAGGGGCTGCTGCTTATGACCTGCTCGCCTCTCTCTTCCCTCTTTTGAGCAGCAGCCGGTTGCTCGCTAGTCCTGCAGTGTGTGACTCCAATGATATCCCCACTAGGGCTGGAGAGATGGGTCTAACTGCAATGCCAGCCGTGGGGTTTGGGCCAGCAGGAGAGAGGCAGGATCTAGCCCAGAAGCAAAAGAGGGTGGGACACTCTGAGATCAATTACATTCTCTGGGACAGATGTCCCAGCTTGTGTCTCTGACTTTTTCCTAGATTTCCAGTCTACTGGTGCTTCCCTTCTTTGGACAAAATAGCCCAGGGTCACTGGCCTTCCAGGACAGTAGACAAGTCCTCTAGATCCCTGGCTTCAGTCCCTGACGCAGCTGCAAACTCCATGTGCCCTGGGCTCAATCACTGAGTCTCTCTGTTCCTCATCTGCAAAATAAGCAGGAGCTGCCCTGCCTCTCCAGGAGGAGAAACCTCACCAATGGCAATGAGGGGCTCAGATGCCGCAGTGACAGAAGGCGAACCAAGACAGGCAAGATATTGATTGAAAAAGCTGTTAATTCCAGAGTTTCACTATACAGGAGGAAATTTACCAGTATAATTAAATGGCTCTAGCATTGCTGGTACAGCTCCCACAGGGATGCTCGTATGCTCAAGTCAGAGGCTTTCTCGGGTTCATTGCCCACTGTGATCATCTAGTGTGACACCTCCCCCTGGCTACGTCTACACTGGCCCCTTTTCCGGAAGGGGCATGTAAATTTCACCAGTCGTCGTAGGGAAATCCGCGGGGGATTTAAATATCCCCCGCGGCATTTAAATAAAAATGTCCGCCGCTTTTTTCCGGCTTTTAAAAAAGCCGGAAAAGAGCGTCTACACTGGCCCCGATCCTCCGGAAAAAGTGCTCTTTTCCGGAGGGTCTTATTCCTACTTCAAAGTAGGAATAAGACCCTCCGGAAAAGGGCACTTTTTCCGGAGGATCGGGGCCAGTGTAGACGCTCTTTTCCGGCTTTTTTAAAAGCCGGAAAAAAGCGGCGGACATTTTTATTTAAATGCCGCGGGGGATATTTAAATCCCCCGCGGATTTCCCTACGACGACTGGTGAAATTTACATGCCCCTTCCGGAAAAGGGGCCAGTGTAGACGTAGCCCCACTGTATACCAAAAGCCAGAAAATGCTTCAGAAGAACTGTTAAAACTGGAACATCACTGTGACAACAACATCCACCTTGATTTTAAAATTGACTAACAGTCCATGGCTAATGTAACTCACTTTTAAATGTTTATGCTGTATAGTTTATATTGCTTCTAAAATAACATCAAGCAGAAAAGGGCTTTTATACCGCAGGATGGGTGTGCTCAGGGACTGACACTGATGTAACTGCAGCACTATAAAATCACCCCTTATCTGATACCAGCCAACTTCCCATGAAGCACTAGAGTGGCAGGGGCTGTGTGGTTCATGGGGGCAGGTGCTGGGTCTGGTGTCCACCTGCACTGGGAACACAGGAGCAATGCCCACAGCTGCCCCTGTGCCACAGCAGGAAATGATCCATGTTCACCATGCCAGGAAGGCTTGGGCAGCTGAGAACTGGCCTGGCTGCACGGTGTCCACGCAGGGCAGTTGTGCCCGAGGAGCTTGATCACAACATCCTCTGGGTTGCAGTCTCACCCGAAGGCCAAGGGCAGATTGGTCCATTGAGAGACAGCCCCTCACACTGCTACAGCTGGTTTCACTCACAGATTCGGTATGGGCATAATTACCATAAGCACTTCTGACCAAACCTTCCACAATGGCCACATATTTATGGAGTCCAACATGAGCCACATTAAGGGGAGACAGACAGACTGAACTGAGCGCCACCTGCTGGAAATCAGCCCCTTTAAGGTGATTTAAATGGAGTCCCATAATCACTAATCATCACTAGAAGACTTATGTTCATATGTTCTTATGGATTTCCCTTCCCTCAATTTTTACCATTTTGGCACCAGGAATAAGGGGGCAGAGAATGTAAATAAAATATTCTCCACAAATGAATGATGATTTTTTAAAAAAATACAAGACATATTTACCCTTTTCCACCCTGTCATGATCTAGGCTCTGCTTCTGACCAATAGCGTGAAACTGCTCTGCTTCACCCTCCCCTGAGCTGCACTGGTCCCCCCTCCAGAATCTAAACACTCCTGAACATCCCCCAAACAGCTGCTCTGCAGTGCTGCCTCCACCCAGGGTGAAACGTGCTCAGCCTCCATCCCAGGACAATCCACTTCTGTGTCAGTTGCTCTGTAAAACTGCTCTGCCCTCTGCTCCTGACACATTTCCCTTGCAGCCCTCAGTTGTTTGACTTCCTGTAGAGGTGCTAATGTCTATTTCCAAGATACCTTTAGTTCCCCCACTGGCTTAATAACACCGATTCCAGCTCCCACCTGCTCAGAGGTCACTTCTAGTTGCTCTTTCTCAGCTGCCTTGTGTCCTTTCCTGTCTGGCCATGCCCTGGCGCCCATCTCTCTACATGGACAGCAGACTCCAGGAAACGGGAGTGGGGCAGTCAAGGCAGGAGGGGCAGAAGTGGCTGGAGCTGGCATTCGAGGATGGGATGGAGAAGACTAAGCAAGTGGGGAAGCCCTGTAGTAACTGTTCTCTGGGGGCAACATTCACCCCTGTGCAGAGGGTCCCACATGAGGCCCAGACCCCATTTATGTGCCCTTAAGCCCAGACAGAGAATTTTCCTCTGGGAAAGATGGGTCCTTAGAATCATAGAATCATAGAGCCATAGAGCTGGAAGAGACCTTAGAAGGTCATCAAGTCCAGCCCCCTTCTCTAGGCAGGACCAATCCCAACTAAATCAACCCGGACAGGGTCTTATCAAGCCAAGACTTATACACCTCTAGGGATGGAGACTCCACTACTTCCCTAGGTAACCCATTCCAGTGCTTCACTACTCTCCTAGGGAAATAGTTTTTCCTAATATCCAACCTGGACCTCTCCTACCACAACTTGAGACCATTGCTCCTTGTTCTGCCATGTGTCACTACTGAGAACAGCCTTTCTCCATCCTCTTTGGAACCTCCCTTCAGGAAGTTGAAGGCTGCTATCAAATCCTTCTCATCAGGGACTGGAAACCAAGGTGGAGGCAAAAGGTTCAGGCTCCTCCAACATCCCAGTCCCACCCCAATCACCCAGTGACCTTTCACCCTGGCCCAACAGTGGCTAGCCAGGGGCTGTCTCAGTCCCCAGGCAGTGAAATGGGATGGGAGGCGTTTCCTCAGTGGTATGTTTAGACTTAAGCATGTAAACCAGGCCTCTTCGGTTCTCAATCTTGCAGCCCTAAATAGAGACGCTGTGGCCAGTGCGGGGAAGGGGGGTGACATAGGACAGGAAGCGGAGCGGAGTGGTGATGAATATCAGACCTGAGGAGGGGATAGAGGTGAGGTGTCTCTGCTGCCTGAGCCCTACTGACCCAAGGAGGCCTGGGAGCCGAGAGAGAAGCTGGTTGAATATCCAACCTGAGGGAGTGGGGGAGACATGGGCAGATTGGAGCAGAGACCGACACTGGAGCATCTCTTCTCCTGAAGTCAGACGGGACAAAGGGGGCCGATGGGATCTGGGTGAAACTGTTAATTGTGCCCTACTGCTGACACCCATTGGGAAAAGACACTTCTGGGCTGTTTCCATCCCAATTGGTTCTCTCCACTGATCTGATGCTGCTGTCTCTGTGCCTCTTGCTGCACAGTGAGTACATGGGAATCCGGGGCTAATTCAGAACAGGGTAGGAGGAAATAGAACCGAGAGCAGTAGCTGGCCCAGACTGTCAACAAATCCTCTTCAGTGAAAGAAATGGGAACCAGTAAAACTGAGTGTGAGAGCTTCTGGGCCACATCCCCAACTCATATGAACTGGTGTTGCTTCACTGGAGTCAATGCAGATTTACACCAGTGAGGATCTGGCCCTCTAGAGAGCTGAAGGGAAAGGTGACCCCAGCTCAGCTGAGGTCTGTGCACACGAGGGATCTGCCCTGCCCAGATCTAACATCCTGCCTGGTTTGTTTCTTCAGCCAGACACAGATAAGAGATTTATTTTTCAATTACAGGCAGGTTTTGTCCCTGAAAAGGGACCTCAGAAAGGGGGTATTTTATCTCCAGCACTAACCACATGGCATTTTCTATTCCTAGTGCTGAGTCCCAGCAGCCAGGAGATCTGCTCAGCTCCCAGGGAGCTGATTTCTCACAGGAATTCTGATCTTTCCCAGCCAGGCCCTGGGGCTGGTTCCACCTTTGTCTGACAGGGACCGATCCCGGTGACCCCCAATACTGTCTCTCCATGGAAGCCCTGCAGGGATGCTCACAGTGGCAGGAGGGATTCTGCCAACAGGGATGTGGGATGAGGGGCAGCCTGAGGAAAGGGGCAGGCTGGACTCCCTGAGGGGATGGGAAGGAGACCCTGGCCCTGCCCCACTCTTCTGTATCTGCTCTGGCTGCTCACCATGTATCCCAGGAGCTGCTGGACCTGCCCCAGCAGGGAATAGGTCTGGATCAGCCCGGCCAGGTTAGGGAGTGGCAATAGGGAGCAGACCATGAGCAACGCCGTCTTCAAAAAGAAGCTTGTCTGCTCTGCGGTGAACAGCTGCCCAAAGATCTGAAACCAAGAGGACACGAGGCTTGAGCTGACGGCCCAGGACCTGGCCCCAACTCCTGGGGCTAGAATGGCTTCCTCCTTCCCTAAACTCCCTTTCAGACCCTGCATCCAGGTGCTCTCCCCCTCCCCCTACCAGACCTCACCCCCCTCCACAGAACAGAGCAGCCCTAGGCCACTTGCCAACATCTTGGAGCAGCCTCCATCAAAAAGTGTTGTCCCCACCGCCCCAGCTCCCTTCTAAGTAGGGATGTTAAGGGCTAGTCGACTGTCTGATAAGCAAATGCTTATCAGATATTTGACAGAACAGACGGGTAGTTGTTCCCCGCTCCCTGGCTGCCCCTGTCAGAGGCAGCAAGGAGATGGGGAGAAGACGAGGATGCTTCAAAGTGGCAGCCCTTGAATGGAGCTGGGAGTCAGCTGGGGAGTCCCTAGCAGATCCTGGCTCCGTGCTGTGCTGCCCCTATGAACCACCTCCCCTTTGAAATGCCATGACAGCATTACAAAGGGGCAGCGCTGCCCTATTCATGGATTGAATAGTCGAAAAATGCATCGACTATTCGATCAGCAAACTACTCGCTATTTAACATCCTGAGTTCTAAGCGCACAAGGGCTTAGAACCCCTGAGCCGTGTCCTGCCCTGGCAGCGTGTGCTTATCTCTCCCACCCTCACGGTGTTGCTGTGCGCCAGGACCTAGCTCTCTTTATAATAGTGCCTGCACCACAGGTCCTTGGTATGGTGGATGGTGAGGCCTGGAAGAGACACAACAGGGTTATTCTGCTGGCAGGTCTGAGCCCTTCCCCTCCCACGGGTGGTTGCCCAGTGGGTAGTGTGCTCCAGGCATCCCTAGCCAAATGGAAGGGAAAAGGGAGCAGAAGGATGGGAACACAGAGGGAACATCCCCCGTTGGGCCAGTCTGGGAGAAAAGAGCTGGGTCACATCCCCCCGCCACTGGCACCCTCAGAGTGTCACTGGGGCCCACTTCCTGGCTGGGTTCCTTACCCCGGTGGTACAGGAGGAGCTGGTATAAGAGGTGCATTCCCTCCTGGGCCAGCTGACTGACATCCCTGGATGGGTCCATGATGAAGATGCCCAACTGGGCCACATGGTGACCTATTCTGGGCTAGTCGGCAGAGTTCTGAGAGGAGAGAGAAGAGCGGGGGCTCCCTCAGCATCCTGTGGCTGGCACATCCCATGCAAATGGCCACTGAGTGGTTTTTAAGCGAAGGGCTGGGGAAAGCCAACGGGGGCTGTTCTTGTGGGGAGACAAACCTGAGGAATTGCCCCTGACTGAAGTGGCACTACAGAGGGCTTGGAACAAGTGGATAAACTAACGGCCAGTAATAAGTCCCCAGGCCCAAGTGCATCAACACAAGAGCTGGAGCATGATCCCTTGAAAGGCCCAGTGTCGCCCCCTCCCCAGGTAAAGGAGAATGTAGATCCAGCCTGGCTCATTCCCTGCTCTGCCTCTGCCTCCCCAGGAGAATGCTCCCAACCAGCGTCCTGTAGCACCAGACCCCACAGCCTGGGGGAGCCAGCTCTGGGCTCCGAGGTCACTTATGTCAAACACCGGGAGGGTGATGGCAACTTGGAGCAGGACCTTGGTGCCACGGAGGGCCCTGGTTTGCTCCGGGGCAGCCGGGACTCCAGCCAGGTGCTGAGGTGCTGTGGGGGAAAGAGGCAGGTCAGGATCCGTGGGCAGGTGCAGGTTCTCGGCACAGAAGGGCTGATCCCTGGGGCCATCCTGTGTCACTAGCAAGAAGCCTGGAGCTCTTCTGAGTCCCAACTCCTGGATCTCATGGGAGGAGGAGTCAAACTCTCCCACCTGCCAGTCAGAAGGGTTTGTGCTTGGCAGGGCTCTGGCTGGAAGCCCCAGCTCCACTCTCTGCCCCTCAAGGAGGCAGGACCTGGCCCTGTGTTGCTCTGACTGCCCTGGCCAAGGACAGCCTGGGGGGTGGGGAGTTAGGGGGGTTAGGCTGGGAAATGAAGCTCCAGTTTCTCCTCACCAGTCTGCCTGAGAACAAAGGGAAAAAGGCCCCTGTACCTCCCCACGAGGCTCACTTCAAGAATTAGCTGGAGCCTAGCGATGTCTGGGGACTCGATGAGGAGATTCGCCAGTAGGACGTGGAGGACGTCGGGAAGGGCCCGGCTGAGTTCCTGCAAGGCAAGGCGGAGCCCTGGGTCAGAGGGAGGGTTGGGGCTGGGGGATCCAGGCCACCAGAGGCTGCTCCTGCTCCTGGCTCGGAGGAGGGGGGCGCGAGGGAGGGGACGTACCTGCATGTGGATGGGCTCCTGCTGCCAGTCCACAGACGCTGCCTCTGTTATTGCCGCCCTCAGCAGGGGGCTCAGGAGCTGGGCCTGCAGGGGAGGCTTCAAGGTTTTGGCAGGAGAGAGGGGCAGAGACTGTTAAGTCAGCAGCAGGAGACAAAGACTTTCCCACTCCCTGGTCAGGGGATCTGCTCTGGGAGGGAAGGGACGGGGGGGGTCGGTACCTGAGGCTGCAGGCGGCACTGAGGCGGTTGGCCAAGACCAGCGGCAGTGGGGAGAACTGTGAGACCCCAAGGTGATAAAGGGGCATGTGAGACTGGGGCGTGTGAGACTGGGGCCCCCAGCACGTCCCCAAGAGAGACTGACATGGCCCCACCCCCGAGCCCTGCCCTCTGAAGGGTCCAAAATGAAAAGGCCCAGCTGGGCCACATGGTGACCCATCGTCGACCAGTCGGCTGAGTTCTGAGGGGAGAGAAGACGGGGGGTCCCTCAGCATCCTGGGGCTGCAAGTCCCATGCAAACGGCCGCAGAGGCGGTTGTGAGCTCGGGGGACGGACAGAGACACCTCCCGGGGCGGGGGTGGGGGCGGGGCTGGTCTTGCGAGGAGACAACCCTGAGCAATGGCCCGACTGAAGGGTCACTCTGGGGGTGGAACAAGGGGATCCACTAACGGCCACTCCCCAGTCCCCAGGCCCAGGTGCGGTCACACAAGAGCCCCCCTAAAAGGCCCAGGGTCACCCCTCCCGGGGAAAGGAGAACGTGGATCAGTCCTGGCCCATTCCCGGCCCTGCCTCTGCCTCCCGGGGATGCTCCCTGCCCTGCGCCCTACAGCCCCAGACCCCCCGGCTCCGAGGTCACTTACGTCAAACCCCGGGAGGGTGGTGGCGACTTGCAGCAGGGCCGTGGTGCTGCCAAGGGCCCTGGCTCACTCCTGGGGCAGGAGGGGAATCCAGCCACGTGCTCAGGTGCTGTGGGGGAAAGAGGCAGGTCAGGACCTGTAGGGAGGCGCCGGTTCTGGGCAGAGTCTGGGCTCCTCTCAGGCTGTGACCCCCCCCAGCCACTGACACAGCTCCTCTCTCAACCCCGGGGAAGCAGGGACAATGGCCCCGTCTCCCCCATGGGGCTCACCTCCATTATCAGCTGGAGCCGGGCGGTGTCTGGGGACTGGATGAGGAGATTGGCCAGGAGGGCATGGAGGATGTCGAGAAAGGCCCGGCTGAGCTCCTGCAAGGCAAGGCGGAGCCCTGGGTCAGAGAGAGGGTCGGGGTTGGCGGATCCAGGCCACCAGAGGCTGCTCCTGCTCCTGGATGGGAGGAGGGGGGCGTGAGGGAGGGGACATACCAGCTTGTGGATGGGCTCCTGCTGCCAGTCCCCAGACACTGTCTGTCTCACGGCCGCCCTCAGCAGGGGGCTCAGGAGCTGGGCCTGCAGGGGAGGCTTCAAGGTTCTGGCAGGAGAGAGGGGCAGAGGCTTTTAAGTCAGCAGCAGGAGACAGAGACTTTCCTACTCCCTTGTCAGTGGATCTGCTCTCGGGGGGCGAAGGGTCGGGGGGGGGAGGTTGGTACCTGAGGCTGCAGGCGGCGCTGAGGCAGTTGGCCAAGACCAGCGGCAGTGGGGAGAACTGTGAGACCCCAAGGAGACAAAGGGGCGTGTGAGACTGGGGCCCCCAGCACGTCCCCAAGAGACTCTCACACGACCCCACCCCCGAGCCCTGCCCTGCCCTGGCAGCGTGTCCTTACCTCTCCCACCCTGACTGTGTTGCTGTGGGCCAGGACCCACCTCTCCTTATACCAGTGCCTGCACCACAGGTCCTCGGCCTGGTGGATGTTGAGGCCTGGAAGAGACAGAACAGGGTCATTCTGCTGGCAGGTCTGAGCCCTTCCCCTCCCACGGGTCCCTGCAGGCATCCCTGGGCAAATGGAGGGGCAAAGGGGGCAGAAGGACGGGAACACAGAGGGATGCATCCCCCCTTGGGCCAGTCTGGGGGAAAAGGGCTGGGACACAACCCCCGCCGCCGGCACCCTGGGGCCCAGATCCCGGCTGGGTTCCTTACCCCTGTGGTGCAGGATGACTTGGTAGAGGCTGTGCACCCCCTTCCGGGCCAGTCCTCTGAAGGGTCCAAAATGAAAAGGCCCAGCTGGGCCACATGGTGACCCATCCTCGGCCAGTCGGCTGAATTCTGATGGGAGAGAAGAGGGGGTGTCCCTCAGCATCCTGGGGCTGCAAGTCCCATGCAAACGGCCGTGGAGGCGGTTGTGAGCTCGGGGGATGGACAGAGACACCTCCCGGAGTGGGGGCGGTCTTGGGAGGAGACAACCCTGAGCAATGGCCGGACTGAAGGGTCACTCTGGGGGTGGAATAAGGGGATCCACTGACGACCACTCCCCAGTCCCCAGGCCCAGGCGCAGTCACACAAGAGCCCCCCTGAAAGGCCCAGGGTCACCCCCCCCCCGGGGAAAAGAGAACGTGGATCAGTCCTGGCCCATTCCCGGCCCTGCCTCTGCCTCCCGGGGGACGCTCCCAGCCCCGCGCCCTGCAGCCCCAGACCCCATGGCTCCGAGGTCACTTACGTCAAACCCCAGGAGGGTGGTGGCGACTCGCAACAGGACCGCGGTGCTGCCAAGGGCCCTGGCTCGCTCCTGGGGCAGGCGGGACTCCAGCCACGTGCTCAGGTGCTGTGGGGGAAAGAGGCAGGTCAGGACCCGTAGGGAGGCGCCGGTTCTGGGCAGAGCCTGGGGCTCCTCTCAGACTGTGCCGCCCCCCAGCCACTGACACAGCTCCTCTCTCGGCCCCCGGGGAAGCAGGGACAATGGCCCCGTCTCCCCCACGGGGCTCACCTCCAGAATGAGCTGGAGCCGGGCGGTGTCTGGAGACTGGATGAGGAGATTGGACAGGAGGGCGTGGAGGACGTCGGGAAGGGCCCGGCTGAGCTCCTGCAAGGCAAGGGGGAGCCCTGGGTCAGAGGGAGGGTCGGGGTTGGGGGATCCAGGCCACCAGAGGCTGCTCCTGCTCCTGGCTGGGAGGGGGGGCGAGGGAGGGGACGTACCTGCATGTGGATGGGCTCCTGCTGCCAGTCCCCAGACACTGCCTCTGTTATTGCCACCCTCAGCAGGGGGCTCAGGAGCTGGGCCTGCAGGGGAGGCTTCAAGGTGCTGGCAGGAGAGAGGGGCAGAGACTGTTAAGTCAGCAGCAGGAGACAGAGACTTTCCCACTCCCTTGTCAGGGGATCTGCTCTCGGGGGGCGAAGGGTCGGGGGGGTTGGTACCTGAGGCTGCAGGTGGCGCTGAGGCAGTTGGCCAAGACCAGCGGTAGTGGGGAGAACTGTGAGACCCCAAGGAGACAAAGGGGCATGTGAGACTGGGGTGTTTGAGACTGGGGCCCCCAGCACATCCCCGAGAGATGCTCACATGGCCCCACCCCCGAGCCCTGCCCTGCCCTGGCAGCGCGTCCTTACCTCTCCCACCCTGACTGTGTTGCTGTGGGCCAGGACCCACCTCTCCTTATACTAGTGCCTGCACCACAGGTCCTCTGTCTGGTGGATGTTGAGGCCTGGAAGAGACAGAACAGGGTCATTCTGCTGGCAGGTCTGAGCCCTTCCCCTCCCACGGGTCCCTGCAGGCATCCCTGGGCAAATGGAGGGGCACAGGGGGCAGAAGGAGGGGAACACAGAGGGACGCATCCCCCCTTGGGCCAGTCTGGGGGAAAAGGTCTGGGACCCGTCCCCTCACCGCCGGCACCCTCAGGGTGTCCCTGGGGCCCAGTTCCCAGCTGGGTTCCTTACCCCTGTGGTGCAGGACGACTTGGTAGAGGCTGTGCACCCCCTCCCGGGCCAGCCGGGTGGGGGGCGAAGGAGGGCACGTACCTGATTGTGGATGGGCTCCTGCTGCCAGTCCCCAGACACTGCCTCTGTTATTCCCGCCCTCAGCAGGGGGCTCAGGAGCTGGGCCTGCAGGGGAGGCTTCAAGGTGCTGGCAGGAGAGAGGGGCAGAGACTTTTTTCCACCAGCTGGTTTCATCCCTGCTACAAGCCCCCAGCGCGAAGGAACCAACTAAACTGACTAGCCAAGGGACTTGCTGTTCTGGGGGATGCTGGATGCCACAGGCCTGGCCCAGTGAGCTCTTTGGGGTCAGGTCAGAGGCAGAAACTGAACAGGAGCTGGGGCTGTGGGACGGAGAGAAGCTGTTTGCAGTGGCTGAGACGGGGTTTCAGCGCCTGTCGGCTGGGTGAGGAGGGGGCTGGGTGTGGCCCAGGCACAGCTGGGAAGGACCTGGGAAGGGTGGTGGCACCCAGCCCGGGCCGGAGCAGCGTGGGGGAGGGGCTTGCGGGGGGTTTGGTACCTGAGGCTGTCGGCGGTGCTGAGGCAGTTGGCCAGGACCATGGAGGTGGGGAATCCTGTAAGACCCCAAGGGACAAAGGGGGATGTGAAACTTGGGCCTCTGGCACGTCTCCCTGAGGAGCTCACACAGCCAGCACCCCCCAGCCAGCAGGATCCCACCCTCACCTCCCGTGACCCTGTAGCCCTCCTGCCCACCACAGGGGCCCCTCCTAACACCCCACTTCCCTAAGAGGGACCAACTCAGTCCTTGTCCCCAGGTCGCCTTCAGCCCCTCGCTGTCCTCAGTGACCAGCCTTTGAATCTCCCCATCTCTGCTTTCCTAAGCCCACCCCCAGCAGCCAGCTTTGCTGCCTTCCAGCACCCCCATGGCCCGGGGAGAGCCCCCCCCCGCATAACCTACTCCCCCTCCAGCACTCTCATCCCTCCCCATGGCCCATGTCTGTGTCCCTCCCTCTTCCAGCATCCTCACCATTCACATGGCCTAGGCAGGGCTCCTGTCCACCCCACGTATCCTGTCCCCTGCTGCCGGTTGCTGCAACTCACTCATCACGATCTTGGCCACCACGGTGTCCTGGCATCAATGCGGTGCCAGGGTGTCCTCGCCTCTTTGGAGGTGGCCGGGCAGGCCATGGGGATGGCCATCAGGAAGCGCTGCACAGCGGTTGGACTCTGCACCCCCAGGAATTAGGTTAGGGGACAGAATCCGTGAGCCTGGGACCTGCCTGCCCCACCTAGGACAGCTGCAGGCCTCAGGCCTCCCAGAAGAGGAGGTGGGAGCTGTGAGTTGTTCAAACATCCCCCCTTCCCCGCCGTAGGGTATGTCTAAACTAGCCCCCTAGTTTGGACTAGGGAGGCTAATATAGGCATTCGAACTTGCAAATGAAGCCTGGGATTTAAATATCCCAGATTTCATTTGCACGTTCCCAGATGGGTGAAATTTTAAATGCCCCGTAGTCCGGACTAACTGCCTGTGGCTACACGCGGCAGGGACCCGGTAGTTTGAATTAAAGCTCCTAATTCGAACTACCGTTATTCCTCCTGCAAGTTGGCTTCATCTGCAAACTTCATAAGCGTCTTCTCTACGCTAATATCTAAAGCATTGATGAAGATATTGAACTAAACCCCGTGGAACCCCACTGGTTTTGCCCTTCCAGCATGACTGAGAACTGTTGATAACTCCTCTCTGAGAATGCTTAGCCAGCCAGGTGTGTCATTCTGTTTTTCTTCACTATTCATGGTTTTCTAGACATGGAACTGATCTCCCACCCATGGTCATTTCTTTTCCAAGCTGAAAGGTCTCAGGCTTGCTCATCTCTTCTCACATGGAAGCTGTTCCTTCCCCAAAATCATTTCTGTTTCCCTTTCTGTCCCTTTTGCTTAGATGGGGTGACCAGGATTTCACATGAGGGCTCACAGTGACTTAACACAGAAAATATTATTTCGCCTTTATAGAATTATCTATTCCTTTCCTAATGACTCCCAAAATTCAGTCAGCTAGGCTGTTGGGTCACAAGCTGCGGGGTGGGCAGCAGGGGAAGGGCACAAAAAGGCAAGAACTGAGGACAAATGTGGGGGGATGGAGGAAAAGGGAAACCAACCAGGAGAAAGCCCCAGTGGCGCTAAGGACGCAGCCCAGGTGGGGAATCTCCTTCTAGCTCTAGACCGAGGGCTGGGCCTGCCTGGAACCCAGCCGGCCCCGGGCGGGATCCAAACCCCTGGGGGCTCTTACCTTCGTCACAAAGGTGTCGGGATGTGGAACTCACAGAGCACAAAGGACCCGTGAGGAGGAGACGCACCAGAGCTAAAGCAACCGGGGGTCTCCAAAGTCCCCTGGGCCCTCCCCCCCTTTTATCAGCCTGAGATGTGGGTCCCTCTGTGAGGTCATCACCTCCCCACCTGCCCTTTGCCTTATACGCTGAGGGCTGCTGAAAACCAGTGTGAGGTCACTGCCCCACCCCACCCCCGCCAGGCGAATGTCCTGCCTCTGGGCTCCCTAGGCAGGTTTGGGCCATTCCCGGGGGTCCCCCCACTCCCTGAGTGTTCATCCAGGCAGCCGGCCGGCTCCAGTCACACTCCAGAGGCAGCTCCCTCCCCCACCCCCTTCACCCCCAGCACTGGGCTTCCTGGCCAGGAGAGAGAGTTAGAGCCTCCGGCCCACCCCGCTGCCTCTCACAGGCTCCCGGCTGGCCCATCCCCCCTCAGATGACAGTTGGCCTCCCCCGCTTTCCCAAATGACAGTTGGGCTGCCCCGTTCCCCTCCCCCCAGGTTGCAATTGGGCGGTTTCCCCCCTTGAGGGGCCTGTTGCTGACTCCACTCGCCAGGCCCCTCCCCCCACAGCAGCTTCCCAAGTTGCTGCTGGCAGCTCTGGCCCATCCCCCACATTCACTGCACCCAGGGCTGGGGGGGTTGGGCCCGTCTCAGCAGGGGCTCCCCCAGGCTCCAGTCAGTCTCCAGCCCACAGAGCAAAGGGCCACAGTGCTGCTGGGTGTTTGCTCCCCTAGTGATGTCCCTGTGCCCTGCAATGCAACACGCGGGTGACGCTGGCTGTGGCCAGCCACGGCCAGACGCCCGAGCGAGCGCGGGGACCAGATAGGTGCCAGAGGAACAGATCCCAGCTCAGCTCTGCTGAGCACACAGCTGCCCCCAATCCGAGATTGCCACCCTGCCTGCTGAGGCGCCCGCGCTGGAGAGGCCTTGAGCAAACTCCCCAGCTCTAGGAGCCGGCCTGGAGCCCAGCTGGCCCTGGCGCTGCCAGGCTCAGGCTACAGGTGTGTCTGGGTTTTACTATCCCATTGAGGTCAAACCTCCTATTGCACCAACTTCTTCTGGGGAGAGAGATGTTTTCAGCCAGGGCTGGCCCACAACATTTTGGCACATGAGGTGGGGAGCTCAAATGACACCCCATGCCTGCCCACTTGGGCCAAATCTTTGAAAGGTCTCAGTTCTGCTGTCTTCCTGTTCTACTCCTCTCAGGGTACTGCTCTGCTGCCTACATATGCACCAGCAGCAGACACAATTTTCTACAGTCTGGGTCCTACTGGCTCCCCCCACAGTCTGGTACCTGATGTGGCCGCGTCAGTTCGCCTCATGGTAAGGCCAGCCCTGCTTTCAGCTACACCGCTCTGCTGTCCTGGGACCTGCACAGCTCCAACACTGCAGAGAACAATGTTGGTCATGGTACTACATGCCAGGGTAGCAAGGGCCTGAAAAGGAAAGAGACAGTGGCCACTTGCTAAAGGGAATGGGATGGCTAGCAACAAAGATGGGATTCAAATCCAACCATGTGGAATACAAGGATTCAGCCCTAATTCAGTGGCCATCTTTTCATCCAACAGAGCATCTTTCCCATGAGCTGTCTTCAGTCCGATGAGTTCAGGCACCCAAGGGAATGCACAGAAGAAAACACAGATGTTGCCTGCAGGATGCCAAGTTCATAGCTATGTCACACAAGATGCTTGTGTGGTTAAGGACCAGCTAATTCACTGGGCAGCACACATGTGTTTGAGAAAGAAAGAAAAAGAAAAAGGAGGCAGGTTAACCTTTTAAAACAAAAATAACATTGTGAGAGCATTTGTGTCATCACAGTGAATGACACACCCCACCTCGCTGAGAAGTGAGAAATGAGACCTGCTCACTTGGGGTCAGGCCTGGGGAGGTCACTGTTGTGGAAGGAGAGGTGTCTGCACAGGAGACTCTGCAGATGCTCAGGGTGCTGGTGCCTTGTTTTGTGGTTCCCTCCTCGTGCCTTTGCACAGAGCAGCCAGACTGTGCGTGCAGAGTCCTGATAAGCATCAGCCACAGCTCCCAGCACTGACTCTTGTCTCCCTTCCCTCTTCTGAGCAGCAGACAGTCCCTCTCTAGTCCTGAAGAATTTGGCTCCATCAAGACATGCTACAGGGCAGGGGAGATGGGTCTATTTCTGTCATGGCTGTCCTGGGGTTTAGGATGGAGGGAAATGAGGCAGCATCTAACCAAGAAGTGACAGGGGTTGGGTTGCTCTGTGAGATCAATTAAACCTCATAGCAGAGATTTTCCAGCTTCCATCCCTGACATTTTATCTATTTTCTAGTCCCATCCACTTCAGTCTCTCCCCACCTGTGGCTGAAATAGGGTTTCTGGCTTCCAAGCAGGATCAATACTGGCCATATTGGGAGGGCTGGGGACTGTGAGGAAAGAGAACGTTGCTCTTTGCCTCAGTTTCCCTATATGTGAAATGAGAATAAGAATGAACTACTATCCTACCATAGCATGTGTGAGAATAAAACCAATTGATTACAGCAAGGGGCTCAGTTACTCCACTGCAGGGCATGCAGAAGAAGAGGGGGAGCATGGATGGGAATAACATTTTACGTCAGGGCTTCTCTATACACAAGGAAATTTCCCAGTGTAATCAATGCACTTATGGCTTTTCTAGTGTAACTCCCATGGGGATTCTTACGGTACGTCCACACAGCAACATTATAACTAGTGTTATTTTGAAATAACTTAGTCCACATCTATACACAAGCAGTTACTTTGAAATAATGTTGAAATACTGTCAAGCTGAAGGACTTCTTACTCTGACTCCTGTAACCCTCATTGTACGAGGAATAAGGGAAGCTGGAGAAAGGGTGCTCTATTTTGAAATAAGTGCTGTGCATGCATCTGACGAAGTGGGTCTTTGCCCACGAAAGCTTATGCTCCTACACTTCAGTTAGTCTCTAAGGTGCCACAGGACTCCTCGCTGCTTTTGCAGATTCAGACTAACACGGCTACCCCTCTGGTGATGTGTAAACGCTCCCTATTTCAAAATAAGGTATTTTAAAATAATCTACCGTATATAATTGATGTAGCCCAATTTGTGTAACTTATTTCAAGTGAAGCCCTGCTGTATAGAAGCAGTCTGATTGTGCAGTTAGAGTCCTAGGGTTATTCATAGCTTCTAAGGCCAGAAACAACCATTGTGCTCATTTAATCTGAGCTCAGACTTCCTATGTAACATGAGCCAGATAACTGCCCCAAAATGACTCCTGTTTGAATTAGAGCATCTCTTTGAGAAAACACGTCCAAGCTCCATTTAAAAATTGCTGGTAATGGAGAATCCACCACAGTCCTAGGTAAAATTTTACCAGGGTTAATTAGCTTCACTCTTAAAAAAATCCCTTATAGTTTATACTGCTTCCAAAATAACAAAAGATAAATCAGAAAAAGACGGTGTGACGGCAGAACCCAGGTGTGACAGGGACTTCCACTGGTGTAACTGGAGCAGTATAAACTCTGCCCTTAGCTGATATCAGACAACTTCCTGTGATGCACTATGGGGGCAGGTGTTTGAATCCAGTGTCCATCTGCTCTGGGAACAGGTGAGCGGTGCCCACAGCTGCCTCTGTTGCCTCAGCAGGAAATGATCCATGTTCACTTTGCTGGGAAGGCTGGGGCAGCTGAGAACTGGCCTGGCCGCTTAGCGTCCACACAGGGTGATTGAGCCAGTGGAGCTTTCTCACGACATCCGCCACAGCTGGCTCTGAGCGCTCTGGGTTGCATCTCCCCTGAGGGCCAAGGGCAGACTGGATCGTGGAGACACAGCCCCTCCCTCTCCTACAGCTGGTTTCACACTGTGATTCAGGACATACATAACTGGTACAAGCACTACTGGCCTAACCTTCCAAAGTGGCCAATGGTTTTGGGAACCCAACATAACACAGCTGAAAGGGTGATACAGACAGATTGTGCTGAGCCTCCATCTGCTGGAAATCAGCCTCTTTAAGGTGTCTTAAATGGGGCCCCCAAAATCACTATTTGTTTTTGAAAATTTTGGTCTCGGTACTTAACCATGTTATCTATCTCTCTATCCCCATACACAGCCATCTATTTAGCCACGGATCTATCAATCGATTTCTCTCTTCATTGCAGGCTCTGTGCATCTGACTCCTTGCAATCTCTAGTGTAGAGACAGTTCTTGTTTGTGTGGAGCTTTTTCTCTGCTTCTTTCCAGTTCTGGGTGAATGAGGCAGCTGCAGGATCTGCAAAGAAGGAAGAACTCATTGTGCAGTTGCTCCACATACCTGCATTTGCAGCTGTGGGTGGAAGGAGAGAGGAGGGATATGTCTGAGTTCCCCTTCTTCACATCCTACTATGCACAGTTCATCATCCCGCCATCAACTTCCCCTTAACCAGCTTAAGGTAGGAGACTTTCCCTGTTCCTGTTCTTGTAGCCAGTCTGGGATGGGGCCACTCCAAGTGAAAGCCCCGGAGCCATTTCTCTGCCATAAGAGAACTGACCCTCAAACATGGGACCTGATCCTAAGGCCAGTGAAGTCAGTAGAGTCTTTCCGTTTACATTAAGGGGCTTTGGATCAAACCTTATCTGGGCAGCATTGTCTGTATTACAAGCAGTGTCTGGCTGCCACCCAAGGGTGCCAGCAGCTCAGCCTGAGCCACAGCCCCTGGATCACCCTGGGCTGGAGCTACCACAGCTAAAAATGGCCTTTAAAAGTTAGAGTTCTTAAAATCATAGAATCCCAGTGCTAGAAGAGACCTCAGGAGGTCATCAAGTCCAGCCCCCTGCCCAAAGCATGTCCAGTCCCAACTAAATGATCCCAACCAGGCTTTGTCAAGCTGGGATTTCAAAACCTCTGGATGGAGATTCTTGTCACACATTTTCTTTTTTTAAAAAAAGTTTCCATTTTTCCACAGAAAAAAATAAAAGATTTTTTGAAGTTTTCTGAAAACAAAAACGGAAAATAAAAAAAAATGAACTTTTTTTTAAAAACCACTTTTTGGAGAGATTTCAAAATTCTCCTCCCTCCCTTTTTTCCATTTTGGAAAAGATGGGGAAAATGGGGACAAAATGTGAAAAATTCTTTTCACAAAAGGTTTGGAAAGAGTGATTTTTTAAAAATATCAAAACAAACAGTTAACCCCTTTTCACTCTGTTGTCTTCTGGGCATTGTTTATCACAGCCAGTCTTAAACTGTGCTCCTCTGACCTTCAGCTGAGCTCTTCAGAAACATCCCCATCCCACTGCTCTGCAGAGCTGAGGGGTGAAACATGCCCAGCTACCATCGCAGGGCAATCCACTTATTTACCACTATGCAAAACTGCTCTTCCCTGTGCTCCAGACACATTTCCTTTGAGGCCCTTGGCTGTTTGGCTCCCTGCAGACGTGTTAAGGCCTGTTAACAAGACTTGTTTTCTTTCTCAGGACTCTTTGGACATTTTCCCTTGTTCCCTCCCTTGCTTAGTCACCCAAATTCCAGCTCCCACCGGCTCTGAAGTCCCTTCTGGATGCTCGTTCTCTGTTACCTTCTGTTCTTCCTTGTCCAACTGGGCCTTGGTGCCCATCTCTCAGCAGGGGAAGCAGACTCCTCAGCTGTCCTGAATGGGCAAGAGGGAGAGGGTCAGTCAGGGCAGGATGTTGACTAAACAGGTCGGGAATCCACTGCTGTCCTAGGGTAGGTGTTTTGTGAATGTGTATGAGGGGGAGAATTCACTCTTGTGCAGAGGGTCAGCATGAGGCCCAGACCCATTTATATCCATCTTAACCCCAATGGGTGGATTTTCTCCTGGGGAAATTGGATGCTTCCCACCAGGGACTAGAGACCAGGACGGAGGCAAAAGTTTCAGGCTCCTCATGTATCTCAGGCCCCACCAGTCACTCTGTGACTTCTCACCCAGGCTCAGCTCTGCCTTTAGCCAGGAGGCTGTCTCGGTCCCCAGGCAACGAGATGGGACGGACGGCGTTTCCCCAGTGATATGTTTAGATGCAAACAAGCAAACCAGGTTCTTTCAGTTCTCAATCTTCCAGCCCTAAATAGAGACGCTGCGGCCAGAGCATAGAAGGGGGGCAGCCAGGGCAGGAAACGGAGTAGTGGTGAACATTAGACCTGAGGAGGGGACAGAGCAGGTCAGAGAGAGGCTGCATCACCTCTGCTACCTGAGCCCTACAGAATCGAAGGAGCTGGGAGCAGGGAGAGGAGCTGGCTGGAGCAGCCATCCCTGGAGAGCAGACAGGGGCAGATCAGAATAGAGCGAGAGACAAGAGCGTCCCTTCTCCTGAAGTCAGACAGGGTACGGGGGGCAAGTGGGAGGGGGAAGCGACTGCAGATTGTGACCCTGTCAGGAGCTGAAACTGCTGTGTTGTTTCCATCCGATTCCTAATCGGTCCCTTCCACCACCCTGATGCTCCTGTCTCTGTGTCTTTTGCTGCCCGGTGAGTATCCGGGACCCCTGTGCTAATGAGTAGCTGGTTGGGGGGAAACAGAACCGAGAGCAGCCCTGGACCCAGACTGTTGGCAAATCCTCTTTAGTGGGAGAGAAATGGGAACCAGTGTAAACAGTGGGTCTGAGTGCTACTGGGGCAGATTGCCAGCTCCTTTATCAGCATCACTCCATTGCCGTCAATGGGGGCACATCCACAGCTGGTGGAAATCAGCGAAGGTCCAGTGGTTTCAGCACCTGTTTACATGTGCTGAGGATCTGGCCCTCTAGAGCAGTGCTTCTCAACACAGATATGTGTATCCCTAGAAGGCACACATAGGTCTTCCAGGGGACATGTCAACTCCTCTAGCCATAGGCCTGGTTTTCCAACAGACTGCGTAAAAAGCTCTAACAAAGTCAGTACAGACTAAAACGTCATACAGTGACTTGTTTATTTTGCTCTGTACAGTATACACTGAAATGAGAGTACAATACTTATATTTCAATCCATATTTCAATTATTTTATAATGATATGATAAAAGTGAGGAAAATAATTAACCTATCAGGAATCATGTAACTGTGACACATTTGTGTTTTCATATCTGATTTTGTCAGCAAGTCATCTTTAAGGGAGGTGAAACAAATCTGGCTCCTAAAAGGGGTAGAGCAATTTGGGAAGGTTAAGAGTCGCTGCTCTAGGGAGCTGAAGGGAAAGGTGATCCCAGCTCAGCTGAGGTCTGTGTACTCTAAGGATCTGCCTGGTTTGCTTCTTCACCAAAACAGGAATCAGAGATTTATTTCCCTATCTATTTATAGGCAGCTTTTGGCAATGAAGTGGGACTTAGAAAAGAGGCACATTTTATCTCCAATGTTAACCACACATCACCTTTCTTTTTCCAGTAATAAATCCCAGCAGCCAGAAGATCTGCTTAGCTCCTGGTAAGTTTGTCTGTCGCCCTTTCAGGTGAAGAAGATAAGTTATTATTATTGCTGTGGAGTCTGGAGAACCTGCTCCAGAGACATTACATGCACCCCACAGTGGTTGTGCAGGCAGAATTAATCTGCATGGCAATTAGATGCACACATCTAGCCTATGTCATGTACACAGCCCATAGTCCAAACTCTGGAAGCCTAAGTCAGCTGGCACAGCCCAGCCGCCTGTCTTTAACTGCAGTGTAGACAGACAATTAGCAGTCACAATTCACTTCCGTGGCAATGAACTTCCTTTGGCAACCTGCTTCCAAGGTGCCCTCTAGCTGGGAATCCACCAGTGACCTCAATGACAGAGCTGACCTATTGCCTTCCCAAAATCCCTCCTAGCCCCCATCCTCTACAAGAGCCAAATGTCTGCCCAGAAGGAGGACTCCGTGCTGCTCCAGTGCTCTGTCATCTCCCAGATCCCGGCCATCTGTGTCATCTTCTGTAAGAGCCGGGAGGAGGTTTTCTCCAAGACAGGTCTAGAGAAGAAGGTCACCTCTCCCACCCATTTCCCTTCCCAGGTGCTCTCCCTGCCCCCACCCTGTATCTGAACCAGACGTCTGCTCAGCAGGGAGACTCCGTGCGGCTCAAGTGCTCCGTGGTCTCTCAGTCCCCAGCCACCCGCGTCTTCTTCTGTAAGGATGGGGAGGAGATTTTGTCTGAGACAGGTCTGGAGAAGAAGATCACCTACAACTATGACCATGCCGTGTCCAGAGGCAGCTCTGGGAATTACTCTTGCGGGTACGAGATCCAGGACAGTGACAACCGGGTGAATAGATCCCAGCTCAGCCCTGCCAAGCACCTCAGTGTCACCGGTAAGAGGCATGAATGGCAAAGCGAGTAAATCATCCAAGCTCTGGCAGAAAGAGAATCCAGATGCAGACAGCTGAGTGACAGCAGTGTTGAGCAGAATTAGATTGTTACCCTCCAGATGCATCTCCCTTAGATGAAGACATGACACCCACTTTGGGGGTGGATCACATAAATGTAAGTGAGACAGCAGTGGGAATTTGATTCCTAGGATTCCTGGGTTATCTTCAAGGTGCTGGAAGCAGAATTAGAGACAGCATAGCCAAGCAAATAAATCTGACAAATTCCCTCTAAAACAGTGTTTCTCAACCTTTTTTTTTTAAATAAAGTACTCCTTTAAAAAAAAATTATAAGTACCCCCCTTTAAAAAAAATGTAAGTACACCCAGTACCTACAATTTTCAGACTCACAAAATGTTTTTCTACTATTGCAACACATTTGTTTAAACAACTTAATCATAGCCGGGCGCGCAATTACATTTTTGGGTGTAAAAAGTACAAAAGCAATAAAGCGCTGTCAAGCTAAAAACAACAATTCAGTTTTCTCCAAGTTTCAGTTGTGTTGATGTACCCCACAGACTTCTCTCGAGAACCCCTAAAAGGCTGGGCTCAGCCATCGCAGCAGCGTTTCTCACACACCGAGTGTCACCTGGCGATACCAATGGGCCCAGATTCCCCTTGTCCCTCTGGCACAGGCAGGTGAGCAGCAGAGCCGAGGAGTCAGACCCCACAGCTCTGACAGCTCCTGGGCTCTGAGCCTGGCTCTGTCGCCCCCCCCCCCCCCCAGCACTCTCCTTGCTGCATAGAGACTCTGGCTGTGTCTAGACTACATGCCTCTGTCGTCAGAGGCATGTAGATTAGACACATAGGCAAAGGCAAATGAAGCCGCGATTTAAATGATCGCGGCTTCATTTAAATTTACATGGCTGCCACGCTGAGCCGACAAACAGCTGATCAGCTGTTTGTCCGCTCAGAACGCTAGTCTGGACGCTCCCCTGCCGACATCAAAGCCCTTTGTCGGCAGCCCCGTTATTCCTCGTGGGATGAGGTTTACCGGGGCTGCCGACAAAGGGCTTTGATGTCAGGAGGGGAGCGTCCAGACTAGCGCGCTGAGCAGACAAACAGCTGATCAGCTGTTTGTTGGCTCAGCGCGGCAGCCATGTAAATTTAAATGAAGCCGCGATCATTTAAATCGCGGCTTCATTTGCCTTTGCCAAAACAACAAATCTACATGGCTCCGTCGACGGAGCCATGTAGTTTAGACGTACCCTCTGGGTCAAACACACCCCTGGGGTAATTCATCTGCCTGCAGCACTTCCACCAGGGGGAACCCAGCTCAACCAAGGTCTGAGCGAGTCAGGCAGTTTTTGTCCCTGAAGAGGGACCTCAGAAAAAGAGGGTGATTTTATCTCCAGCACTAACCACAGGTCACCTTTCTGTTTTCAGCTCTGGGTCCCAGCAGCAAGGAGATCTGCTCAGCTCCCGGTGAGTCCGTCTGTCTGTCCCCAGACACACTCAGCCCCCTAACTAGCTATCATGCCAGAGAGATTTATAGTAGCAGGAAAGTTTTCCAGCTACAGAACTTAATTATGAAGCAGTAGGAGATTTTCCCAGCATTGCCCAAGTCCATAACTCAATTAAGGTGGGGTGTGGTTTTTTTAAATAAAAGGAAAATGTACATGCTTTATTTAAATGAATGCATTTTTCAAAAATAATATTATTTTCATAAAGTTAATTTTATTTTGTATTTCTAAAAAAAGGGATTGTTGAAATTTTTCCATTCTGTTTTTAAAATATTTTTTAATGGAATTCCAACAAGAATATATTTTTCTTCATCCTCTTATCATTCATTATATTTCAACAGAAAAGGGTTGCACTCCATTTGGTTTCCAGTAACCTTTTCTTCTCGTTTTCAAACCGAAAGCATGGATTTAACTGTGTTAAAACAGAGCACTACTTCAACTTTCTCCATTTTCTCTCTTTTCTGCAAGGTTTATTGAGAGGCAATCCCATTCCAGGGTCAGCCTATTTTTCTGTCTCATCTGGGTTCAGTGTTTTTAAACAGCTGCTCAGTTATGTCAGTTGTGAGGACTGTACTTGATTAGGTGATTCTGTCTCTTTTCTGTTTGCCTTAATGAAAAGTAATCCCACTCCAGGCATATCCTGATTTCCTGATGCAACCTAACCCTTACGTTGCTTTAATTTATGATAAAAGAAAGCTGTAAACCAAAGTTGGTGGCCCTAGCTCTTACTGTTTAGGAGTTATTGGACAGACAGGCAGACAGACTGACAAACTCTAGTTGATTATCAGTATTATTACTAGATGCCCCTAGATGCGCTAGTGCTGAAACAACAACTGGCTCCAGAGATGTTGAGCAAATCCCACAGCTCTGAGCAGGCAGAGTGTGACTTTACTGCAGGCAGAGGCCCCCAGCTGGGCTATGATGTGTAAGCAGCCCTGTAGCTTGAGACCAGCAAACCCAACTCAGCTGGCATGGGCACGCAGAGGGCTTTTAATGACAGCAGAGACAGACCCTTAGCAGCTGTGAGATGCTTCCATGGCAACCAGCTTCCTTTGGAAAACTGCTTTCTGGGAGCGTCATGAAACAGGGGCCACAGAAGGCCCCATTGACCCCTGATAGAAATGTAGCCATGCCCACAAAACAGATATTAGACAGGACCACAAAGAAAAAACAGTTTCTTGCCATTTCAACCAGAAAGGACCTTGTCTCAACGACTTAATTACCTGCATCCTGCTTCAAAAGCCTTTTAAAACTGCACTTGAAAGAGAATCCTCTGAACTGTTATTCATGCTAAAATTCGACACTTTATGCCAGGGTCTTAACAAAGACTCTACTTATCTTACCCTTTACAAAGATAGCTTCCCCAATTATCACCTCTAATATCATTAGCTCACAGACATTTACCTTCCACCCCCCCACCCCCGCATCCCTCTTCTGTTCTGAAATTTGATTTGTCCTTTTCATATGTGTTCATTTTTTTTAAATTGTATCCTTTGGTATATATGGTGACTATTTTCTTCCACTATTTGATCTGAGGAAGTGGGTCTGGCCCATGAAAGCTCATCATCTAATAAACCATCTTGTTAGTCTTTAAAGTGCTACATAGTCCTGTATTTTGTTCCATTGACCCCTCTGACTCATTCCTCTTCCCAGGTGCTCTCCCTGCTCCCACACTCTACCTGAGCCAGATGTCCGCTCAGCAGGGAGACTCCGTGCGGCTCAAGTGCTCCGTAGTGTCCCAGGCCCCAGCCACCCGCGTCGTCTTCTGTAAGGACGGGGAGGAGATTTTGTCTGAGACAGGTCTGGAGAAGAAGGTCACCTACAACTATGACCATGCTGTGTCCATGGACAGCTCTGGGAATTACTCCTGTGGATACGAGATCCAGGACAGCGACAAGTGGGTGACCAGATCCCAGCTCAGCCTTGCCAAGCACCTCAGTGTCACTGGTAAGAGGCATGAATGGCAAAGCAAGTAAATCATCCAAGCTCTGGCAGACAGAGAATCCAGATGCAGACAGCTGAGTGACAAAGGTGATGAGCAGAATTCGGTTGTTATCTTCCATTTGCACCAGCCCTTAGATCAGGGCTGGGGAACTTTTTTCAGGTTGGGGGCTGCTGACCCACATTAAAATCAGTTGGGGGCCGCACACAAGTGAGAAGCCCAAGAAAAACCCTCACTGGCATGGTATCCAACAGAGAAGAACGCTCCCCACAGTTCTCTCACACACCAGAGCCTTGGGGGGCGGGCCTAAGCTAGTAGATTTTGTGTGCTCCAGCCCTGCAGGTTGTGGCAGAGGAGCTGGAGCACTAGCACGGTCTCTACAACACTGGGGGGTGAGCCCTGAGCCTCGGGGTCCAGTTCCAGGCAAGCTGGGGGTTGCATCCAGCTCCCAGACCTTATGTTTTCCACCCTTGGTGTGGATGACTGTGTCGGTGGGACACATCAATGCTAGTAAGACGGCAGTGGGGTGTTGATTCCCAGGACTCTTGGGTTCTCTTCCAGGCGCTGGGAGCAGACTGTGATAGATATTAGAAGCAGCAAAGTCAGGCACCTAAATCTGGCACATTCCCTCTTAAAGTAGATTTGACTGGAGTTTGTTGTGTGAAAACCTTCCTTCTGATCCCAGCACTGCCTCCAGTGACCTTGTGCAGCCCTTTGGTGTCCATACAAGGGGTGAATGACAGCTCTTATGTAAGACCTGCAGAGAGAAGTTACTCACACTCCCTGGAAAAGCTGGACCTAGAGCACAGCTTTCCTGGCTCATAGCTGAGTACCACTCTCAGGCTCTGTGTGGAAAGCACACGCCCATACACACCACATGTACTCAGGGGTACAAGGCTGACAAATACCCATAAAGTACATGACATTTGGCTGTGCTCACAGAGCCACTCTGGGGAGGTTCCACCCAGGGCACAGCCCTATCCCATGGGACTGGTGCAGGGCTGGGCTCAGCCATCGCAGCCACGTCTCACACACTGAGTGACACCTGGCGGCGGCGATGGGCCCAGATTCCCCTTGTGCCCCTGGCACAGGCAGGCGAGCAGCAGAGTCGAGGACTCAGACGGCTCCAGGGTCAGACCTTAGAATCCAAACCCGGCTCTGCCCACCCAGCTCTCCACTTGCTGCATAGGGACTCTGGGCCAAACACACCCCTGGGGTAACATCTCTGCCTGCAGCACTTACAGAGAGGACAGCCCCAGCTTAACCAAGGTCTATGTGAATGAGGCAGTTTTGTGCCTGAAGATGAACCTCAGAAAAGGGGAAGATTTCTCTCTCCAGCACTAACCACATGGCACCTTTCTGTTCCCAGCGCTGAGTCCCAGAAGTCAAGAGATCTGCTCAGCGCCCGGTGAGTCCATCCGTCTGTCTGTCGCAGGGCCAAATTAAGATGTGGTGAAGGCCCTGTTGCATTAACAAAAATAGGACAATGAAAATAGGAATCATCAACTTTATATTTGCATCTGTACTGGTACAAAGGCGAGAATGCAAATAAAAACTAGTGTTTTCTTTATTTAGAGGCCCCTCCTAATCTGAGGCCCTAAAATGTTGCTCACTCAGTTTGTGTGTAGATCTAGCACTGGTCTGTCCCCAGACACTCGGCCTTCTATCTACTATCACACCAGAGGGATATGTAGTAGTAGAAAAAGCTTCCAGATACAGAAGATTATTAAGTCTTATTAATGTTATTATGGTGGCCCCCCGATGCCTTTCTCAGGGATCAGGGCCCATCGTGCCAGGTGCTGCACCTCCTATGTGAGGATCTGGTCCCTGCCCCTGCAGAGCTGACAGTCTCAGACCTGGCATTAGTCCCTGTCACCCAGCTCTGCTGAAACAACAGCAGCTCCAGATCCTCCTTCTCCTGAGCAGGCTGAGTGTGAATTTACTGCAGGTAGATGCCTGCGGTGGGCCTGTGATTACTATGCAGCCTTGTACCTCGGGACCAGCAAACTGACTCAGCTGGCATGAGCAAGCAGAGATGTGCAGTTAATGGCATGTCTATGGCAACCGGCTTCCTATGGCAAACTCATAAAGCAGGGGATACTGAAGGCCCCTCTGGTGCATTTCCCTTCCCAGGTGCTCTCTTTGCCCCCACTCTCTACCTCAGCCAGACGTCTGCTCAGCAGGGAGACTCTGTGCGGCTCAAGTGCTCTGTGGTGTCCCAGGCCCCAGCCACTCGCATCATCTTCTGTAAGGACGGGGAGGAGATTATGTCTGAGACAGGTCTGGAGAAGAAGATCACCTCCGACTATGACCATGCCGTGTCCATGGGCAGCTCCGGGAGTTACTCCTGCGGGTACGAGATCCAGGACAGCGACAACCGGGTGAGCAGATCCCAGCTCAGCTCTGCCAAGCACCTCAGTGTCACTGGTAAGAGGCATGAACAGCAAAGCGAGTAAATCATCCAAGCTCTGGCAGAAAGAGAACCCAGTTGAGCAGAAGGATTAGGTTGTTATCCTCCATTTGCATCAGCTCTGAGATGAAGACACAATACCCAGTCTGTTGGTAGATCACCCAAATGTTAGTGAGTCTGCAGTGGGATGCTGATTCCCAGGACTCCTGGGTTCTCTTCCTGACACTGGGAGCAGAATTAGAGGCAGCAAAGCCAAGCAACAAATCTGGCACATCCCCTCTTGAAGGTCCCACGACAAAGTAGATCTGACTGCTGTTGGCTGTGTGAAAACCTCCCTTCTGTTCCCAGCACTGCCTCCAGTGACCTTGTGCAGCCCTTTGGTGTCCATACAAGGGGTGAATGACAGCTCTTACCTATGCCATAGCGGCATGAGCTCGCAGCTGTGACATGCAGAGTGGAGCTACTCACACTGCCAGGAAGAGCTGGACCTAGAACGGGGGCGGAGGGGTCTCCTGGCTTGTAGCTGACACCAGTCCCAGGCCCCAGGCTGAAGTGTGGGTGGTACAAGGAATTTGGCTGAGCTGGTTGAGCCATTGAAGAAGCCCCTTTGGGGAAGTTTCACTCAGGGCAGAGCCCTGTCCCATGGGACTGGTGCAGGGCTGGACTCAGCCATCGCAGCCACATCTCTCACACACCGAGTGTCACCTCTGCCTTTTATGTTGGGGGAAGACCCAGCTCAGCCAAAAACAATGTGAATGAGGCAGCTTTTGTCCCCTAATAGGAACTTTAGGAAAGGGGGAGATTTTGTCTCCAGCACTAACCACACGTCCCCTTTCTGTTCCCAGAGCTGCATCCCTCCAGCCCGGAGATCTGCTCAGCTCCTGGTGAGTCCATCCGTCCCCACACACACTCACCTATCTCCCATGCCAGAGGGGTTTGCATTGATAAAAGCCTTCCCACTATAGGATTATTATTAAATATTATTACCGGTTGGACCTCCCTGGACTGGCATCCTCAGGACCTGACCTCTCCCGAATGAGGGAATTTGCAAGATCAAGGGAGGTCCATTGCCAGCAGCTTCCCAGGACACCGCCCCTCCCTCCAGCTCTGCTCCAGCCCTGCTGCTACAGGGCTTTTGTTTGGCTCTGGCCCCCTTCTGCCAGCTGCATGGAGTTCTCTGGGGATGCAGCTCCCCAGCTGCCCTGCTTCTGTCTCACCTAGATGGGGCTTCCCAGGCACGGAGCTCTATGGCTGCCCCACTGCTGCTGTGCCAGGTCGGGGCTCTGTGGCTGCCATGCTGTGCTGGGCCAGGACAGCACTGTTGCCCCACTGTGCCGCGCCGGGCCTGTGCCGTGCCCAGCGGGGGCTCCTGGGATGAGGCTTGCCAGTCCCAATGGTGGAGTGCCCTGGTGCTGGACTCCCGACCGGCTTGCATTCCCGGCCCTGGGGCTCTCTGGTCCAGCAACATCCGTGATCCTGCCAGACCTCGGATGCTGCAGAACCAGGGACTCCTGGATTTAGGAGGTTCAACCTGTAGCATTATTACAGTGGCCCCCATCCCCCGCTCTGAGGGATCAGGGCCCCAATGTGCCAGATACTGTACCCCTACGTGAGGCTCTGGTCCCTGCTCCCAGAGAGCTGACAGTCTCAGATCTGACGCTATCCCCCCATTACCCCACTGTGCTGAAACAACAGCCTGCTCCAGAGACATTGCTCAGACTCCCAGCCCTGGAGCAGGCAGAGCACATGGACACTATAGTCAGAGGCCTATGGCTGGCCTGCGACATGTGAACAGTCCCATTGTCCAAGCAGGGACCAGCAGGGGCTTTTCTGATTGCAGTGCAAATGTACCCCTAGCAGCTGTAAGCTGCTTCCATGGCAACCAGCTTCCCCAGGCAAACTGGGATCCCCATGAAACAGGGGCCTCTGAAAGTCCCATTGACCCCTCTGACCCATTCCCCTTCCCAGGTGCTCTCCCTGCCCCTATTCTCCAGTTGAGCCCGACGTCTGCTCGACAGGGGGACTTCGTGCTGCTCAAATGCTCTGTGATATCCCAGGCCCGAGCCACCCGCATCGTCTTCTGCAAGAACGGGGAGATTTTGTCTGGGACAGGTCTGGAAGAGAATGTCACCTACGACTATAACTACACTGTGACTGGAGACAGCTCTGGGAATTACTCCTGTGGGTATGAGGTCAAGGACAGCGACAACCAGGTGACCAGATCCCAGCTCAGCCCTGGCCAGAGCCTCAGTGTCACTGGTAAGGGGGGTGAAGGCAGAGCAAGTACAATTGTTCAGATGTGGATGGCTGAGTGATGGGTGTGATGGACAGAAATGCAGGTTGTTATGCTCCATGTGCATCAGTCCCTAGAATGAGAAATGGCACCTGCTTTCCCAGTGGGTCGCACAATGTTCAGCCAAACAGCAGCTGTATGTTGGGTCCAGACATTCTGTTTTCTCTTCCTGGCTCTGGGAGGAGACTGTGGGGCGTGTTAGAGACAGCGTAGCCAAGGGGCGAAAGGCAAAGTGGAAGAGACTGGGACTTGCCGTATTATCGTCTGTTCCCAACCCTGCCTCATGCAACCCTGTGCACCCCTCTGTGAAAGGCAGCTCTCACCTAAGTTCAGAGCAGGGGCTGGCAGCCAGTGGCCTGTAGGCTGCATGCGGCCCATTAGGGTAAGCCAGTTGCAGACGATAACACGTTATGCTGATGTGATTGGCTGTGGTTCTCTCTTTCCAGCCATTGCAGGAAGAGTGCAGGCTGCCGGGACATGCTGGCTGCCACTTCCCGAGCTCCCATTGGCTGGGAAGGGTGAACTGTGGACACTGGGAGCTGCAGGGAATTGTGCCTGCGGATGGTCAATGTAAACAAAATGTTCCGCCAGAGGCTCAACCTGCTGGGCCACATGCAGCCTGTGAGCCACAAGCTGCCCACCACTGCCTTAGGGACGTGTTCTCCTGGCTGATAGCAGGGGCTCTGGAGAACATAAAGAAGTTGATAACACGGCCGGGAAGAGCTGGGCCAAGAGCGCAGGGTCTCCTGACTCATAGTTTGGGGCCATTCTCAGACTCCAAGATGCGATGTGGGAAATTCATGCCCTGGCCCCAACTTCCAAAAAGAGGGACAGGGCTGCCAAAGGCCAGTGGAGTGTGAGGCACTTGGCAGGTCTGAGGGAGTCAGGGGGAACACTGGGCGTGAGCAGGGCCTAGGCCTGGTGCTGCCCCAGGCTCAGGGCAGCTGGGGAATGTCGCCCCCGCACACAGCCCGTCGCACGGCCCGCTCTGTCCACCAGGTGAGCTGAATGCTCCAGGCTGTCTGAAGGGAGCAGGGTCTCCCCGCATTCAGCTCCACAGACAAGCGCAACTGAATAGGGGGCAAGGAAGTCTTAGCTCAAGGCTGCCTGGGGCATTTTCACTCCGGCGGAGCCTCCACCCCAGTGCCAGGTGGCAGGATCAGTGAGGTGCCGGGTTGTTCAATGGACAGTGACGTCCTGGCTGGGTCGGCCGTGGGGAGACTGAGTGTGAGACTCAGAGCGAGAGAGTCCAGGGACCAGCTGCTCCACTGGTGTGAACTGGCAGAGCCCTGTGAACTTCTGATGGAGAGAAGCCAATTTACACCCGCTTGGGCTCTGACCCAGTGATTCCAGGGGGTGATGCTGATTTACACCTGGTGGGACTCTGGCCCAGGGGCCAGCAGAACCGCTCGGTCTGTCGCTGGGAGGCGCGTCCCTGAGGGGGCTTCAGGCGTCTCTCCCACACGGTGCGAATCTCTTTGCCCTTGTCACACAGGTGGCGGGAGCAGCAGCAGAGGAACAGAGGAGCCGACCCACCCAGGTAACGGGCTATTGCTCTGTCATAACCTGGTTAGCAGAGCCTGGCTCTGTGCCCCCAGCCCCGCCCTCAGGGCACAAAGTCTGGGGCAAACTCACCTCAGTGACCCCAGCTGGGCTGGGCTCTGGGCCATTTCCCCAAGTCAGAGGTCAGCACGGCCCCTGGCATCGCTCACATCCCACATCCACCCTCTCCTGAGCACACAGCTGGTGCCAAGGCCTCCTGCTGTCCTGTGACCAGGGCAGGTCGCCCACATGATAAACTGCAGCCACACTGGGGAGGGGCAATAGGGTCTCAGCTGCTTAAGGTTGCCAATCCACCTGGAGTATCCCAGAACCTGTTTCAGTCTCCCTGGGACGATGCAAGCAACCCTGGAGATTTTAAGGAAGACTTTAAGGAAATTACATTATGTCGAATTGGTAACAAAATCAGGACTAGGTTCAGTCAGCGTTGGTAACTCTAAGGCTGCTGGGTCTGTCCCCGGGTCCTACGAGGCCTTTGCACAGAGTCCCGGTGCAGCCTGAGCATACCAGGGCTGTTCTGTGCTCCTCCCACTCCTTAGGGCTGCGCTGGGCAAAGGGAGGAGCCTCCCCAACAGCCTCCATGAGTCCTCCAATGTGCCCCCTGCAACATGACCCCTCCATACAGCGAGGCCTCTGGGAGCTCCCACGGGTCCCTGTTACACAGTGGCTGCTCTGTGCCTAGTGCTGGCCCTGCAGGGCCACATGCTGCTTTTCACACGGCCCTCACCACAGCCCTTTCCATGTTGCAGGGCTGACCACGTCCATCACCATCTGGGCTGCCCGCTGTGCCCTGGTCCTGCTCCTCTTCGTGTCTGTGCCCATCATCACCCTTGTGCTGGAGAAATGGGGACAGCCCAAGTGCCGGGCCGGAAAAGACTCACAAAGGGAGCATCAGCATCACGGAGGGGAAAGGGACGGGGAGGTGGGAAAGTCAATGTAGGGTCTGAAGGTTTTGAGCAGATACCAGTGCCCAGCTCTGAGCAGGGTGTTGGGAAGACGCTATAGATCAGTGCTGCACCATAGCCCCCTGCAGTAACTGTCTTTGCCCAGTCAACTCCTCCTGCCTCCTTAAGAAGCAGAAGATTCCCTCTTTCGAGAGAGGCTGTGTGACTAGGGAGGAAAGATGGGCTCAGGTGTAAGAGCCCAGGATGGAACCTATGGGTGACTGGTAAGTCCCAGCTCTGCTACAGCACCCTTGGTTGGTCTTGTCAGTCAATCTCTCTGGGCCAAAATTCCCCAGCTGTGAAACAGGCTGAGACGTAGTGGGGGTACCTGGCTGGTTTCTATGCTGGGACTGTGGTAACCCCCACTGGCTGCTGTCTGTACCACGGCCCAGCAGGACAGGGGATGAGTCATTATGTCTCTCAACCTGTCTGACCAGCTACCCCCCATGGAGAGGAACAAAGGAAGGTGGAATGCTGCCCCTGGCTGGGGGAGCAGGTCTGGAAGAGAGGTAGTTAGTTTCTGTCTGGGAAGCAGGGGAGAAGGAGCTGGGGAGGGGGACTGGGATGGTAGGACCCAGCCACCCCCCATCTTAAAGGGGGGGGCATTGAGGCCTCTTAGCTCCAGTTCCTCTAACCAGATGACATCTGTGTTGTGCTGTATCCTGTAGAAGCAATAAACTCCCTCTATTCTACTGGCTGGTGGAGTCTGTTCGTGCCATTTTGGGGATGCAGGAGATGGGAAAACCCCAACGCGTCATCACACAGGCCAATTATTCTGACTTGTCAAGAAGAGAATTACCTAACCCCTCATGGATTTAGAAGCAGCCTCTGCTTGTGCTCTGTTCTGACTGCCTTGTGTTCCTAAATCCTTCAGGTGCTTTTGAAAATCTTCCCCTTACATGGCACACCCAGAAGTTCTGAAATTGGGCTGGTAGTTTTGGTCTCCCAGTAGCTGGACTCACAAACTACATTATAGCAGCTGCTTTACAAAAGAGCACATGGACCTGTGACCTGCATGAGCTAGGAGAAGGTGAGGCATAGGAACAAAAAACCCTCACATGACACACCTTGGTGAACTGAAATATAAATCCCAGATTTTGGGGATCCTTGTAACCTTAATGTTCCTTTAGCCCCCTGCTAGTTTGAATCTAGATGTTCATGGGTCACATACACCAAATTAATGCGATTGCTTCATGCAGTAATTGTTTTTGGGGGAGCTAAAGACTCTCATGACATTCTCATGCTACCATACTGCGGCAATACGTGCTCATGGGAACAAACACAGCTTCACAAAGCCATGGTTTGTAACAAATATTCTTCACTTAATATTTAAATTTCGTAACTTCGGTTCAAGCCAACATGGCATTTAAGTGATGTGGGTCCTAGAACCTGCCAGTACAAAGAAGATCCCGTGGCTGTTGTCAGTTTTCCTGATTTTATAGTAAGTATAAGATATTTGGTGTGTTTCTTAGAGCCCCAGCTCTTGGAGTGTTGGGATTAGGTGAGAATTTTGGCCTTTGTTTAAAAAAGTAAGATCTTGTCCTCTTGGTTGTGAAGAAAAGCTGAAAAATGTGACCCCTAAAGAATCAAACACCAGAAAGCAAAGAAAGGGCTGCAAAATGTATAATTAAAAGGGAAAATCTCATGAATTTGAAGGCAACATTGGGATTTGGGGACTGGGGCTGCCCCATGGTTTCGTAGCCTTTGGGCTGGCAATGGAATCTCTGAACAGAGTGGACAGGACTTGAGATCTGAGCTGTTGATATAAAGGGTAAGGGGGCAGGAATACAAAGTTTGGACATTTTCCCCAGCTTTATTCAGAAGAAACATTTTTTTCTGAAAGGCAGACTGGCTGCCTGGCCCTGAGAATATTCCAGTGTCTTACAGCACTTTGGGGCACCGTGCATTGTCTGGCTGTAACCCCAGAGGAGTCCCCCACTTCCTTGCTGCATAGGCCCTACAGTGATTTGGGGACCTTCTGTATTTGGGGAGCTTCTGTAATGCAACTGCACACAGATGAACCCTGCGTTTCAGCAGCTGGAGTATTATGGCATCTGTCCAACTGTGGAGTGATGTCCGTGTGTCTTCTCTTTGGAGCTTTGGATGCTCCGCAGCTGGTGCCAGGGTCTCAGACTCTCTGGCCAATGCAGTCCTGGCCCTCCCAGGTCACTTGCTCGGTATCCGGGGCATGAGAGAGATGGACTGCCTACCTTTCTCACCCCCACCCCTTGGTAATGGAGGCCTTGGCTGCAGGTTCCCTCTGGCACAGGAGCATGTGGGCGAGCAAGTAGCAGCACCAACTCCCGTTGCAGAGGAAGCCTGGCACTGGCATTCTCCTCACCACAAGGCTGTAGTGACACCCCCTCCACTAGCAGCCCAGGAGGACACAAAGGCTCATCAGCAATTTCTAAAGAGGGTTGTCACCATGTTGGGCCTCCAGGCAGAGGAATTAGAGGAGCCCCAGATTCCCTGTTTGATGTGCCCTGCCCAATAGCCCTGGTGAGGGTAACTCTGCCCCAGAAGGGAGGGGCCTCTGTCACAAGGGGTAGGAGCACCCAGCCCTCATCGCCACCTGGACCATGGCACACCCCTCCCCCACCCCCAGTTCTCACAGCTGCCAGCAGAGCACCCCCTGTGCTCCAGTGCCAATGTAGAGGGCCCAGGCAGTGGTGTCAGGAGCCCTAAGCCCTTTTGAATCACTGGGCCCTGGGGCAATTGTCCCCTTTGCTCCCCCCTCAGTGGATCGGCTTCCCATTGCAGATGGTGGGGAGAAGGATCTTTTGGCTCATGCTTAAGGTTTGGTGGATTCTTTGATTCTATTCCCAGCAGTGCCAATGACTCACTGTTTGATCTTTGCAGAGTCTACTCCTGTCCGGCTGCCTCAGTTTGCCCCTTTTAAAGCCAGGGGAAACATCTGCCATCTCCATAAAGGTGTTAGCGATCAGTACAAGTCACTGGTCCATCTATTTTTTCCATTAATGTGCAGACTGAAATTTGTTACATGCACCAACATGTGTGTGGATACTAAGGATGTTGAATATCAGTTATCTGAATAGTTAATTAATCTCATAAAAAAATAATGGAGATTACCTATTTCCTAGAACTGGAAGGGACCTTGACATTGAATCCAGTCTGCTGCTTTCACAGCAGGACCAAGTACCACCCCTGACAAATTTTTGCCCTAAATTCTTTAATGGCCTCTGCAAGGATTGAACTCACAACGCTGGGTTTAGCAGGCCAATGCTCAAACCACTAAGCTATCTAACCCCTCTGATGAATTTTTATTGGTTAGTTGACTATTCTATAGTCATTGGAGGTGGGGCCAACAGCCAGTGCACTCCAGCTCCACTCCTGGGGAGTCCCCTGCCACACCGTGCTGCTGCCTCTTTATCAGAGGCAGCAGCCTCCGGTGCCAGCAGGGAACTCAGCTGGTCTGCGAGGGGATCCAGTTTAAAAACCAGCTCGCCATGTGGACCACCTCCCTGCCACCCTGCGCTGCTGCCTCTGATACATCAGCACAGAGTGGCAGCAGCCCCTTCCTGGTGCAGGTGGGAGAGGTCTGAGTTCCTGGACCCTAGGCAAGCTGGAACTGAGCCAGGCTGCCTGCCCACCTGGCTCCTAATACACTTTGAATGAAGAGCGGCAGTTGCGGTAGGTCCTGAACCCGGTGCAAGTAGGGACTAAGCCGGGCTTCTGGTCAGCCTGATAAAAAATCAGTAGTCTATAGAATTAACCTATAAGCTTTTGCTTATTGGTTAATCAGTTAACTGACTACACCCCTAGTGGGTACACACCATCAGTAGAAACACATGCTGCCAGCTGTGGGCACCCTGAGCTCTGTGATAATCAGTTGGCCGCCCAAGCACTCAGCTTACAGTGGGGAGTGGTGCAAATCTAAAAGCAGACGTGGAAAGGGCAACACAGTAGTGTGTGCTCTGAACTGTACAATAGCAAAGCCGCATGTGGAGCCTGATCACCAAAAGGACAACCACACACTAAACAAGCCAGTGAACAGGAAAACCATTACACACAAACTTAAGACAGCCCTGACATTGCCAAATGCATCTAGGACAAACATCCACAGGGAACATGATTTTGAAAGCTAGAGCATTAACCTCACGGCCTTTGTTCCTGCTTGCTGCATCTTTGGGGCCTTCCTCCTAGGCTACCACTCCCCAGCGTTCCCTGGCATCTGAGGTTCAAGGTGATCTGCTCCTGCTCCAGGACACAGATACGTGGATGGCATGTGGCCTTCTTTCCTCCAGCAGCATGTGTGTCCCCACTGCAACTACCCCAGCTCCCCTCAGTTATGTCACAATGTGGGAGGTCCTGACATGAGGGGCACCCGGTGGGATTATCTCTGCTCTCTGGCTATGGAGTGGGTCTGACTCTGTTCGAGGGGAAGCCCTTTGCAGCATGGGGCCCAAACACACACCTGCCCATATCCCAGCAGTGGGGTTTATAAAAGAAACAGTCCTCACCCCCATGGATGCCTGGGGGAGAGAAGGAGTTTCTGCTCTGTGGCAGAGTTGGAGAAAAAAAGCAAAGAAATACAGAAGTCTCTCCCAGACAATGATGCCACCTCCCCTCCCCCATAAAGCAGCTGGTCACCACACATGGAGGTTTCACTCTGACTGGGGTAGCAGTTTACTCCTGGAAATGACTGGGGATTCTCATTCCACTTCACTGTTGCTATTACCAAGAAACCAGCACTAATCAGCAGCCCTGCAATAACAAACCTGTGTGGCTGCAGCTCCAGCAACTCACAAGCAACCCTAGAATAAGAAACCGAAGTGACCACAGCCCCAGCACTCACCAGCAAACTTCAATAACAAGGCTGCAGGAGTCATCTGCCCAGCTCACAAAAAAAACCCTGTGATAAACTAGCACATCTGCAGCCCCAACATATGAATCGTCTCAGCATATATGGACAACCCTCCAATAACAGTCCTCCAACGAAAGTGTCCCAGTGCTCATGGCGACACTACAAAAACTAACCAAAATGCAACCCTCGCAGATGGAGAAATCTTTAGGATAGGGTCTGGCCTGTTAATGAGCCATCAACACCCATCTAGCCTATGACGGCTACTTCTTTGTCATAAGTGAATGGCTGGTTGTAGGTGCTCCCAACCTCGCAACATATTTCTGTGACACACATTGCAATGCCTCATAATCTCACGTGCAGCGATGGCACATCCAATCCAGTAAGAAGTTCAATTGATCAAGACATTTAACATGAGTGCTCACAAGGTCGACTTTGGACAGCATATAGCATGATAGTATAACAGTGACTATGGGAGTCCCAAGGTGCTGCTTGGAGGTACAGAAACCCCAAATAATTCCTGTTTGAACTACAGTATTTAAAAAAAAACTCACCACCTATGCTTGATTTAAAAACCACCCCTTGATGGAGAAAAGGTAAGCGGTGCCCACAGCTGCCTCTGTGGTCGCAGCAGAAAATGATCCGTGTTCACCCTGCCGGGAAGGCTGGGACGGCTGAGAACTGGCCTGGCCGCTCAGTGTCCATACAGCGTGGTTGTGCCAGAGGAGCTTTCTCACAACATCCCTCACAGCTGGCTCTGAGCACCCTGCATTGCATCTCACCTGAGGGCCAAGGGCAGACTGGCCCGTGGGGATGCAGCCCCTCCCACCCCTACAGCTGGTCTCATGCCCAGAGTCAGTACATGCATCGGTGGTACAAGTACTTCTGGCCAAACCTTCTACAAGGGCCAGTGATTTAGGGAGCCCAAGACAAAACAGCTTCTGGTGTGACAGAGATGGCACTGAGCCCTACCTGCTAGAAATCAGCAGCTTTAAAAACTGGGCCACCAACAGCATTAATAGTTTCTGAAAGTCTTGGTGCCCGTGCTTATCTATCTATCTATTTCACCTGCATCCTCTGACTTTCTCCCTCTCTCTCCCAAAACACAGCCATCTCTCCAAAGGTCAAAATAAGTTGGTGTACCCCAGTGTGGTGCTCTGGAAAGAAGCCAGCTGGTTGGGGCACTCAGCTTCAAGGGAAGGGATGGGGCAGTCCAAGTTCAGCTCCCGTTTCTCCTACAGGCTGCAGCACTCAGAAGCAGGCAGCCAAAATGGTTACAGGGGCTGGCGGGAGGTATCCCCCTCTGGAGCTGCCCCAGCCCTGAGCCCCCGCCTACCATGCTGCCATTTTGAGGAAGGAGAGCTGCAGCCACACACCCTGATCACTGTGTGGGTTCCTCCCCCCCTTTTTGCTGTGACTAGGGCAGTAGTTCCCAAACTTTTCAGCTTCACGCCACCTTTTTGATTTTTGAGAAACCCTAATGCCCCCCCCCAATTTTTTTACCAGACAGACGGGGCTCTTTCTTGGAGAGGGTTAATGGGGGGGGGGAGAGGAAGGGGAGAGATTGGGTCACCTCATGTCCCCCTGGAATTTCTTCATGCCCCCCAGGGGGGCACACCCCCCAGTTTGTGAACCTATGGACTAGGGTGTGAGGGGAAAGTGCAGAGTCTGCTGTATTCCCCTCCCTCCAGGCTGCCCTGGGGAGGTACAGAGCTGGAATACAGCAGGCTCTGCACTTTCCCCTCACTCCCTAGTCACAGCAAATGGGGGGAAATCACACACAGTGACCAGTATGTCTGGCTGTAGCCCCCCTACCCACTGAAATGGTGCTTATGGTCTCCCCACACTCATCCCATTCCCCAACCCCCTGACCTGAGCTGCTCCTCATACCCCCTGAGACTCCAGCACTCCACCCCACAATTACATTTCTTACAGGTGGGGCGGGTTGTGGCAGGACAGTGCCTACAAGAAATGTCAGATACTCTCACCCATGTCAATATATCGATTTCTTTATTGCAGGCTCTATGCAGCTGACTCCTTCACGTCTCTTTATGCACCAGCTGCAGGGGAGAGGCAGCTGCAGGGTCTGTGCAGCAGAGGGGACTCGGTCTGTGGCTGCTCTTGCTTCCTCTATCAGCTGCATTTGCAGCTCTGGCTGAGGGTGGGGGAAGAGGGTGAGTCCCCGTCTTCACATCCCCCTAAGCTCTGCTCATGATCCAATCATCAGCCTCCCTTGCACCTGCCCATGGAGGAGACTTTCCCTGTTCCTGTTCCTGTGGCCGCTCTGGGCTGGGGTCACTCCCAGTGAAAGTTCCGGAGCCATTTCTCTGTCACATGAGAGCTAGGGATGGAAAATGCCATTTAATCAGCCGGCTGTGCACTGCAACAGGGATGGGACAGGTGTTCTCACCCAGTTGGACTGGAGCTGTCCCGTTTGCCACTCTCGGGCTGGAGCGCCCCCTGCTGGGGCTTGCAGCTCTGGCCAGATAACCTACTAACCATTCCCATCGCTAATCTGAGATTAACCTGATCCCAAGGCCAGTGAGGTCAGTGGAGTCCTTCCATTGGCACCAAGGGGCTTTGGATTAGGCCCTGTCAGGGCAGCATTGGCTGAGCTACAAGCCATGCCCGGCTGCCACCCAAGGGTGCCAGCAGTTCCGCCTGATCCACAGCCTCCGGGTCACCCTGGGCTGGAGTCGCCACAGGGCTGTGAGCTCACAACGATAGATACTGGAAAAGGAGAGATTGTCAAATTATTTTCAGTGTTTCCATTTTTTTCAAAGAACAACATTTAAACTCTTTATTTGGAAAATTTAAAAAACAGAAACTTTTCAGTGAACAAAACACCTTTTCAGAACACTTTTTAAAGGTGTCAGGTTGGGATTTCTCTCCATTTTTAACATTTGGCCACCAAGAGAGGGGGGAAACGAGGCCAATGTCAGTAAAAAATACCATGAGGCAATGATTTAAAAATCACTGGGAAAGTATTTGCCGTCTTCCACCGTGCTCTCTTCTGGGTGCTGCTTGTAACAGGCCATGTCAAACTGACTCTCACCTGAGTATCTGAGCTGCCCGAACCATCCCCTGTCCAGCTGCTCTGAGGAGCTGCCTCCAGCCAATGGGGGAAATGTGCCCAGCTGCCATCCCAGGACAATCCGCTTCTGCATCCTGACACATTTCCTTTGGGGCCTTCTCCTGTTTATCTCCGTCCCCAGTCAGTGAGAGGGGATGGAGGTGGGAGGGGTGATATGTTAAAACTCAAGCAAGCAATCTAGCCTCCTTCACTTCTCAATTTTGCAGCCCCAAATAGAGGCGCTGTGGCCAGGGTGGGGAAGGGGGCGGCGCAGGGCAGGAAACAGGGAGCGATGATGATGATCAAAATATCAGAGCCAAGGAGGGGACAGAGCAGGTCAGAGAGAGGTTGTAGCATCTCTGCTGCCTGAGTCCTGCAGATCCCAGGAACCTAGGAGAGGTTGGCTGAAATATCCAAGGGTGGAGAGCAGCTGGGGGCAGACTAGAGAAGAGACAGAGACCGGAGCGTCCCTTCTCCTGAAGTCAGAGAGAGCAGAGATCGCAAGTGGGAGAAGAGAGCGACTCCAGATTGTCCCCTGCAGAGCCCAGCAGCAGCAGAAGCCACTGGGCTGTATCCTCCTACAGCCCCAATGCTCCTGTCTCTGTACCTCTTGCTGCCCAGTGAGTATCTGGCACCCTTGTGCTAACTCGTAGGGGTAGGGTTGCCAGGTGTCTGGTTTTGAACCGGACAGTCCAGTATTTGAAACAAATGGAGAAAAGAGAAAGGAGAAAAGAGAAAATAGAACTGTCCTGTATTTTCTCAATCAGATGTGATGTAGATTGGGATGTCATGTCAAGTGTGTCTGGTATTTTTGTTGAAACCATCTGGCAGCCCTAATGGCCGGGGATGAACGTAGCTGGTGCCAGGCTGTGAGCAGAGCCCTGGGCAGAGATGCTCAGGGCCGATCCCCGAGGCCACGGGAGCCCTCCAGGCTGTCCCATGGGAGTCACTGACCCAGAGGACACCTGGGTTCAGGGCTCTACACAGAGTCTGGCCCAGCCACATGGAGCAGGCAGGGTGCCCTTGTGGGACGGGCGGGTCTAGAACAGGGCCAAAGTCTCCTCTGTGTGGAAGAGGGAGGGGCCCTGGCTCCCAGGTGATCCTATTCAGTGCTCGGGGCTCAGTAGGGCGACGGGGTGTGTGACACACCCAGACTCACCCATCCCTGCAGGGGGCGCTGTCACCTCGTGAGTGGGGCCCTGAGGGGAGCAGAGCCCCCATCAGCTGTCCCGGGCATCTCCCTGCAGGAGAGATTCCAGCCGGCACTGACCCCACGTCCCCTTTCTGTTCCCAGCGCTGAGCCCCAGCAGCCAGGAGATCTGCTCAGCTCCCGGTGAGTCCAAATGTCTGTCTGTCTGCAGCCTGCCCAGGGACTTTACCCCTCCCATCCAGGGTGTCCAGCCATGCCCTGTTTGGCCACCCCTTGCTCAGTGTGGGACCAGCAATGGATGGGGCTGGGTGGGATCTGAGCTGCCTCTCTCCTGTCACCTGGGCCAATGTGACCTGCAGTTAAAAGAGTCGTGTCCTTGTCTCATCTCACCCTTAGGGCACTGGGCCCGGGAAGCAGAGAACACCCTGGCTCTGACCCCAAGGGATTTACCCTCCTATCACTCTGATTCCCAGCCCCTTGCAGCCAAAGGGACGAACCTGGAGCTACACCCCTGTGGACACAGACTGATCCTTGGGTTTAAACAGCAGCAACACCATAAGCAGCCCGAGCCTGGCAGGCAGCATTCTAGCGAGCAGGGCCAGAAGGGCCCATTAGGTCCAGGCTGAGATCCTGTATGACCCAGGCCAAGGGACAGGACTTTTCAGTCACAGCCACATTTCTTCTCTGGCTGCCTGGCCAGCAGGGGCAGGGGATGCTGCCAGACAAGGGGGAGCCGGGGACTCTGTGGAGGCAGGGAAGGTTCTGGACAGATCCTGAGCTGCCCGCTGGCAACAGGAGCTCCCTGTGAATTGGCAAGTGAGAACCCTGGCAATTCCCAGCAAAGGGGGATCTGCTCCCTGCTGCTGCTGCTCCAAGAACTTCCTTTGGCTTGAGGTTGGAATTGCCCCAGTGCCCCTCATGCCAGCCGAGGGTTGAGGGTGGGAGGGACACCCAGGCAGGGAGGATGTTAGAGCTGATGCCAAAGGGATTAGGGACTGGACACAGCCCCTTGGCTGTTGGGTGGGGGGTCCTTAAGGAAGCGACTGGCCTTCACTGCATGGGTTGCTCAGGCAGGCTATGGTGTTGGCCAGGCCCTAGATATCCCCCAATGGCAGGGGCTGCCTCTCCTGGCTGTACTGCCCCAGCACTACAGTGAGGTGCCGGCACCAGGGCCCTGGCTCTAGGAACTGCACAGCACCAGGCAAAGGGAGCCCAGCTCATCTGAGCCTCTAGGATCCTCTGCAAACCAAATGATGCCACTTACTGTGCTTCCTGCCACCAGCAACAGCTTGTCCCTCATCTGCCCAGCTGGGCTGGCATCAGAGCCCCCATCAGAGACAAGGCCCAGACTCCCTGCCATTTACCTCCTGCCCCACTGACAGCAGCAGGCACCAGCACCCCACTGACAGCTCTGACCCATTCCTCTCTGCAGGCACCCTCCCTGCCCCCACCCTCTATCTGAGCCGGACATCTACACAGCTGGGGGACTCCGTGCAGCTCAAGTGCTACGTGTTCTCCCAGGCCCCAGCCACCCGTGTCTTCTTCTGCAAGGACGGGAAGATCATTTCATCCCAGACAGGTTCAGAGGAGAAAGTCAACTACAAATATGCTCACGTGGTGTCAACAGGCAGCTCTGGGAATTATGCTTGTGGGTACGAGATCAAGGACAGTGACAACAGAGTGACCAGATCCCAGCTCAGCCCTGCCCAGCATCTCAGCATCACCAGTGAGACCTGTCTGTCTGTCTGTCTGTGAGCCTATAAGCTCAGCTCTGCTCAGTGTCATGGGAAAGGGAGCAGGGGTGAATTGCACAGTGAGGAACGAGGTTTTCAAGGGGGCCATAAGGCACCGTTAGCTAACTCAGGCTGAGTTCCTGTATGACCCGGGCCAGGGAGCTGCGCCCTGCAACCCTGTGTCCAACTAAGCAGGGGCTGCCCAAGCCAGGGTGTAGCTGCTGGGCTGAGGATGCATTTCTTTGCTGGCTGCCTGCACAGCAGCAGGGAGCAGGCTGGGGTGAAGGTGACAGCCAGAGAGTGCCCTTCCCAGCAGTAGCAACAATTCCCCTGCGTGTTCAGAGCTGGGTCCTCTGGAAAGGGGGGGATCCATTCCCTGTGGCTGCTGCAGGACCTTCCCTCAGCCTGGGCCTGGAATTGTCCTTGCAGGCCCCTGTGACAGCTGGGAGCTGGGAGGGACACAAGGACAGAAAGACTGTTAGAGCAGGCCCCAGAGAGGTGGGGGCCTGGAAACAGAACCTGACTGTTATCTGGTGAGCTCGTAGCAATTGACCATATGGGCTGTGCAGGCAGGTCGAGGTGCTGGCCAGGACCTAGACAGCCCCCAGTGACCAGTGACTTGCTGAGGGGTAGGGTTGCCAGGTGTCTGGTTTTGTACCAGACATTCCTGATTTGAGGGTCCTGTCTGGGAAACACACTGAGAAAATATCAGACATATAAAATATCTGGTATTTCCTAATTAGGTAAGTTTATTATTATTAGGAGTATCAGTACATAGTTGAGAACTGCCTGGCTGGCAACACACCCACGCTGCGTCAGTGTGTCCACCAGCGAGGCAGTTCACAACTACGTGGGGGGGGGGGGGGCAGGGCTGGGGCAGGAGGGAATCCCCAGGGCCGGATTCACTCGTGCTTCGCTGGGACCGTGCGTGGGACGGGCAGCCCAGGGATCTACGTTCACCTGGTTCAATCCCGCTCCCGCACCAGCTGATTCTCTCTCCCCTCCCCCTGCTCTACCCCCTGGTCAGCCCCGCTCCTCCTGACCCCTTCCTGACTGGCCGTCTCTCCCCCACTTCTCTTTCTGATCTCCCCTGGACAGCCCCGCTGCCCCCGATGAGCCCTGCTTCCAGCAGCCAGTTCTCCCCCACTTCTCCTCCCAATCTCCCCCAGCCAGCCCCACTGCTCCTGCCCCCCAGCCAGCCCTGCTTCTGCCAAACAGTTCCCCCCTCGATCTCCCCCAGCCAGACCCGCTGCCCCCACCTCCCCAGGCTAGCCCTGCTACCCCCGACCCCCAGCCAGCCCTGTTTCTGCTGTCCGGTTCCCCCCCGCAGTCTCCCCTGGCCAGACCTGCTGTCCCCCCTACCCAGCCCTGCTTCCTAGTGGCCGGTTCCCCACCCCCTTCTGGGAGCTATCCCTCCTGATCAGCCCCGCTCCCCTCCCGGCTGGTCTAGTAACCCTACTGAGGGGTCACCACTCCCAACCATACTGCCCCACCTGTCCCAGGAGAGTGAGCAGAGCCAGGCAACGGGAGCCCAGCCTGGCAACTCACTAATCCAGGAGAATAAAGTTCCCTGGCACCAGGGAGAGCTCATCCCCCCCACATCTGCCCAGCTGGGCTGGGATCAGAGCCTCCATATGAGACATGGCCCAGACCCCCTGCCATTTACCTCCTGCCACATAAACAGTTCCAGGTGACACCAATGACTCCATTTCCCTTCCCAGCTGCTCTTCTTACCCCCACCCTCTACCTGAACCAGACAACAGCCCAGACAGGAGATACCGTGCGGCTCCAGAGCTCCATGTTAAACCAGGCTCCAGCCACCCGCATCATCTTCTATAAGGATGGGGAGGAGGTTTCATCCCAGACAGGTTCACCGAAGAAGGTCGGTTACGACTATGGCCACGTAGTGTCCAGCAACAGCTCCGGGAATTACTCCTGTGGGTACGAGATCAAGGACAGCGACAACAGAGTGACCAGATCCCACCTCAGCCCTGCCCAGCACCTCAGCATGGCAGAAAAGGGGTGAAAAGAGGGGCTGAACAGACAACAGTTAAATAACAACCCCCTGAAAATCCCAATGCAGAAATGTATCCATTTGCAAAATCTGAAACGAAACATTTCTCTCAAAACATCTTTGTTCAGCATTTGTCCCGGGGAACTCTACCCATCCCCCCTCCCAATTTCCCATCCATCTCAGATCAAACAGCCCAGCCCACACAGGGATTGGAGCTGCCAGGGGTCAAGTTTTCAAGCAGAAAGCTGGCAGCCCTGGCCAGACCCACTCAGCGACTGTTAAATGTCTGGAAGGCTGGTTAAGGCTGGTGTCCTGCCCACTCTGGCTCCACACTAGGGATGTTAAATATCAGTTAATCGAATAATTGATTAACCTCATGAATTCTTATCAGTTAGTCGATTAGTCTATGGTCCCCGGGCAGCCCCTGGCTGAGGGGAGGGGTTTGAGTTCCTGGACCCAGCACAAGCAGGAACTGAGCTGGGCTGCCTGCCTGGCTCCTAATAGACTTTAAAAGCAGAGCCGCAGCAGGGGTAGGTCCAGGACCCAGTGCAAGCTGGGACTGAGCTGGGCTGCTGGCCAGCCTGCTAAAAAATTTACTTGCAGGAGGGTGGATGGGGGGAGTGTGTGTGTGCATGTAGTCTATAACATTAACCTATGAGATTTTGCTTATCAGTTAATCAGTTAATCGACTACACTATTATGTCCCTACTCCACAGAGCTCCCAGCCGGATGTCTCTGTCGCTCCTAGGCACAGAGGTGATCGGGGAAACTCTGTATGCTGTCCTGCCCACCAGCTCCGTAGCTCCCATTGGCTGGGAGCTGCTACCTATGGGAGCTGTGGGGGAGGTACCTCGGGAGCAGGTAGTGCCCAAAGCTGCCTGACCACGCCTCCACCTAGGGGCTAGACATGCTGGCCCCTTCCAGGAGCCACAGCACAGCCAGGGCAGGAGGGGAGACTGCATTAACCCCATTGCACTGCCAAATGGGAGGTTGCACCCAATCCCCTTGTCTCAGTCCTGGGCCCTTCCTGCACTCAAACTCCAGAGCCTGCATCCCAAACAGTTTCTTGCAGTCCAGCCCCCTACTTCAACCTGAGTCACCTCCTGCACTCACACTGCCTCCTGAAGTCTGCAACCCACATCCGCTCCTGATACCCAACCCCTCATCTCCAGCCCTACCCCAGCGCTCACACCCCCAGCCAGAACCATCACCCCTCCTACACCCCAACTGAGTTGCCAGCCCGGAGCCCCCTCCCATACCGTGAATCTCTTACTTATGACCCCATCCTGGACCCCGCTGCCCAGATGGAGCCTCGCCCCTCTTCCATGTGCCAACCCTCTGCCCCGTCCAGGGGAAGTGAGTGAGGGTTGGGGAGAGCGAGCAGCTGGGGGTGGGGGTGCTGGAGTGAGTAGGGGCGAGGCCTCAGATAAATGGAGGAGTGGAGGGGTAGAGGCAGGACAGGGGTTTGGGTTCCCTGTAAGCAGAGCACTTGGGCAGCCTCCCAGGAGAGATTCAGGGGACCCCCAGTTGATTAGTTGACCTTAGTGGCACCCAAACCTGGCTGTTTGCCTCAGCACCCCCCAAAGCATTGGCATCAGCAAAGTAACCCAGGCCCTCCTCAGAATATAGCTGGTGCCAAGACCTCCTGCTGCCTTCTGCCCAAGGCGGGGTCACCCCCATAGTGAGCTGCCAGCCACACTGGGGAGGGATGACAGGGTCTGGGCTGTTGTGTCTGTCCCTGGCTCCTGTGAAGCCTTTACACGGAACCCTGGTGCAGCCTGAGCGAACTCAGGCGAGAGTGACTCTGTGCTGGGCAAAGGCAGGAGCCTCCCCAATGGCCTCCATCACTTAGTCCTCCCAGGCAGGGAATGTGCCCCCCGCAGTATGATCCCCCCCATAGTGCGAGGTCTCCGGGAGCTCACACGGGGTCCCTGTTACACAGCAGCTGCTCTGTGCCTAGTGCTGACCCTGCAGGGCCACATGCTGCTCTGCACACGACTCTCACCACATCTCTTCCCATGTTGCAGGGCCGGCCATGTCCCCGGCCATCTGGGCCACCCGCTGTGTCCTGGTCCTGCTGCTCCTGGTGTCTGCACCCGTCATCACCTTTGTGCTGGAGAAACGGGGCCTGGCACAGCCTGCGAGACTGGCGGGGAGACACTGAAGGATCCCCATTGAGGAAAGAGCGGGGGAGATACCATGACCAGCTGTGAGTGGGGCGTTGGGGAGACACCATTGGTCAGTGCTGCACAGTAAGCCCCTGCGGTGACTGTCTTGATAACTCCACAGACTCCTTCAGTCCCCCCCTGCCCCACGAGGACTCATCAGTCACTGACTAGCGCTGCCGAACTTCTACTGAATGGAAACCAACCCCAGGGCCCTGCCCCTTCTCCACTTCCCAGCCCCACCCCCACTGCCTCCTCTCCCGCCTCCCCCACCCCCACCATTCTCTGCTCTCCCCCTCCTCACCAGAGGGGCCAAGAGCCACCGCAGGCCCTGGGGAAGGTCTTTGGAGCAGCACGGGGCTGTGGAGCAGCACTGCCATGGCATTTGAAAGGGGCCTGGAGCTCCGAGGATTGGAATTGAACCTTTATCTCCCCATGCTCCCCAACTCTGTCGGCCTCCTCATTCCTCAGCTCTGGGTCATCTCCTGCCCCTGCCCCCCTGGGCTCCCTCTGCTCTGGGGCTGGGACAGGAACTGCTGCAGCTGGATGCGGAGCCTGTATGCAGGTAGGAGGCAGCCCAAGCTAAGCAGGGATTGGCTTGGACCGATGACCCAGCACCTCGCCCCTTCCCCCAGTCACTGGGCCTTCTGGGTACAAGTCAGTTCACCTCACTGAACATGCCGGGTTCCCTTGTCAACTGGACATTCCAGATGAAAATCGGGCACCTGGCATTGGCAACCCCCTGCCCTGCAGCCTGTAGCCCTCGGCTCACTGCAGCCAGGCCAGGGCCACGCCGAGCTCCATCCCATGAACTGCCCCCGCCAGATGGCCCAGCCCAGCTCCTTCCTTCTGCACAAACCGTCCCTCCTACCGAGGAGCTGTAAGTTTAGAGCAAGAGGAGGCGCCTGGTTAAGTCCCCTCCCCGCAGGTAACAATTCTAGGAGACTGAGGTTCAATTCCCAGCTCTGTAGCAGCGTCCTTGGGCCTGTCACTTCTCCCTGGGCCTCAGCTTCCATCTGTGAAATGGGGCTAATCATTCTTCCTTGTCTCAGGGGAGAATTTCCAAAGCCCCTTAAGGGATTCAGGAGCCCAAGTGTGTGACTGTGCTCTGTGCCCACTGCCTGGTGCTCCTCAGCCCCTCAGGTGCTCTGAAAGTTCTTCCTTAGATTGTGAACTCTTCTGGCTGGGGTTTGGCTACACAAGGAAATTGACCAGCAGAGCTACACGATGCATCATCATTACAGTTCTCCTGGGATATCTCCCCGTGGGGACACCCTTATTTTGGAGTGAAAGTGCCCCAGACACAGTTAGTTTACACCATTTTCACCAGGAGGTAACCCCCCCCTTGTACACTGCCAGTGTGCAGAGCCCCACGTACACTGGAGTGAGCATGTCCCCACCAGGAGTTATCCCAGGAGAGCTGTAGGGTTTAGCTAGATCAGCAGAGTTCTGCTCACAGGCAGTGACTGTCACAGGCATGGGAAGCTGTTGCCCTCCCAAACTGCCTGCAGAGGCCCTGCCCATGTGTTCCCGCTGGGCTCTCCGCTGCCTGCTCCTGGAGTCTGGGGCAGGCAATGCCAGGCATGCCTGGGCTGCTCCAGTCGGCCAGCACCGGGGCTGGCATCTTGTCTTGGCATGGGGCAGGGAGGAGACACTTCATCGGCAGGAGGGCCATCCAGACAGGGCAGCACAGGGAAGTCGGGGCAACTGGGGCTGCCCAGCTCACCCAACTCTCCGGTGCACTGTGGGAGACTGGGGCCATAGTGCCCACTTGCTCTGCAATGCTCTGAGGGCAGCTGGGACCGTGCCATGTGCCTGGGCTCTCCAGCCCTGGGGATGGCTGGCGCTGTGCCACCTACCCATCTGTGGTGCACTCTGGCACCAGGGGTCTGTGGCTACGCTTCAGCCTCCCCTCTCTCTGGGGTCACACTGCCCAGCAGCCTTGCTGGTGCTGGGAAGCAGAGGCCAGCAGCAGAGGAGCTGGTGGGTGCAGAAGGAGCAGGACTTCAGGCAGAAGGAGTGCGGCTGAGGAGCTGGCTACTGACCCAGGGGTTCACCCACCACCCATGGTTCTGTGGCCGGGTTCCCAGGCAGACAAGACTTTGTGTCTGTGCAGCACCCAGCACAAAGGGGCCTGAGCCAGGCTGCTCTCCAGGGGTTGCTGTGATGTATATAACCCAGTGGATTGCAGCGGGGGCCGGGCGCACAGGAGCTAAGGAACGAGGTCGCTGTTTCTGATTTGTTGTTCTGTGCTGTGAATAAACTGTAAAGTCAGGGGCTTGGCCTCACCCTGGTTCGTTCTGAAATGTTATTCTAGAGCCCAAATAGCCAGTGTCAGGCGGGTTTATCGCTCTAAGCCACCAATAGAACAGCCCAGGGGAAAGGTTCCATAGGACACCAGTCTCTGGGAAGTCTTGTTATAATGTGGGCTCCCCAAGTGACACCCCTAACGCCATCTTCTTACACCGATTTATAGGTATTCTGCATGTCATCTGAGCCTGGATTTAGCCAGCCAATCAGCTTCACACCATGGCGTGCCCCTTACTTCTTTGTCCTGAACTAGGGATATGAATGGTTAACCAGTTAACTGGTGGGCTGGGGCAGCTCCCACCCCGTGCGTGTGGGCAAGGGTATCCAGCCTGGCCGGAGCAGCCCCCATCCACAACAGGCCTGGTCTGGCAGGACAACATGCCAAGCACAGGGATGTGCCGACCTGGCTGGATCGGTTCCCACCCATGGCGAGACGGCCTTTCCAGTCCAGCCAGGCTGCACCAGCCCCCACCGTGCCTTGTTAAGCAGTTAACTGATTAAATGGGATTTTACGTCCCTTTTCTGAACACATGTTACCAAAGAGCATAATGGTGCCTCCTAGGTCTAGGCTGGAACAATGAGATGTCCTGCCCCCTTCCTTTGATATTCCAGTACCGACCTGTGAGAATCACTCCTACCTGTAGCTGTGATAAAACACTTACCCACCCTGGGCCTGACAGTTTTCCAATTTATAAGCCACAGCTTGGTTCAGCAAATGCAGGACGTGCTGGGATACTTAGCACTAGGGAACCAGACTATAACAAAGGTGAAGACTACATATTTGCTCTAATATTTGTACTTAATACTAGTTATGATGATAGATAGATAGATTAGATAGATAGAGGGAGTGGATTGGGAGAGAGAGAGAGAGATGATAGAGTATAATCCATATAGCCAGCACATATTGGTCAGCAGTACACTACTGGGGAATTCTTCTGTCTCCCCTGGAGGCTTGGGATTTGGATGTTAAACTGTGAGCTCTTTGGGGCAGGATTTGTCATTTGCTCTGTTTGTACAAAGCCCAGAACTGCGGAGCTCTGATCCAGTTGGTCTCAAGTGCTACCACAATAGCTCCCGTCTCTTATTTGGGTTTCTCCCTTGTTAATTTCCCTGGTGTTTATTTTCTGAGCTGTTTAAAGTTACCATCAAGTGATCCCAGGATGACTGGCCAGAGACTGGGGAAAATCTGTGGGTGGGGGCATTTCTCAGCACTGGAGGGCACATGCCCCCTTGGATATCTTGTGTCCATAGAAAGTCTTCAGTGATATGCCCATGGCTGCATTTCACCTCTGGGAATGACAGTGGTAATGCCAGGATTCCACCGTGGAGTTATTAGACAATGTGCAATTCTTAAAGTAGGGGAGCAGAGATTTAAAAAAAAAAAAAAAAAAAAAGTTGCAGGCTTGTCCTGGTGAAGGTGCCTTTCCATCCACTAGGTGGCACTTTGCACCAATCCCAGTGAAAAATTCCTTTGACCTGTAAAAATTTGAAAAACAACAAATAGACTAATAGCACCTTAAGACTAACAAACACGTAGATGGCATCATGAATTTTCGTGGGCATCTGAAGAAGTGAGTTGTGCCCACAAAAGCTCATGATATCATCTACATGTTTTGTTAGTCTTTCAGGTACTACTAGTCTGTTTGTTGGTTTTTAAGTTTTTCTTGTTACAGACTAACTCGGCTACCCCTCTGAATCCTTTGACCTGTGACACCGGGAGTAGAGCTGGGTGAAAATGTCTGGAGGAAGAGTTTACTCACCAAATAATGCCGTTTTGGCTGACACAAAACTAGTCAAAAACTTAGTCTGATCAGTTTTAGCTGAAACTGTTGATGAGGCAGAAGGGATATGTCAGGGACTGTGTACCATATCTCCTGCAGCTTGAAATTTGGGGCTGAATTTGAGGGAGACAAGAAGTTTCTGCTCTGGGGAAACAAAGCAGAGAAATACAGAGAGGTCTCCCCCCCCCAACAGTAAAATCACCTCCCCGCCCCATAGAACAGCCTCACGCCACATGGGGGTTTCACTCTGAGAAAGGCAGCAATTAATACATGGAAAGAACTGGGGATTCTCATTCCACTTCACTGTTGTTATTAACAACACACAGGGCATTCAAGAGCAACCCAACAATAACAACCCCCTGCACTCAGCAAGGGCACTATAATAAAAATCCAGTGTAGCCACAGCCTGTGCACTCACACACATTTTGCAAACCAACCCACAGAAGTGTCCACACTGCTCAAAACACACCAGTACACCTTCAACCACAGTATATGTGTAGCCTCAATGCATATAGACAATCCTACAATAACAATCCTGCATGGGAAGTGTCCCAGTGCTCATGGAGGCACCTATAAATATGCCCCTGGCTGTTTGTTCCCCTAGAGACATCCCCGTGCCTTGCAATGCAACACGCAGGTGACTCTGGCAGTGCCCAGCCGCGGCCAGATGCTTGAGCGAGTGCGGAGACCAGACAGGCTCTTCTTGCTGAGACGCCCGCGCTTGAGAGGCCCCGAGCAAACTCCCCAGCCCTGTGAGCTGGCCTGGAGCCCAACTGGTCCAGGGGCTGCCAGGGCTAGGCTGTGGGTGTGTCTGGGTTTTATTAGCCAGGCAGGGTGGGTGAGGTCAAAGCTTCTATTGAACCATCTGCTGGGGCGAGAGAAGCTTTCCAGCCACACGGCTCTGCTGTCCTGGGACCTGCACGGCTCCAGTGACACTGCAGAGAACGTTTGTCATGGTAAGACATGCCAGGGTAGTGAGGGTCTGTGGCACCAAGGAAGCAGCAAAGGAGGTTTAGAGTAGATAGAAGGAAAAACTTTCTAATGCTACAGGTAGCTACACTCTGGAATAAGCTTCCAAGGGAGGTGAGGAATCCCCTCATCGGAAATTATGAAGAAAGGGGTTTGACACACTCCCGCTCAGGAATGATCTAGGTTAATTCAGTCCTTGCTCAGTACAGGGGGCCCTTCAGGTTAATGTGCATCGACCACTAGGAGATCACAGCAGAGACACACGGCCACAGGGCAGAACAAAGCATTGGCAGATTCCAGCTTCAAACAATAAGGACTAATAAAAACTAATAACCTGAAAACTTGGCCACTGAAAACTGAAACATTTTAGCTGAGAACTTCCAAAAATCAAAATAATTGGAGGCTTTGGATTTTTCAACAACAACAACAACAACAAATTTCAAAGAAAGCTGAGATGCCAGCAACAGATAATTTAGTCAAAAATAGTTTCCTATTAAAAAAAAAAGTCTTAATGTAAAATTCTCAGATTACTCCATACTGTCATCACACTGTGACTCTGCTGTTTCCTCAGTGCCATTGTTGTGCACAGTGCTGTACTATCAGGCAAAATACAACACCATCACTGTGCCCTGACATCCTGCTTTGTGTCACACTCTTGACTAGAAAAACTTAAAAAACAACAAATTGTCTAGCAGCACCTTAAGACTAACAAAACATGTAGATGGTATCATGAACTTGCGTGGGCACAGCCCACTTCTTCAGATGATTGGAGTATTAAATGTGCAGATCCAAGAATAAATAAGGGAATGGGGGAGGGGGAGAAAAAATAGTGAATAGTTACAAGAAGCTGTTAAGAACAATTTGCCTCTTTTTAAGTACCCAATGTTTGATTGGTTAAGTCATTAGGGGTATGTCTACACTTGCACCCTAGTGTTACCCTGGGACGCAGTAACGAATAAGTTAGAACCTAATTTTGGACATGCCCTGACATAGATTATGGATGATAAATGTCCCAAGTCCCAGAAGAAGGGATCGCCTGAGGCCGATTACTCGTGGCCGTATCTGTCACCGGCACGTAGCTTTCCAATAAAACTCTGAGTCTCAATTTAGGGCCAAACCATATATTGTCAATTTAAAATATAGAACAGCATGTAACAGCAACTCAATACCCAATCCCCGAAGATAAAGCAGACAGTAAAGACCCCTAGACAAACAATAGGATTATACTTTACACGCACACTTGTGGCCTAAGATAGCTGAGGCGCTCACGACCTCTATGCCTTGGCTAATTGCAAGCCGTGGCAGAGGAACAGTGAGGAGATCCCTTTATGTCGCAGGATCTGCCTTCTGGTCGGGTGGTGGATGAAGACCGGACTATGGATCGAAGGCCTTCCGCTCTCTAATGATAATCCAATGGGATCTGACAGATTTCCCCCGGGAATTCTCCACAGGTAAATAAGAAAACCCCAAACACCCACCACACTCACACCAACAGTACACTGTCCAGGCTCACGCTCTCACACTCTCTCACTCCTCCACCCCACCATTCATGCTACTACAGAGGGACATACGCAGAACCAACGCAATCAGGAACCCAAACAGAAAAAAAGGGAACCCAAACTGCTACTGAACTGGGGCATTTTTAGCACTCTCCAGTGGGAAGATTCCCAAGGTGCTGAGTGCACTCTCTTGCGGGTGGGGTGCATAACATTCTAAACCGTGTGCAGCTATTTTGAGCTGAGTACAGAGCAATTAGAATGGGGTGCAATTTGGTACCGAGTGCAAAGAATTAGAATGGGGTGCAGAGCACTAGTACCATGTGCAACTAGGGAAAAGGCGGGAACCTCCCCCCCTTTATGGCAGGCTTCCTTAGTTCGAATTAGCATTGATAGTTCGATTCACTGCCTTAGTCTGGTCAGGACAGCACTCATAGCACTACAATTTCCCATCCGCACAACCAATAAACATATAACATACAAACTGAGGTAACTCTAGTTCAAACTAGGGATGCAAATGCAGGCATTCGAAATTGCTAATGAAGCGGGGATTTAAATATCCTGTGATTCATTAGCATGATCTTGCCAGCGCGCTAGTTCGAATCATAGCTGATTCAACCCAGAAAGAACGCACCAGGACATGTAAGTTCGAACTAACGTTACTCCTCAAAAAATGAGGTGCATTCATCCTCCTTATTCTTTATTCATCCCTCTCTGATAGGAGTCAGGTTCCAACCCTTCCCTGTGAATTTGGCTTGTGGAATTGGTCTGAAATGTTACACCTCCCAGTATCCTTTGTGAAAGTATTTGGTATGTTTGTGGCCTGGGCTAGCTGCTCAGTCAGTTGGCGTCAGGCCTTGCATATGCAGCAGATCTGGGTGCTCCATTGAGTTTCCTAAAATCCATTCCAAGACCAAACTTCACCTCATGTTTTTGCCCATTCATGGCTAGGTAATTCAGCCACCCCAGATCAAGCATCTTCTTTGGCTTGGATCATTCTCTCTGGTACCTGTTGCACTGTTGATCTCAGAGGGACAGTCCCCACACCCAGACTTTGGGGGAGTTTAGATCCTAACTGTGTGGGCTGGGGCTATCCGTATAATAAACCCAGATGGGAACCCTCCGTCCACACTTCCTACCGCAGGAGAAAGTCAGATTAAAACCCACAGCTGGAGCTAAACCTCAGGGCCCATCTCCTCTTGCTCTGTCCCCAGTCCAGCTTCACCCTGTCCTCTGGTCCCTCTTGCACCAATCAGTCATAATCACCGTGGTGTTTAGAAATGGGAGCCAGCTTGTAGCTGGTAAACCTAGAGGGGAAATGTTAAACTCTTTCGGCCAGACAGGCTCTACCCCAGCCAGAAGTTAGGAACTCAATGCAGGGATCCCTGGAGAAGACTCTCTGGCTTTTAAATGTACAACTACATAAATAAGGTCCCCTGGAAATGTCATGAGACAGACGAAATGGAGAGAATGCGAATGAAGCTGGTTAATGGTGAGGCCAAAAATAACATTCTGTGGCCAGGTCATTCAAACCCACATTGCAACATGTGAGCCATTGGGCTGCTCGCTGGGGTCAGGCCGGGGCGAGCTTCCTGCTAGACAGGGGAGGAGGTGTCAGTACAAGAGACTGTACAGATGCTCAGGGCACTGTCAGCTGGGCCTGTGGTTCCCTCCCTACGCAGACTGTGTGCGAGAGCGTCTCTAAGCAGGGGCCACAGGTCACAGCACCTGAGACCGAGTCCATCCCCTGCAGCAGATTTCCCAGCTTGTGTCTCTGACGTTTTCCTGTTTCACAGTCCTGTCCCATCCAGCCTCCTCCCCTCTTCGGCTGTCATAGCCCAGGGCCATTGTCCTTCCAGGCAGGTGCAGGGCTGGTCATTGTCACCCAGGCTTTGGGAGGGCTGGGGGAGGAAGGTAGGGACTGGGAGATCAGCAGCCATTGCTTCAGTCTCTCACTCAGCTATGAATTCTTGTGGACTCAGGCACTTCATGTGGTTCTGTGCCTCAGTTTCCCCATCTGTGACATGAGGATGACATTCCCTACCTCTCTGCAGTGTGTGAAGATAAACCCCATTAATGATTGTGTGGAGCTCAGATACTCCGGCGACATGGAGTGTACAAGGACAGGCAGAGATGGATGGGAACAGCTGTTTATCTCAGGGCTTTTTCGCACAAGGAAACCTATCAATAGATCACTATCGCTTTGCTGGTGTAACTCCCACAGGGACACTGTTTCGGTGGAATCAGAGCCTTTGACCGGGTTATTCATAGTTTCCAGTGCCACAAGGGCATTCCAATCTAGACTGACCTCCTTCTAACCCAAGCCAGAAAACTGCATCTGCAGGGTCCCTGGCGTGCATTGGACTATGGGACCTCTATGCCACCTACCTGGGCTGTCTCTCACACTGCGATGCTGAGGTTACAAGGCTCTGACAGGCGCTACACTTACACAACCATCCTCAAGAAGGGACACACCCAACCGAGTTACATGATTCTCTCCCAGCCACTCATGAACCATCAGTGGGCAGGCTCCAGTGAGCTCCCCACAGCTCCACAGCCTTGTGTCCACGAACCATATCATGTTGCAGACCATCATAAGTTCATTATCTAGTCCACACCTCCTTTGATGTGGAGACACACACACACACTAGCCTTTGTCGTCTGATGTTTCCCGAGCACTCCAAGCAAAACCGATTTATTGTCTCCAGAAAGGCGGATGTTAAGAGATTGGCATAGACATCAAAGTTGGTTACTTAAGAAACAAAAATAAACGAAGTCTAAATTCAGACAGACTAAGCAAGACTGGAATTAAGCCATGCTCACCCTAACATGGTACATGAAGGCTACAGTCTCTCAAGGCATAGGCCAAAACATCTCCCGTTCAAAGTCTTTGTCTTCCAGATGTTCTTCCATGAGAACAACTTGGGGAGGACAAGTGATGAGGTCACTCTCCCTCTTTTGTACTTTTTTTCAGCTGTTGGACAGATCCTTGCAGTGATATGGCTTAGTCACCTCCATGGCAAAGGTGCATTCTCCAAGAAGTCTCTGGATGGTAGACGGGGCCTTGAGGAACCACTAAAGCCTGCCTGGTTACTGATGGCTGTTCCTTTGTCCCTACTGAAAGGTTGGCTTTGGGCATCTCCCAACCTCACAATGTATTTCAGTAGCAGCCATTATCAACCCATGTCCCACAGCTGTCTCAGCAGGAAATGATCCATGTTCAGCAAAGATTTTCAGGTTTGGGATCTCTCTCTCTCTCTATTGGCACCATTTTACCACCAAGAGGGGAGGAGGACACAGAGGAAAATGCCAAGACAGAATATTTTTAACAAAAAGAGGTGCAACAATGATTTATTTGTAATTAAAAAAATATTCACATTTTTCTATCCTGTCATCTCCTAAGCCCTGCTTATAGCAGCTAGTTTCACACTGAGGGTATGTATACACTGCAAAGTTTTTCTGGAAAAACTATACATCACTCCACAGTGCTGCAGAAAATTGAAAGAGCAGAGGGATTTTTCATGACAGTGGTAAACTCTTTCTATGAGGAAGAAGCCTTTTTCTGGAAACATTTCTTCCAAAAGAAGCCTGCAGTCTAGATGTATCTGGAGCTCCTCTGATCCTCACCTGAGCCTCTCAGGGTATGTCTACACTACCCTCGTAATTCAAACTAAGAGGGTAATGTAGGCATACCGCACTTGCAAATGAAGCCCGGGAAATTCAAATCCCGGGCTTCATTTGCAAGAGCGGTATGCCTACATTACCCTGCTAGTTCGAACTAGCGGGGTAGTGTAGACATACCCTTAGATCTCCTGAACTCTCCAGTCCATCAGCTCTGCAGAGTTGGCTCCCCCCTGGGATGAAATGTGCCCAGCCGCCATCCCAGGACAATCTGCATCCGCATCTGCAAAGCTGCTCTGCAAAATGGCTCTGCTTTGTGCTCCTAACACATTTCTCTTGAGGCCCCCAGCCATTTGGCTTCCCAAAGAGGTGCCTGCGTCCCCAGATGACAAGGTGGGATGGGGTGGGGGGTGTTTCCTCAGTGATATATGTCTAAGCTCAGCAGGCCTCCATCAGTTTTCAATTTTGCAGCCTTAAATAGAAACTCTGTGGTCGGGATAGGAAGGGGGTGACGCAGGGCAGGAAACAGGGAGCGGTATCAAATATCACACAGAGAAGGGGACAGAGCAGGTCAGAGAGAGGCTGCAGCATCTCTGCTGCCTGAGCCTTACACACCCATGGGGGTCTGAGAGCAGGGAGAGGGGCTGCCTGCTGTACCCAAGCCTGGGGAGCAGACGGGGACAAATCAGAGCAGAGACCACAGACAGAGATATTCTCCTGAAGTCAGACAGGCTGGTGGGGTAGGTGGAAGCAGAGAGAGACTACGGATTGTCCTCTTCCAACTCTGGCAGCAGCAGAAGACACTGGGCTGCATCCATCCTACCGCCCCGATGCTCCTTCCCCTCTGCCTCTTGCTGCCCGGTGAGTATCCGGGATCCCGTCCTAAATCCTAGCAGGTTCAGAGGACACAGAACCGAGAGCAGCCCCTGACCCAGGGAGTCGGCAAATCCCCTCTAGTGGCAGAGGGGGAGTGGGACTGTCCCCAACCCAGCACGGGACCAGCGCTCCGGGCAGTGGCAGGCTGGACCAGAGACCAGCAGTCGGCCCAGGCTGGGGTGACAGTCCCGGCTTCACTGAGTTTCAGGCCAGGAGGGACCATTGACCCGTCCAGTCTGACCCGACAGCCCAGAGCAGAGACCTTCCCCCAGCTCCCTGCCCCCAGCCCAGTCACTGGTGTGTGACTCAAGCATCCCCAGAAAGGCCCTGGCCGGGCGGTGACTCCCCCACTGCCCCGGGGAGCAGGCGCCGGGTGAATCCCCCGCACGGGGAGAACCTGCTGCCTCCTTCCTCACTGGCCTTGGCCCAGACTCAGCGTCCGGCCCTGGCTCTGGCTCGGCCTGTCCCTGCTGCACTGAAGGGCCCGTCGGCACCTGGGGCTTCTCCCCAGGAAGGAGCTTAGACACCGAGACAGCCCAGCTGTCTGACCAGCCCCCACGGAGCTGCCCCAGGCCCGCCTGGGAGGCCTCTTCCCCCTCCCCCCCCACAGCATTTTCTGGCCCTGTTCCCCCCCTCCCTCTCGCACATTGCCAGCAGCCTTTGAAACGGGGCCAGAGCCGGGCGCAGGATCCAGGATCGGCCTCCCCAAGGCCTCAGGCCGGGGAAATCCCCCCCCCTGCCTGCTCCCAGCCCCCTCGTTACACAGCCCAGGTGGTCAGACCAGTCTGCATTCAGATGCTCGTGAGTTTATCAGGTCCAATCCCAGGGCTCCTTGTTACCGATGGGAGGGGATTGGAATCGAGGGCTCTGCTCTGGGCCTGACTCTCAAACATCCATATCAGGCCTGGCCCCCGTCTCGCTGTCTGTCTGTACCGTGTTCCCTGCGGCAGACGTAACCCACCCACCCCCTGGGTGTCGGGCTCTTTCCCGTCTAGTGCCAGGGGGACCACTCAGACAGAAATGAGTCTGCTCTGCACAGAGCCACCCCAGCACGGCTCGTGCACCCCCTCTCTGCGGGGACAGAGGGCTCTGGGCGCCAAAGCTCAGCCGCAGGTGAAGAGGCGTAGGTGGTGGCAAGCGAGGGGAGCCTGTGGGCCAGAGGATATAGGAGGGGCAGAGGGTGCCTGTGCCGCCAACCGGAGAGAAGCAGAATTTTCCACTTCTGTTGGGGTGCTCCTGGTGGGATGGGCGGGGCTGGAACTGGGCCCCAAGCTCCTCTGTATGGAATAGGGAGGGGCAGTGACTCCCCGCTGCCTGCGTGGGAATCCCATTCAGTGCAGGGGGCTGGGGAGGGCGATGGGGCTTGTGACACACCCAGACCCACCCGTCCCTGCAGGGGGCGCTGTCACCTCGGGAGCACAGGACAGGATCCCTGGGGGGAGCAGAACCCCCATCAGCTGTTCAAGGCTTCTCCCTACAGAGAGATTCCAGCCCGGCACTGACCCCACGTCCCCTTTCTGTTCCCAGCGCTGAGCCCCAGCAGCCAGGAGATCTGCTCAGCTCCCGGTGAGTCTAAATGTCTGTCCATCTGTCTGTCTGTCCTCAATGTGCCGAGGGCCTTCGTCACGCCTCCAGCTAACACAAGAGCTGGAGCATCACACCTGCCATTTCCCCCCTGTCCAATTGACAGCTCTGACCCATTCTCCTCCCCAGGGTCTCTCCCTGCCCCCACCCTCCACCTCAGCCAGACGTCGGCCCAGCCGGGAGACTCCGTGCGGCTCCAGTGCTCTGTGCTCTCCCAGTTTCCAACCACCCGCATCGTCTTCTGTGAGGATGGGGAAGAGGTGTCATCCCAGAGGGGCTTGCTGGGGAAACTCACCTACGACTCTCACCATGTGGTGACTGGGGGCAGCTCTGGGAATTACTCCTGCGGGTACGAGATCAAGGACAGTGACAACCGGGTAAATGGATCTCAGCTCAGCCCTGCCCAGCACCTCAGTGTCACTGGTAAGTCCTGTGTGTGTGTGTGTGTGTGTGTGTGTGTGTGTGTGTGCGCGCGCATGCATGCACACATGTGGGTTGGTGTAACTTATCCCAGCTCAGCCCTGACCAGACCTCAGTGTCATTGTGTGTGTGTGTGTGTGTGTGTGTGTGTGTGTGCGCAACATATCCCAGATTAGCCCTGCCCAATAACTCAGCCTCCTGAGAAGGAGGATGGGAGTGAATGGCAGAACAAGGGTGAGGGCTTTCAAGAGGATACAGTGGAAAGGCTGTAACTCACCCAGTCTGAGCTCTCATATGGCCTGGGCCAAGGAGCCTCACTCAGTAACTCTGTGTCCAGGGGGTTGAACAATGAGGATGTGGGTTTTGGCCCTAACCACGGTTCTTTTCTGGCTGTCTGAGAGCAGAGGCAGTAGATGCTACTGGCCAAGGCACCAGCCCGCCGGGCACTGCTGGGGCAGGGAAGATACCAGGCAGACACTGACCTGCCCTCTGAGAACAGCAATTTGCCTGTGAGTTCAGACCTGAGTCCCATTTCCCTGACAATTCCCAGGAAAGGGGAATCTGCTCCCTGCTGCTGCTTCAACCTGGATCTGTAAATGCGCCTGGTGCCTCCTGTGCCAGCTGGGTCTTGGGAACGGGAGGAGCACAAGGGCAGGGAGGATGTTAGAGAAGATGCCAGAGAGGTGAGGGACTGGACACAGGCCCTTAGCTGTCAGCTAGTGATCTCCTTGGGGCAGTGACTGGTCTTAGATGGTCCCCAGTGGGTAGTGGCTGCCTTGGTTGAGAGGCTTCCTCTCTTCCAGCCACATTGCCCCAGCTGGGCCAGTGGTTGCCCACGCCAGGGCCCCTTGTCTTAGGACACTGCTCAGCATCAGGCAATGGAAGCCCAGCCCGCCAGCCCTTAAGCTCTTCTGCAACCCCAGTGATACCTGGTAATGAAGCTCCTGCGCCCTGGAGAGAGCTCATCTCCCTCCCCCATCTGCCCAGCTGGGCTGGGATCAGCACCTCCATTGGAGACACAGCCCAGCTCCCGTGCTCTAGCAACAATACCGGGCACCAGCAATGCACCACTGACATCTCTGACCCATTCCCCTTCCCAGGTGCTCTCCCTGCCCCCACCCTGCACCTGAACCAGACGTCGGCCCGGCCAGGGGACTCCGTGCGGCTCCAATGCTCCCTGTTCTCCTGGGCCCGGGCCACTCGCATCGTCTTCTACAAGAACGGGGAGGAGGTTTCATCCCAGAGTTTGCTGAGGAATCTCACCTACGACTATGACCACGTGGTGTCTGGGGGCAGCTCTGGGAATTACTCCTGCGCGTACGAGATCAAGGACAATGACAACCGGGTGATCAGATCCCAGTTCAGCCCTGCCCAGCACCTCAGGATCACTGGTAAGAGGTGTGTGTGTGTGTGTGTGTGTCCTGACCAGCCACTCAGCATCACAGGGAAGGGGAATGGATAGAAAACCTGATAACTCACCGAACATCCAAACACTGAAATTCATCCATTTGCAAAATCTGAAACAAAAAGTTTCTAACAAAACGTCTTTGTTCAGAATTTGTCCCATGGAACGCCCCCCCTTCCCCCTCCCCCGCTCACTAACCCCCATCTCAGCTCAGTCCGCCCTGTCTAGGCTGGTGGGGGATGGGCACATCATTGGAAGGTCTCACTTGAAGGGACCTCAAGATGCCCCACTGACAGCTCTGACCCATTCCCCTTCCCAGGCACTCGCCCTGCCCCCATCCTCTACCTGAACCAGACGTCGGCCCAGCCAGGGGACTCCGTGCGGCTCCAGTGCTCCCTGTTCTCCTGGGACCAGCCCACCCGCATCATCTTCTACAAGGACGGGGAGGAGGTTTCATCCCAGAGGAGCTTATCGGGGATACTCACCTACGACTATGACCACGTGGTGTCTGAGGGAAGCTCTGGGAATTACTCCTGCGCGTATGAGATCAAGGACAGCAACAACCGTGTGACCAGATCCCAGCTCAGCGCTGCTAAGCACCTCAGTGTCACTGGTAAGTCATGTGCATACACATCTGTAGGTGTGTTTGCCCATATCCCTGTTCAGCCCTGCCTGGGTACTAAGACTCACAGGAAACAGGAAGGCTCTAGGATCAACAATTCAAAACGCAA